>NW_024070186.1:70963028-71523025 GCF_014754425.2 Oryx dammah | reverse complement strand
AAAAGCAGGGACATTACTTTGTCAACAAAGGTCCGTCTAGTCAAGGCTATGGTTTTTCCTGTGGTCATGTATGGGTGTGAAAGTTGGACTGTGAAGAAAGCTGAGCACTGAAGAACAGATGCTTTTGAACTGTGGTGCTAGAGAAGACTCTTGAGAATCCCTTGAACTGCAAGGAGATCCAACCAGTCCATTCTGAAGGAGATCAGCCCTGGGATTTCTTTGGAAGGAATGATGCTAAAGCTGAAACTCCAGTACTTTGGCCACCTCATGCGAAGAGTTGACTCATTGGAAAAGACTCTGATGCTGGGAGGGTTTGGGGGCAGGAGGAGAAGGGGATGACCGAGGATGAGATGGCTGGATGGCATCACTGATTCAATGGACGTGAGTTTGAGTGAACTCAGGGAGTTGGTGATGGACAGGGAGGCCTGGCGTGCTGCGATTCATGGGGTCGCAAAGAGTCAGGCACGACTGAGCGACTGAACTGAACTGAGAGAGAACGAGTGGGAATGTGGCAATCAATACACCTGTGGTGGATTCATGTCAATCTATGCCAAAACCAATACAGAATTGTAAAGTAAAAATTAAAAATAAATAAATAAATTTAAAAAAATAAAAAATAAATAAATAAACCTTACAAAAAAAAAAAAAAGGATGACCCTGAGGTTTTGGCTTGAGTGTCAAGGAAGAGATTGGTGGTGTGGACTGAATTGTATTGGACTGAATTTATTCAGTTGAATTGAATTGGTGAGGAAGTTTAGGGACTGGGTTCTGTTCAGTGGGCTGTGGGAGAGACTAGGAATTAACAGTTCTGCTTTGGTAGAAGGTGTGTATTAGACAACCAAGAGGAGCTATCAAGGATTAAGAAACAATTGATATAAAAGGAAACTGAGGCTGAAAAACAGGTATACAGGTGCCAAGTGTTAGAACTCCACTAAGCTAAGCAACCTCTTCACTATACATGCTTGCTAAGTTACGTCAGTCATGTCCAACTTTTTGGACTGTAGCCTGACAGGCTCCTCTGTCCATGGGATTCTCCAGACAAGAATACTGGAGTGGGTTGCCATGCCCTCCTCCAGGGGATCTTCTCAACCTAGGGATCGAACTTGAGTCTCTTATGCCTCCTGCTTTGGCACGTGGGTTCTCTATCACTAGTGCCACCTGGGAAGCTGTCTCCACTATATGGAAAAATTATCAATTATTTCTTCCAGCCATGATTAGAATATAAGTACAAAAGATTTGGGAAGAGAAAGGTCAAAGAAATGGCCAAAGAACAATTTTTGTTAAATTTGGGGAGGGGAGACTGTTTGTTTTTTCCCAGCATAATCTTTAGAAAAAGAAAGACAAGTGCAGCAAAACTTCTCTCATGAGGTCTAGTTCAGAACATGCACTCTGCAGCAGCTTGGATTCAGATACAATCTCTACCAGTTATCCCTATGTGACCTTGAAAAAGTTTCCTTAAGACTTTACTCCTTGGTTCTTGATGTATGTGCTTCCTCTCTCAGTTGTGTCGGACTCTTTGCAATCCCATGGACTGTAGCTCCTCTGTCCTTGGGGATTCTCCAGGCAAGAGTACTAGAATGTGTTGCCATGCCCTCCTCCAGGGGATCTTCCTGACTCAGGGATCTAACCAAGCTCTTCAGCATTGCAGGTGGATTCTTTACCATCTGAGCCACCAGGGAAGCACTTTGTATAAAACATTTTAAAATGGGACCTACCTCCAAATGTTATCATGAGGATTTACAAGTGCTTCTGGCACTGCCTGACACACAAGAGGTCGCGGACCCTTAACTCTAATCTTAGCTTCTGCAAGAAGCCCCAGCAATGCCAAACAATTTCCAGTCATCAGACAAGCCAAGCTTTCTCTCCACTAAGTCTTTCCCCAATTAGACAGGTGTCCTTAAAAACCACCATGCTATGAAAAAATGTGCAATAAAAGCCACAAGGCTTATGGGAAGATATCTTCCATGACACATTTTTAATGTTTGTACCTCAAAGAGCATTATCAAAAGAGTGAAAAAAGAACCCACAGAACAGAAGAAGTTATTTGCAAATCATATACCTGATAAGGGTCCAGTAACCAGAATAGATAGAGAGCATTTACAACTCAACAACGAAAGACAAACAATCCAATTTAAAAACAGGCCGAGGACTTGAGTAGACATTTCTCCAAAGAAGAGATACAAATGGTAAACAGGTATATTAAAAGATGCTCACTCTCATTAGTCATTCAGTTCAGTTCAGTCGCTCAGTCGTGTCCCACTCTTTGCAACCCCATGAATCGCAGCACGCCAGGCCTCCCTGTCCATCACCAACTCCCAGAGTTCACTCAGACTCACGTCCATCGAATCAGTGATGCCATCTAGCCATCTCATCCTCTGTCATCCCCTTCTCCTCCTGCCCCCAACCCCTCCCAGCATCAGAGTCTTTTCCAATGAGTCAACTCTTTGCATGAGGTGGCCAAAGTACTGGAGTTTCAGCTTTAGCATCATTCCTTCCAAAGAAATCCCAGGGCTGGTCTCCTTCAGAATGGATTGGTTGGATCTCCTTGCAGTCCAAGAGACTCTCAAGAGTCTTCTCCAGCACCACAGTTGAAAAGCTTCAATTCTTAGGCTCTCAGCTTTCTTCACAGTCCAACTTTCACATCCACACACGACCACAGGAAAAACCATAGCCTTGACTAAACGGACCTTAGTCGGCAAAGTAATGTCTCTGCTTTTGAATATGCTATCTAGGTTGGTCATAACTTTTCTTCCAAGTAGTAAGTGTCTTTTAATTTCATGGCTGCAATCACTAGAGAACTGCAAATCAAATATGATGAAATATCATTTCACATCCAATTTTAAAAAGAAGAAAAGAGAGAGAGATGACCCAGAAATTCCATTTCAAGTTCAGTTCAGTTCAGTCGCTCAGTCGTGTCCAACTCTTTGTAACCCCATGAATTGCAGCACACCAGGCCTCCCTGTCCATCACCAACTCCCAGAGTTCAATCAAACTCACGTCCATCGAGTGAGTGATGCCATCCAGCCATCTCATCCTCGGTCGTCCCCTTCTCCTCCTGCCCCTAAACCCTCCCAGCATCAGAGTCTTTTCCAATGAGTCAACTCTTCGCATGAGGTGGCCAAAGTACTGGAGCTTCAGCTTTAGCATCAGTCCTTCCAAAGAACACCCAGGACTGATCTCCTTTAGAATGGACTGGTTGGATCTCCTTACAGTCCAAGGGACTCTCAAGAGTCTTCTCCAACACCACAGTTCAAAAGCATCAGTTCTTCAGTGCTCAGCTTTCTTCACAGTCCAACTTTCACATCCATACATGACCACTGGAAAAACCATAGCCTTAAGTAGATGGACCTTTTTTGGCAAATGTCTCTGCTTTTGAATATGCTATCTAGGTGCTGTAAAGAGCAATATTGCATAGGAACCTGGAATGTTAGGTCCATGAATCAACACAAACTGGAAGTGGTCAAACAGGAGATGGCAAGAGTGAACGTCGGCATTCTAGGAATCAGCAAACTAAAATGGACTGGAATGGGTGAATTTAACTCAGATGACCATTATATCTACTACTGTGAGCAGGAATCCCTTAGAAGAAATGGAGTAGCCATCATGGTCAACAAAAGAGTCTGAAATGCAGTACTTGGATGAAATCTCAAAAATGACAGAATGATCTCTGTTCGTTTCCAAGGCAAACCATTCAATATCACAGTAATCCAAGTCTATGCCCCAACCAGTAATGCTGAAGAAGGTGAAGTTGAATGGTTCTATGAAGACCTACAAGACCTTTTAGAACTAACACCCAAAAAAGATGTGCTTTTCATTATAGGGAACTGGAATTCAAAAGTAGGAAGTCAAGAAACACCTGGGGTGACAGGCAAATTTGGCCTTGGAATATGGAATGAAGCAGGGCAAAGGCTAACAGAGTTTTGCCAAGAGAACACACTGGTCATAGCGAACACCCTCTTCCAACAACACCAGAGAAGACTACTCATGGACATCACCAGATGGTCAACACTGAAATCAGATTGATTATATTCTTTCCAGTCAAAGATGGAGAGGCTCTATACAGTCAACAAAAAAAGACCAGGAGCTGACTGTGGCTCAGATCATGAACTCCTTATTGCCAAATTCAGACTTAAATTGAAGAAAGTAGGGAAAACCACTAGACCATTTAAGTATGACCTAAAACAAATTCCATTTCAAAGTATATGTCAAAAAAAGAAAACATTGAAAACACAAACTTGTACACAAATGTTCATAGCATCTCTAGTTATGATGACTGGAATAATTCAAATGTCTATCAGCTGATGAATAGGTAAACAAAATGTGTTAAATCCATTATGTAAAATACTGTTCAGCCACAATCAGCAACTGTTGTGTGCTGCAACAGGATAAACCTTGAATACATCATGCTAAGTGAAAGAAGTTGGATACAAAAAAACACATTGTATAATTCCATTTACACAAAATATCCCAAATAGGAGTAGAGCTGAATATTGATCTCTTACCACATGTCAGGTACTGGGCAAACACCATTTACATGTATAAACATTTCATCTTTATAAAAAAAACTATATATAATTATTACCTCGCATTTTACATATTAAAAAATGGAGGCAAAAACCTAGGATTTAAATCTAAAGGGTCTAGTTATACATTATATTCATAACCACAACATAAACCAAAGTAAAGACATTCAGGTTTTAATTTAAAAAAATAATAATTTAGGTGCTGGTTAATCTTGTTATTAAACTTGCTTTGGCCACACAAGTTATCAATCTGCAACCTCTGTCAGGACAATGTCTTTTCTCCTTCTCTTGGCCTTGAATGCCTCTTTTTGGAGTAATATAGGAATGCGTTCCACATGTGACTTGTTTATGTCCTCCTTCTTTCTTTCTTTTTAAATTTTACTTATTTATTTTTGGCTGTGCTGGGTCTTCACTGTTGTGCAGGCTTTTCTCTAGTTGCAGTGGGCAGGGGCTCCTCTCTCGCTGTGGTGTGCAGGCTTCTCCTTGCAGTGGCTTCTTATTGCAAAGCGCAGGTTCTGGGTGCAAAGGCCTCAGTAGTTGTGACTCCTGGGCTCTCTAGCACAGGCTCAATAGTTAGGGCACACTGGCTTACTTGCTCTGTGGCATGTGGGATCTTCCTGGCTCAGGGATTGAACCCATTTTCCTGCATTAACAGGTGGATTTTTTACCACTGTGCCGTCAGGGAAGCCTCATGTACTTTTTCTTTAAAAAAGGTGTTGACAGACCTACTTTGCAAGGATGCTATAAATATACAAAATAAACTATATAAAGCTCTGTTGTTCAGTCACCAGGTTGTGTCCGACTCTTTGCAACCCCATGGACTATAGTGCACCAGGCTCCTGTGTCCAGGGATTTCCCACAAAAGAATGCTGGAGTGGTTGCCATGCCCTCCTCCCGGGATCTTCCCAACCCAGGGCCAGAACACAGGTAGGTGAATTTTTTACCTCTGAGCCACCAGGGAAGTCCATATAAAACTCTATTTAGCACAAGAGATAGAACATCATCAGTTTAGTTCAGTCACTCAGTTGTGTTCAACTCTTTGGGACCCCATGGACTGCAGCACACCAGGCCTCCCTGTCCACCACCAACTCTTGGAGTTTACTCAAACTCATGTCCATTGAGTCAGTGATGCCATCCAACCATCTCATCCTCTGTTGTCCCCTTCTCCTCCCACCTTCAATCTTTCCCAGCGTCAGGCTTTTTTCTAATGAATCACTTCTTCACATCAGGTGGCCAGAGGATTGGAGTTTCATTTCATCATCAGTCCTTCCAATGAATATTCAAGACTGATTTCCTTCAGGACGGACTGGTTGGATCTCCTTGCAGTCCAAGGGACTCTCAAGAGTCTTCTCCAACACCGCAATTCAAACGCATCAATTCTTCGGTGCTCAGCTTTCTTTATATTCCAACTCTCACATCCGTACATGGTCAGTGGAAAAACCATAGCCTTGACTAGACGGACCTTAGTCAGCAAAGTAATGTCTCTGCTTTTGAATATGCTGTCTAGGTTGGTCATAACTTTTCTTCCAAGGAGTAAGCGTCTTTTAATTTCATGGCTGCAGTCACCGTCTGCACCGTCTAATTTTAGAGCCCCCCCAAATAAAGCCTGTCATTGTTTCTATTTCCCATGAAGTGATGGGACCAGATGCCATGATCTTAGTTTTCTGAATGTTGAGTTTTAAGCCAATTTTTTCACTCTCCTCTTTCACTTTCATCAAGAGGCTTTTTAGTTCCTCTTCACTTTCTGCCATAAGGGTGGTGTCATCTGCATATCTGAGGTTATTGATATTTCTCCCAGCAATCTTGATTCCAGCTTGTGCTTCCTTCAGCCCAGCGTTCCTCATGATGTACTCTGCATAGAAATTAAGTAAGCAGGGTGACAATACACAGCCCTGACGTACTCCTTGTCCTATTTGGAACCAGTCTGTTGTTCCATGTCCAGTTCTAACTGTTACTTCCTGACCTGCATACAGATTTCTCAAAAGGCAGATCAGGTGGTCTAGTATTCCCAGCTCTTTAAGAATTTTCCACAGTTTGTTCTGATCCACACAGTCAAAGGCTTTGGCATAGTCAATAAAGCAGAAATAAACGTTTTTCTGGAACTCTCTTGCTTTTTTGATGAGCCAACAGATGTTGGCAATTTCATCTCTGGTTCCTCTGCCTTTTCTAAATCCAGCTTGAACATCTGGAAGTTCACGGTTCATGTACTATTGAAGCCTGGCTTGGAGAATTTTGAGCATTACTTTACTAGTGTGTGAGATGAGTGCAATTGTGCAGTAGTTGGAGCATTCTTTGGCATTGCCTTTGGGATTGGAATGAAAACTGAATAGAAACTGGAATAGAATCTCATAGGCAAGAAATAAATTCGAAGATGGACTATTTTTTAAAGTTTTTCCTGTGTGTCCAGCTGTTGCCAACAGAGCAGGGTGCAGATCCCCTTCTCTTTACCAGCCCAATTCACAGCACCCAGCAGAAGCCAGATAAATAGAGGATCCACTTTGATTGATGTCCAATCTACTTTTACACCATTTTTTCCTGGTTGGAAAATTAGTGATTGTTCATTTTAAAATAAAAACTCACCAGAAGGCGAAAACTGGGCAAATTTTAAGTTATCTTGACTATATTATTATATCTAGAAATAATATCATTTTTATATTTTAGCATTTATTTTTCCAGACTTATCTTTTATGTATATTTATAATAATTCCAACATGGAATTATTCAAAACATATTTGTCTATGCAATGCTTTTTTCTTTTTTTCTTTCTTCCTTTTATTTTTTTTTCTAGCTCTGCCACTCTGTTTAGGGGATCTTAGTTTCACTGAGCAGGTATCAAACCTGTGCCCCCTGTAGTGAAAGTTCAGGGTTCTAACCACTGGACTGATAGGAAAGTCAAAACAATGCTTTTTTCTTAAAAAAAACAAAAAAACAAAAAAAACATACAGATGCACATACATTTTCTGACATGAAGGCAAACATATTTACACCAACTTTTTAAGTATGTAGTATTTTTTTAAAACAAATTCTGTCTATAGTATCTCCCTTTCTTATAGAACTAATATCCAACTGATTTATGTTCAGTAATATATATTTTCAACATTTATTAAGAATCGTTTAAATCTTTTATTGGACCAGCAAAGGTGACACACAGACCTCTGCCTCTGATCTTGTGCCTAAGTAAACCTTATTTACGTTCTGTGATCTCAGACAGAGAAGGTGCAGCAAGATGCAAATATTGAAAAAAATTTAAATAGCAGCCAACGAAAAAGTTCCCTTGGGTTTTTCTGTATGATGGTATGGGAAACCTAAACGAACTTTTTGGCCAATCTAATGCATCATGTGAAGGAAATATATGTGTCTGGTTTCATCTCTGACTCACTGGTAGAAGTGAGTAACAGAGAGCCAAGGTATTATTTAGCCTGGCAAAGTCCTGACCAATTTAGTCTATATCCTACTCTTCTATCGAATATATTCCCACTCCTACAAAAGGTGAGAGGCAGGCCAGTGAGGTAGAAAAAGGATTGTTGTTCAGTCCCTCAGTCATGTCCAACTCTTTGTGATCCCATGGACTGCAGCATGCCAGGCTTCTCAATGGTGCCATTCAACCATCTCAGCCATCTCATGGACTTCACATTTCTTGATTTCACTTACTTCGTCATTCAGTTCAGTCACTCAGTCATGTCCGACTCTTTGTGACCCCATGAATTGCAGCACACCAGGCCTCCCTGTCCATCACCAACTCCCGGAGTTTACCCAGATTCATGCCCATCGAGTCGGTGATGCCTTCCAGCCATCTCATCCTCTGCTGTCCTCTTCTCCTCCTGCCCCCAATCCCTCCCAGCATCAAAGTCTTTTCCAATGAGTCAACTCTTCACATGAGGTGGCCAAAGTACTGGAGTTTCAGCTTTAACATCAGTCCTTCCAGTGAACACCCAGGACTGATCTCCTTCAGAATGGACTGGTTGGATCTCCTTGCAGTCCAAGGGACTCTCAAGAGTCTTCTCCAACACCACAGTTCAAAAGCATCAGTTCTTCAGTGCTCAGCTTTCTTCACAGTCCAACTTTCACATCCATACATGACCACTGGAAAACCCATAGCCTTGACTAGATGGACCTTAGTCGGCAAAGTAATGTCTCTGCTTTTGAATATGCTATATAGGTTGGTCATAACTTTCCTTTCAAGGAGTAAGTGTCTTTTAATTTCATGGCTGCAATCACCATCTGCAGTGATTCTGGAGCCCAAAAAACTAAGGTCTCCCACTGTTTCCACTGTTTCCCCATCTATTTCCCGTGAAGTGATGGGACCGGATGCCATGATCTTTGTTTCTGAATGTTGAGCTTTAAGCCAACCTTTTCACTCTCCTCTTTCACTTTCATCGAGAGGCTTTTCAGTTCCTCTTCATTTTCTACCATAGGGTGGTGTCATCTGCATATTTGAAGTTATTGATATTTCTCCCAGCAATCTTGATTCCAGCTTATGCTTCTTCCAGTCCAGCGTTTCTCATGATGTACTCTGCATAGAAGTTAAATAAGCAGGTGACAATATACAGCCTTGACGGACTCCTTTTCCTATTTGGAATCAGTCTGTTGTTCCATGTCTAGTTCTAACTGTTGCTTCCTGACCTGCATGTAGGTTTCTCAAGAGGCAGGTCAGGTGGTCTGGTATTCCCATCTCTTTCAGAATTTTCCACAGTTTCTTGTGATCCACACAGTCAAAGGCTTTGACATAGTCAATAAAGCAGAAATAGATGTTTTTCTGGAACTGTCTTGCTTTTTCCATGATCCAGTGAATGTTGGCAATTTGATCTCTGGTTCTTCTGCCTTTTCTAAAACCAGCTTGAACATCTGGAAGTTCAGAGTTCACGTACTGCTTGGAGAATTTTGAGCATTACTTTACTAGCATGTAAGATGAGTACAATTGTGCGGTAGTTTGAGCATTCTTTGGCATTGCCTTTCTTTGGGATTGGAATGAAAATTGATCTTTTCCAGTCTCGTGTCCACTGCTGAGTTTTCCAAATTTGCTGGCATATTGAGTGCAGCACTTTCACAGCATCATCTTTCAGGATTTGAAATAGCTCAAGTGGAATGCCATCACCTCCACTAGCTTTGCTCATAGTGATGCTTTCTAAGGCCCACTTGACTTCACATTCCAGGATGTCTGGCTCTATATTAGTGATCACACCATTGTGATTATCTGGGTCACAAAGATCTTTTTTGTACAGTTCTTCTGTGTATTCTTGCCACCTCTTTTAATATCGTCTGCTTCTGTTAGGACCATACAATTTCTGTCTTTTATCGAGCCCATCTTTGCATGAAATGTTCCCTTGGTATCTCTAATTTTCTTGAAGAGATCTCTAGTCTTTCCCATTCTGTTGTTTTCCTCTATTTCTTTGCATTGATCACTGAGGAAGGCTTTCTTATCTCTCCTTGCTATTCTTTGGAACTCTGCATTCAGATGCTTATATCTTTCCTTTTCTCCTTTGCTTTTCACTTCTCTTCTTTTCATAGCTATTTGGGAGGCCTCCTCAGACAGCCATTTTGCTTTTTTGCATTTCTTTTCCATGGGGATGGTCTTGATCCCTGTCTCCTGTACAATGTCATGAACCTCCATCCATAGTTCATCAGGTGCTCTGTTTCTCAGATCTAGTCCCTTAACTCTATTTCTCACTTCCATTGTATAATCATAAGGGATTTGATTTCGGTCATACCTGAATGGTCTAGTAGTTTTCCTTACTTTCTTCAATTTAAGCCAATTCACTTACTTCCTAGTATCCTTGAATAGTTTGCTTAATTTCTCTGAGGCCCTTTTCCTTATCAGTAAAACAGAGATAGGAATAATTATCTCATCAGGTTAAGAGGATTAAATGAGACCTTGCTGAATCAAAAATCCAGGAGAAGCCTGATTTACTGCTTGAAGGCCCCAAGGGCTCTCCTGTGCCTTCCTGGTAAAGTCCAATCCCTTTGGGAAGCCTGCCCAGCCCAATTCACTCAGGCTCTTCCATTTGCCAGTTACAGAAGCCTGCTTCTGGAGAGCCTTCAATCCTTCACTCACTCAGTACATTTTTTCTTTTTTTTTGAGTCCCTGCTGTGAGTGAGGCCTTGGATTAAATGTTGGTAATACAACTATGGAACCATACCTGAGGTCTGGTGAGGGCTCAAGGGGCTTCCCAGGTGGCACTAGTGGTAAAGAACCTGCCTGCCAATGCAAGAGACATAAGAGATGTGGGTTCGATCCCTGGGTCATAAAGATCAGAATAATAAGGAGAGATGAGGAGGTGGAAATGACAACCCATTCCAGTAGTCTTGCCTGGGAAATCCATGGACAGAGGAGCCTGGTGGGCTGCAGTTTATGGGGTCGCAAAGAGTTGGACAGAAGTAACTTAGTACATGTGCACAAAGAAACAAAAACATTACTCACTACTCAGCAATCCAGACTGAAATAATTGATTCACTGAAGAATCATAAATGGATGCTAACATCATTAGGTGAAAAGCTGGGAAATGGGATGCTCAAAAATCCTTTAAAATGGAAAAATGTAATGATCATCACTTAACCCAAATGATCATACTCAGAGCTTTCCTCTGAGCATTTGACAGGATTCTTCTCCCATATCTCTGATATTTCATTTCAAGCTTTATTCTGTCTTCTTTTGCCTATTTCTCAATATATGTGTCTCTAGAGTTTAGTCTTCTGCCCTCTTCCCTTTTTCCTGTTAAATGTCCTTCCAGGGCGAGTTCAGCCACTCCCAAGGTTCTCTGAACCTGTTTCCATCCCGCATCTCTTTCCACCTCTCTAAAGTCTTAGTCCTGCCTTCTCCGAAAGTCTTAGTCCAACTGTCTGCTAGCCTTCCTCATTGGGACTTCCTCAAGTGCAGCTTTCTTAGTACTTAACTTCTGCCCTTTTTCTGGCCCTATTCAAGAATATTCCTCATCTTGCTTTCCTTAGCTTAATTAATGGCCTCATGATCCATCAGTTATCCAAACCAAAATTCTGGTGGTCTTTATTCGTATTGTCAGCCAAGATTGATTTATTTTCTACTAATGGCTGGGTGCTGTGTTTATTGTTAGACATGCAAGAGGGGCAAAACCAATTTCAACACATATTTACCTGGAGAAATAACATTGATTAAGCAATCATAAAAATATATGCATAATTATAAACTGAGACAAGTGTTTTGAGAAAAAGGAATCAAGAGCTAAGAAAATAGAGAATCTACCCTAGATGAGGGGTGGAATGGGAAAGGGGACAAGGAAATCAATTTCAGAACATTTTTTTCTGAGAAAACATTTGCATTCAGATAAGAATTTGGAATTAACTAAGCGGGGGAGGGAAGAGGTGGGTGGATAAAGAGGTGGTGGTCTCCAGGAAGAGAGAAGAACACATGCAAAAACCTTGAGGCAGCAATTTTGGAGATGATATGAATGGAACAAGTAGAATTCAAGATCGAACTGAAGCAATCACTGGGACCAAAACTTGCTGAGTATTGAAAACTATATACAATGTTTTGAATATTATCTTAAAAATCAATGGGAAGGTGTGGGGCAGTTTTAAACAGTGTCTGGTGGAAATGGAGGTGTCTGTTATAATAGGCAAAAATGGAAATAATCTTAAATGTTTATCAATTGATGAATGGGTAAATGTAACGTGACATATCCATACAATGCAGTATTTTCATCTATAAAAAAGCAATCAGAACTGATATATGCTATAGCATGGATGAACTTTGAAAACACTATGCTCATGGAAAGAAACCAGTCTTAAAAATATATACATTATGATTTTATAACTATAAAATATCCAGAATAGATAGAACTATAGACAGAAAGTAGGTTAGTATTTGCCTGGTCTGAGGAAGTGAGTGGGGGATGGCCAATGACTGCTAACAGGTAAATGGTTTCTTTTGGAGATTAGAAAAAGATGTAAAAATTAAATTATGGTGATAGTGGTACAGCTTTGTGAATATATTACAAATCATTGAAACCCTTGATGTCTACAATTTTGTACACTTTATTTAACTATTTTATTTTATTTATATTGTTTTTGCCCACACACTGCTGGGCTTGTAGGATCTCATTTCCCTGACCGGGATTAAACCCAAGCCATGGCAGGGAAAGCACCAAGTCCTAACCACTAAACCACCAGGGAACTCCCTGAGACATATACTTTAAAATGGATGAAATGTATGGTATATGAATTTACCTCAGTAAACCTGTTTTCAAAAAGGAAAAAAAGAAACAGAGATTTAGTCCAGATAACAATAAGTGAAGTCACTCAGTCGTGTCCAACTCTTTGCGAGCCTGTGGACTGTAGCCCGCCAGGCTCCTCTGTCCATGGGATTCTCCAAGCCAGAATACTGGAGTGGGTTGCCATTTCCTTCTCCAGGGGATCTTCCCTACCCAGGGATCGAACCCAGGTATCCCACATTGCAGGCAGATGCTTTACCCTCTGAGCCACCAGGGAAGCCCAATAAGCTATTTTTAAATAGATGTAATTCCTATTCATTGATTCCAAGGTCCTCTTATTCAAGATATCAAGATAGCCTGGAAATTGGTCATCAGAAGTTTGTGTGGTACAGAGAGAATCAAAACAAAAGGAATTTAATGATTTTGAGTGAGGTCTCTCAAATCAGCTAAAAACAACATAATCAAGTAGTGACAGATGTATTTATACATCTAGCATCCTGAGAATGCTGTAGATACTGTGACAAAACTCAGGATTCAAATCATTCATTCATTCATCTGTTTACTGAGAACCTGTGTGTGGTACTTAATCATTCATGCTTTAAACAGTAGTCACCTTTTTAAAAATATTAAAGCAATGACCCTGAGGGATGGGATGGGGAGGGAGGTGGAAGAGGGGTTCAGGATGGGGAACATATGTACACTCCATGGCTGATTTGTGTCAATATATGGCAAAAACCACTATAATATTGTAAAGTAAGTAGCCTCCAATTAAAATTAATTAATTAATTAAAAATAAATCTACTGAAACTTAAAAAAAAAGTAGTCACCTTTTTAAAAATATTAAATCAAGACTCACAGTCTGACAATAGCACTGAATATTGAATAGAAATGGAGACTATTCTTTAAATATGACTATAAGCTCTCCTAGTGCACAATTCAATTCTGGATAGCGGGAAGCTGGAAGCAGAAAACGGACATTTCTGGATGCTCACAATTTTGTCAAGTACTGTGAACTGATTCAAAAGTATGTTCTGATTTAATCCTCACAATAAAACTTTGAGGTGTGTATTATCATCAGATGAGTAAACTATTCAAAGAGGTTATGTAACTTACACCACCTGTAAGCTAGAGAGAAGATACTTGAAACGAGGTCTTCAGATTCTAAAAGCAGTGTTTTGCTTTGTTTTTGGTTTGTTTTGTCTCTGCTGGTTCCCAAGAAAATGTTTATGGATTAATTAATTTATTCACCAGAGGTTTATACACCATTGTATTGCCATATGCCAGGTGCTGTGTGGGACCCTACAAATGTGGAAAACGATCGCTAACCTTGTAGTGCTCACAGTCTAATTAGGAAGACAAATCTTTTAACAGAGACAGCCTGAGTCTTCAGCATACTGTAAGATTCAGCTCCCTTTACTGAATTTCACTGTGTCCGGAGCTGTGCTGTGTGCTTCAGCGTCCAGTAAGATGCCAGCCCCAGCTCTCCTTCCCAATAGCATCTCCGGCCACTTCATCCATGATCCTCTGTGCCAGACACCCTAACCCCTCCCAGCGATGCCCTAAACCACTGCTCTTCCTTTTCACATTCACTCTCCCTCTACTTTTGTATCTGCTTCCCCTTCTGCTGTTTCCTACCTCTTCGAAAAAATGTTAGTAGACTTCAAAATCTCAAGACAGGGAAGGACCTTGGGTTCATTCTGAGTTAGCCTCTTCTTTGTAGTGCAGTGGAAGGTTGCTTGGTCTATCCCAGCTTCAGGGCCCCATCTACAAACTGAGAAAAATAATAACTACCTCACATGATATCTGTGAAAATAAGAGTGATAAACAAGCAGAGTGTTGGTGCAAAGTCTTTTCAAAAATGATTCTTGAATATAGGAATGAGGATGAGAAATGCTATGCATTAATAAAGGAGGAAATACTTGAGAGTCAGGGATGCTTCGTGAAGAAGGTAAGACTTAAATTACTCCTTGAAACATGAGTAGATTCTGAATAGTCACAATTGTAGGAGAGAGGCTGGATAGAGACTTGCTCTTTTTCTGTGTTTTAAATATTCTTTTACAAGATACACTGTAGAGCAGCACCAGGAACTGGCTGTAATAAGAAGGTTAAGCCTCCTTTCTTGAATAGTTAGTGCACTATATTTGTAAGAATGTGGAGATTCTTCCACCCTTTTTACTCTCCTGACCCAAAAATGGCTTAAGAATGTCTCTAATTATGCCATCCACCAACTCAGCTTCTGAGCCTTGACTGCAGATACCTCCTCCACACATCTTCTTGCCACAAGCTCACAATCATTCACTGATTCTTTTTAACAATTATTTATTAAGACATATTAAAATCTTAATTTTTGTTTGAACTTTGACTCAGCAGTTACATTATTAGGAATTTATTCCAGGGAAATAGTTATAGTTGAATACGAATACCCAACTATAATATAAGAATGTTTACCATAAAGACAAAAAGCCAGAAATGACCTAGATGTTTAGCAAAGGGGGATTAGTTATGTAAATCCTTGTAAATTCATGAAAGATAATACCATGCAGCCATTAAGGATGATGTATAAAAGAACACAGTATACATGTGAAAATACCAATGTGATTTCATATCAGTATGTTAAGAATAACAACGATTGCATCTGGAGTGGCCTTATAAGCATTTTATTTTTCTCTTCTATAGTGAACACCTATTTCCTGTATTAAGAAAAATATGAGTATTGTTTTGTTTTGCCCACTTCTCACAGCTTGTGAGATCTCAGTTCCCCAGCCGGGGATTGAACCCAGGCAATGGCAGTTAAAGCCCAGCATTCTAACCATTAGGCCAGTAGGGAACTCCATAGGTGTTTTTTTTTTTTTTTTAAGTCTATTGGATCTAGTCTGTAGAATGTCATATTGAAAGAAAAAGGCAGAAAATTATGGGAAGAGGCCAAAAAGATACATATGAAGTGCCATAACTGTTCTTTTCTTCTGTAAGGTTTTTTAAAATAAAAAAGTGATGAAAGATTAGTTCTCTTTATAAAGAAAATTACCTCTCTCATCTTTTTCATTTCTATCTTATAAATGTTCAATAAATATTAGTAGTATTTTAGCAGAAAAAGTAAAACATTACTCAAATATGATATAGTGGCAGAATTCTCACAGTTTTCATCTGAATTGGAAAGTTACTAATATTGAAGTAATTTCAAAGTCCTTTTTACGCCTTTGAAAAGCATGTTTCTTCAAACTAGCAAAGGTAGACTTGAATGAAAAGCAGGGTTTTTTTCCCCTCTCTTTTTATCTTTCTTTTTGTTGAAAGCTCTTGGAACACTTGTTATTTTAACAATTAATAAAAATTTTTAAATAAAATCATGTGAAAACTTAGAATCAAAGTCATAAAGAAAAAGTTAAAAGATTTTTCTGCTTTTCCTTGCTAGGTCATCCATAGTCACTTTATATTTCTTAAAAAAATGTTTTTCAAACACAAATGGGATTACATTAACTATACTGCTCCATAATTTATTATCTTACCATATTTTGATAGTATATATAGAATTTATTCATTTTTTTGTCTCATATATACATAATTTTAATGGACTTTTTCATATTCAAGAAATCAGTGCTCCATCCAATTAATAAAATGAAAACAGTATGAGCCATAACTTTAAAACTGAGAAAAGAGCACTTTCAACATTTTGGAAAATCATTTTGTTATAACATTTCTGATTTCTTTCTATGCCGATGCATACTAGTATTAGAAAAACAACTACCATTTATTAAATACTACATATGTACTAAGTGCTTTACATATGCTATTCAACATAAGATAAAAAGATTAGCTTTCCATTTTAGCAATGAGGAAAACAAACTTCAAAGAAGTGAGAGACTTGTCCAAAGTCACATAATGATATGTGACACAGCTTGAATTCAAACCCACATCAGTCCCCAAAGACCATGTTCTCAAACACGTGTATGCATTAATACATGTATGAAAAGGGAACCATACTATACATATTATTTGGTAACCTTTTTTTCACTTGAAAATACAGACTTATTTTTATCACAATAAATTACAACATTTTAATCATCATTTCTTTTTTTGGTCATATTACACAGCTTGAGGGATCTTAGTTCCCAAGCCAAGGATCGAATTGGGGTCACGGCAGTGAAAGTGCCGACTCCTATCCACTGGACATCCAAGGAATTCCCTTGTTATCATTTCTAATGATTGCCTTGGCCATCATTATATATAGAGGATCATAAAATATTGATGCCAGTTTGTCATTGTTAGATACAGGATTGATTCCAATATTTTTACTATTATAATAATAACGGACATAAATATTTTTATTTGCTGCACATTTTAAAGCATTCTCTCATATAGAAAATATCTTTAGTATTGCCTACTTCATGCAATAATTTCTTGTAGAACCTCAAAGAAGCCTGCATTAAAATGAATGTAAACTTCTCAAGAATTAATACATGTAATATACCAAAAGTAGTTCCTTTTTGTTCTAAAGTTTTACTTGGTTGACAACACTTTGTTTTAAGGGGAAACTGGAAACAATCTAAGAGACTAGCAAATGATTTTAATATAAAGTAGAAATCTGCGCTGTCAAATATGGCAACCACCAGCCACATGTGACTATTTGAATTTAAACTAAATAAAATTTAAATTTCAGAACCTCAGCTTCACTGGCCATATTTTAAGGGCTCAGATGCCACGTGGAACTAATGATGACTGTATTGGATAGGGCAGATACAGAATATCTCCATCAACACAGAAAACTCTATTAAATGGTGCTGATATAGAACACTCATACTATGAAATACTATACGGTATTTCAAAAGAATTCAGAAGACCTATATATACTGACATGAGAAGGTACAATTTTTTTTAATTTGTTTTTAACTTTTTATGTAAGTGATATTGACTCATAGGGCCTTGAGATTTTTATAATTTTAAAAGAATGTAGTCATATCTGATGTGAATTTTTGTAAAGAGCCAATTAAAATTTTTTCCAGTGAAAATTAAATGTATAGAGTAGTGAAGGGACACAGTGAAGAGATGAAGTCACTTCGATTTAATTTATTGGAGAAAGTTCTCATAGAAGAGGCACCCCTGAGCTGTCTCAAATGTTAGCAAGTAAAGGGATATAAGACGGAGATAAAAAGGAAACTTATCTATGGTGATGGACAGAAGAGTAAAGCCACAGATGAGGGTTTAAAACCCAAAGCACTTTGACCAGTTTTAAATTTCAGGGGTGTCATGAGAATTAAGTAACATAATATATAGTGAAAACACTTTGTAATCTATAAAGTACTATCTAAATTAAAAAGATTGTTGTAGGAATCAAAAAGCATAATCTATATACTTTGAAAATTTGTGTACTTTGAAAACAAACTACATGTAAGATAACATTCTTTATACGAAAATAAATGAAATTATTGATAAACACAATTACACAAATAATGAATGCCTAGATAGCATTACATATGCATTAAGATTGAATTAATAGAACATTTACTTGTTTCATACACCTAAAGAGTCACTACTACAAATTATATTCTCATAATTATGTTAAAAAAGAAACAGAAAAGCAAAAACATCTACCCAGAAATATCATGCTACCTCACGATGACTTCGTTTTTCTTTTGCATAAGCCTGTGTCTTTCAAATAATCCACAAGCAAATAGCTCCATTCTGTAGATGAGAAATTATAAAAGACCATGTAATCAGCTGACAAAGGAACTGAAAACAAGCCCAGAGGAAATGCATGGCTGTTCTTACAAAGTCACAATGTACTGTTCTGTTTGCCTCCCACTCTCAAAGTGTATATTCCTGACATTTCTTGTCTTATAATTGGACTTTATGAATGAGAGCTGTAGGATGCTGTCTGGTGAATGATCTGAAAAGGATATACTGAAACACAGTGGAGGTGCTGCAAACACTGAATGCTAGGTTTTGTGTGGGAACTTAAATAAGAGGCATGAATTAGAAATTCAGAAGCCCAAATTTTATTCTGTATAAAATAAGGGCTATTTTCTCAGTCTTTAATGGAGACTTTGAGTAGGTTTAGGTGACATATAATGTAGAAACCAAATGCAAAGGCTTGGATTTCAGGATAGTCTGGAGTCCCATGGCTTCCCAGAGTTTACCCTTTACAAATGCTCTGGTGAAAAAGAGCTCAATAATGTTTCCTCTTCTTTAATTTCATTTCTTCATCCCAACTGCTGAGCAACTATTAAAACACATACCTATTAACATTTCTATAGCATGTTCTTTCCAACAGGCATTCAATTTCATCTCACATGGTCCAGCTGAAGAATTAGTTCACTGGGACTCTGGAAATAATCAGCTATATTGGTAAATGTGCCCTGTGTGCCTACTATGTGCCACATGAGAACCAACAGCTGGACAGTTTTATTCACATTCAGACAGGGCACAACAAGGATTCTCTTTTGTTGGCAAAACTACTAGGGAAAGCATTTCCGAAGCAGGGGCAGGCAGGAATCAAAAAAAGTAGGCTTGAAGAAATTCTCCAAGGAAACAGGCCATTATGTTAATGGTCTGTTTGTCTCTGGGTGGTAACATTGTGGGTTTTTTTCCCTTCATTATGCTTTTTTTATACTTTCTAATTTTTTTCCACAATAGGCATATATAACGTATAAACAGAAAATAATAAAGTAAAATCTTAAAAGAAAAGGAGTTTCTAAAAAACTATACAAAACGAGGAAGAGATTCAAATGTAAATAAGTCCATTGATTGGTATAGCTGACTGCCAATCATATTGATGGACAGCATGACTCCAGCTACTTAATGAATTGTTTTTTCTAAATCAAGCATTGGGCCTCAGCCTTTGGTGAGAAGGAAGTATACCATTCACCTTTTGAAGGTATTAACTCTTCTGGACTCTAGGACTGTGCTTTACTGAAAGAAGAATTCATGCACCACCTCTTCCCCAGAAGCCCTAAAATAACTTGAAGTTTTCATCTATTTTTATCAAGGATAATCATGAGATCCCTGAGGAGAATAATATTGCATTATGGGTTAATACAATACAGGTTAAAAACAACCACCAAATCAACAACAAAAAGTAGGAAATTCAGTCATTGCCTTTTGTTTTTACATTTGTGTGAACCTTTCTGCCACTAGAAATGTCTAGGCCCAGCTAAGTTCTGGCTAGTAAGAAAATCAGAGGGAGCCCCCACCTCAAGTATGAAAGAGTCATTCATCGAGAGCTGGGCATGAAAGTCCTCCGTCCACAGTGTGTTTCATCCTGAACACATACCCTCCAAGTACAGATGGTTCCTCAGGGCAGAAATTAAAGATGAAGAGAGAAATGGCTCTCCAACAGAACACAGTACGTTAATTCACTTAGAAGGCACAAGGGTGTGTCTGCTTTACTGACTTTTCCGAAGGCACAGAATTTGGCCCTATTTCTAGTTATAGTTAATATGTTTACTCCTTAAAATGTGCCTCTAAATTTCCCCCAAATGAAAGCCATGGCTTATCACCAAATTCTAAGAGACCTGCTCACTGGATTGAAAACACTTGAGGCCACTTGGGTCTCAGAGTCACTGGAGGCCCAGACGTCACCTTTGTCTTCACCCTCCCCTCAAAGTTCCCAAGAGCCGGCGAGGCCTTTCACTCATGAGTTCTGGCAGTTGGCTGAGGTCTCCCTGCGGAAAAAAGAAAGGGGGAAAACTGTGCTGGGTGAGGTTGGCCTCTCCTAATGCTTATTAATAGAGAACATGTGGGCTGAGGCAAAGGCGGGGGCTGGGGTTGCTGAGTAAACAGGATGGGATGAGAAAGAGAATGATGCTTTTATATTCTTGTCTATTATAGATCCAGCGAGGCTCTTTAATGGAGATAAAAGGGAGAGACAGATTTAAAGGAAGTCGCTTCCAAAGCTATACATGCCGACCACTGATGTCTACTGTCTCATTTCCCAGGAAAGAGAGATGTGTGGTCAATCAGTACTGCTAACCAATCTGCTAATCAGATTCCACCAAGGTTTTCTTGATCTCTGGCTCTGTTGTACCTCTATCATTTGAGAATTCTATTTTAAACCGTCATTTTTTATTCATTCTGCTAATGTTAATTGAGCACTACTATTGCCAGGCACTGTTTGGGGCACTGTGAACACAGCAGTGAACAAAAGAGCTTTCGTGGACAGTCTAGAGAGAAAGGCCAGGGAAGAAGAATCAACAGGAGTGCAGACTGCAACACCAACCAGACGTAGGTGCCAGGAAACCAGGGGAGGAAGTACTGACCCCATGTTTGTCTGGGGAAGGGTAGTCAGGGAGGGCACCCTGAGAAGGAGTCCATGACACCTCAGTTGAGCCTGGAGTTAGCAGCTGGAGAAGGGAAGGGAGGGCTTAAGGCTTGATAGAACAAGAACATTGCAAGTGGGGGAAGCGCCACCACTGCTTAGAAAAGTCCCGATCCTCTTAGGGATGGGGGAGAAGGCAGAGGCATCCCAAGGACTTTAAGGAAATATACTATAGAAACTACACAAAAAGGATGCTGGTGTTTCAGAGGACATCCAGGTGAATGCCACACTTAAAGGAAGAATGAGAAACAGTGCTGTTTGCATTTGAAACTTTCTTTCCACATGCTGACCTATTTTTGATTCAAGCCCATAAATGCCTTTTTATAGAAAGGGAATTAAAGACTATGAGGCAGGCAGATATGGAAGGGAGTTTTTTCTTTCCTTATTGAAAAATGCTGGTATTTCTACAAATATACAGTGTTTAAAGTGTCTTAAGTGTGTTTGTTCCTGTAGTCTTAGACACAGTGTTGCTAAGATACATAAACCATCACATTTTAAATTTTGTGTTGACATCTGAATATTAGGAAGGTTTCTTATTGTTAAAATTTAATTTTTAATACTATATACATATATCAAATATACTTAGTATTCAGGGGATTGCTGTATAAATTTGAATCTTCCCCCAAATTTAGAAAAAATACACATGAAAGTATCTATGATAAAGTTTTAGCCATGAAAAAACATAGCTAGTATTAGAGAACTTAGCTGTTAGTTTTTTTTTTCATTTATCAATTTTATTTCAGACAATATAAAAGAATGAGAACTTTGTCAGTATTAAAGAAAAACTTTATTCATGCCATTATTTCTTTTCAATCTGCTAGCTAAAAACATGTCCAATCAAGCTTTTGTTTCCTGATCCTTATTATAGTCTCCATAAAGATCATTAGAAATATACTGTCTCAAAAAGAGAAGCTGATTCCTCTCCTGTCCAAATTGTTAGTTTTCTGATTGACTTTGAAAACCAAAACTTTACTCTCTTTGAGGGAAAATAATCTATTTTTCTAGAGAATTTCAGTCTGTCAGTCACTCTGATAGACGCATAGCTCCTACTGTATTATTTTTTGCTTCAGCTAACCTATGTTAAAGCAAAATCATTTTTAAAGCTGAAGACAATTCAACATTTCTGATTAGCTCCAAAAGTTCTGCAGTCAACTGGTGACTGCCAAGATTTCCCAATGTAAGCCATTATCCTGACTCATTTTCTTCAAGGATCAGACAAGCGTGTGTGATCTGTCCTACAAATAAATTCTGTCTTAGCAAAGAAATTAGAACTGCTAAATTTTTAATGCATGTATTTTTCATTTTAAACTCACAGAAAGATACTTTAGCTCCAAGACATGAGATGTTTTGTCATTGTTGTTCATTTGCTCAGTCGTGTCTGACTCTGTGACCCTGTGGACTACCTAAGCACGCCAGGCTTCCCTGTCCTTCACCATCTTCTGAAGCTTGCTCAAACTCATATACATTGAGTCGGTGATGCCATCCAACCATCTAGTCCTTTGTCATCCCTTTCTCCTGCCTTTAATCTTTCCCGGCTTCAGGGTCTTTTCAAATAAGTCAGCTGTTCACATGAGGTGGCCAAGTATTGGAGCTTCAGCTTCACCATCAGAAGAAAAGTTCAGAAAGTCTTCACCCTTCATCATTTTTAGTCAATGATCCACGTGTATGTTGGCCAAAATGTACTGTTACAATAAATTACTATATGCAGGCAGAGGCCACAATCTTCACTGATATTTCCTCTTTGGGACCAGAGAATTCAGTGCTTTGGTCAAAAGTACAGATTGAGTTTAGATAGTTGGGGATATTTTTCAACAATTCTTTTTCAGGGAAGTACCGCTATGAAAAATTGTTTTCGTTTATGCTGAAACAAGTTATTGAGCACACTAGCTGTTAGTCAGTGATCCCAAAGAACCAGAACATCCGGAAACATGGCCAAGGTCACTAAGTTGCTATCCTGAAGGAAGAAACCTGATTTAAATGTTAAGTCAGTGGAATAAAATGAGGAAACTAGCTTACTTGCTAGTTTTTACTTCCTCCCTCCCTCCTTTCCCCCTCCTCGCTCTCTTTTCCTTTTTTTTAAATCCAGATATCTTTAGCCTGAAGCCTGTTTGTTACATGTTTTTACAACTCAGACTCATCGGCATTAAACCACACTTCTGTCAGCCAGAATAGTTATAGCATACCAATTATTTAAATTGTCAGAACCCTCAGGTTAAAATTCTTCAGGTGCCAAAAAGCAGCAAGTCTCTTCAGCCTGTGGAGAAGTTGTTTCTCCCCAGGGTTGAGAGCTGGACTTTCCTTCTGAATCCGAGGGACAAACACACTTAGACATTGAGCTGGAGCTTCTTCCCTGCTGCCTGGAAATGGATGTTCTGAAAGACAACAATGTCACTGACCCACCTCTCCCTGGAGGTGAGCCAGGGGTTCAGAGAGACTAAATGAGAGGAAAAGGCAGACACTCTGATTCTCAAAAGTAGCTGCTCAGCAGAGCTACCTGGAAAGTATTAAAAACTATTCCGATGCCTGGATTCTATATAATTGGCCTAGGTATTTTTAAAAGCAGCAAAGCATGAGGATAACTGTTTTGAAGTATGCAAATTTCACATTTAGGCCTTAGATAAGCTAAGGTTAAAAAAAAAAAAAAACTGCCCCTCATCTAAGCTGGAAAACGTATCCAAGAAAAAAAGAGAGAAAACAGTTCTTACTACAGTGTTCCTCACGATTATTCTGTTATCATGGACATCTATAAATCCATGAAGATTGTTAATCAATTTACTTAGCCCCTCTTCAGAAGCTCTATGTCAGAAACTTTACATCTAAGCAACTGCAAACAGCTGTCAGTACAAACATCCTGCTTGCTTCTCAGGCCTTCTGTGAGAGAGGAATAGAGAACTAGGTTTCTAGGTACAATACTAGTGAGCTGTCCTTTTCACAGGGTTGCCTTTAGCCAGGTCCAGCAATTGTTGTCTGGCCAGAATGTGGGCCCAGGGTCTCCAGATCATCCCATTTTTTCAAAAGAACCCAGAAATCTTTGCAATTATGTGAAATCTTCCAATTTCTAAATGTTGGCAAATAATTAAATTGTGAATAATCAAAACACATCTGCTAACCAAAATCAAACTGCTAGTTTGCAACCTCCAATCTGGAAGGCTCTTCTTCATCTCACCGTCTCAACTTCATGAGGCTAGTTCATATCAGCTTTCAATACTCTCTTCTGGTGACAGTTCTTTCAAAATGCCCCCATCCCCACCTCTCCTTTATCACCAGTCTAGTGCTACAACTCTGGGCATTCAAACACACCTCCAAAGTCATTGCTTATCTCCCTCCCCTAGTAACCATCCACCCTGAGGGCAGAGATAGTGCCTTAGTCTTTATTTTAGGAGTTAACTTTAATATGTTAATCCCAAATTGGATTCTAATTCAGCAAACTAACTTATTAAATGTTTACAATGTGTATATATAAAAATTTAACAAATTCAAATTATGGTCCCCTCGAAATATAAGCAAAGAAAATACACAGTAGGAAAAAAATACATGTTTCTCCAAATTCATACCTTTAACTTTTTGATTTGCATTTCCTCCCAGATCTAATTCCCTTGTGAGCATACTGGAAACATCTCCATATGGCACTTTTATCCTTAGTGTTGCTTAGTAGTTGGCCTTGGAAGCCAGTATGGGTTCAACTTTGGGCTCTACCACCTGGGTGACTTGGGTAAGTTACTTGACCTTCTTATTCTAAGTTTTCTTACAGTATTTAAACTGGGGGTAATAATAGAACCTGCCTTAAAGGCTTGTCATGAGGATTAATTATGCCAAGAACTACCTACTGTGCTGGGCCATTACTATTAGTAATAATTGAAGAGGGTGGCCTACAAGAACCCTTAAGGGTAAGCAGTATTACCCCCATCTGATTGATAGATGAGGAACCAATGAGACTCTGATGTCAACTGCCCGAGGTCTCTCTGCTAGTACATCACAGAAGTGAGACGTGAACACGAATCTGCCACGAAGCGCATTGCTTTTCCAATTATCCTAGGGAAAATTCAACCCAGTCTTCCCAAATATTTGCCAGATTACCAATACTTAAAATCTGCTTCACATATTAAGTGAGCCCTATTCATCTTAACAAGTCTCTAACTACAAGTAACTTTCTTTTATCATTATCCAATATTAATAAAAATAAAAGCTAGCACTATTGAGCTCTATGTTGTGCTAAACACATGTCTTTCATTGTCTTCTTTAACCTCTGTGGGCTTCCCTGATGCCTCAGTTGATAAAGAATCCTGCCTGCAATGCAGGATTCTCAGGTTCAATCCTTGGATGGGGAAGATCCCTTGGAGAAGGAAACAGCAACCCACTCCAGTAATTCTTGCCTGGAGAATCCCATGGACAGAGGAGCCTGGCGGGCTACAGTCCATGGGGTTGCAAAGAGTCAGACATGACCTAGCAAGTAAACCACCAATCTCTGTGAAGCAGTGATTATTATTTTCAGATGAGAAAACTGAAACCCAGAAAGTTAAGTCACTTGTCCAAGGACACAAAATAGTGCTTAAGCCTAGACGCCAAAGCCATTAAGGGTCCTTAACCTCTCTGCCAGGCACTGGAATTTCCCAGACAGATACAATTTCATAAAACAATAATAATAAAATTACGAACCAAATTACCAACTCTTTATTTCAATTCCATCAACTCATAAAAGAAAGAACACTCTAATGCACCATGGAGAGTTCATAATCTCAGCATAAAATCATTAAATACATTTAACTTTATGAAAAGTTCCTGACATTGTTTTAACTTTTCTGTGTGAACTGGTGGAAGCTGTGTACATTGCCTTCCTGCCACTGTTATCCCTCATCCTTCCCCTTCTGCTCACCTGCAGCCCTTTTACTTTATATCCTCCTACTTATTCCTTCCTTCAGAGCCAAGATAATTGCCCACAATTAGGCTTGGAATCTCCCACGAGAGGAGGAAACTCAAATGCCACGGTAAGAAGGTGGTTGGCCCAGCCGAGACCATGGGAAAACGGCCTAGCAGTCAGGATGTAAACGGTCCTCCATGGGTAGAGCGAGGTCACTGAGGGAGGCCATGGTGTGCCACCATATGCAACGCACAGTCCAGGAAAAGGGAGCAGGATGGGGGCAGCTCCACCTTCCTAACCCCAAGATGGAGAGAGGGCTGAGCCTGTGGCAAGAAGAAGGCCCAGCGACAAAGAGTGTTTGAATGCCCTGCCAGCTGGCCCACCATACCTCCTAAGTGAGTTCCTCCCACAGGATCACCCAAATAGGCAGTTGTGCTTCATGTGACTAACACCCAAGAGGATATTTAACCTGCAGCATCTGTTTTAGTTCTTCTTACTGACATAGGTGGCTCAGAGGTTAAAGCGTCTGCCTGGAATGCGGGAGACCTGGGTTTGATCCCTGGCTCGGGAAGATCCCCTGGAGAAGGAAATGGCAACCCACTCCAGTACTCTTGCCTGGAGAATCCCATGGAGGGAGGAGCCTGGTAGGCTTCAATCCATGGGGTCACAAAGAGTCGGACATGACTGAGTGACTTCACTTTCGCTTTTCTTTCACTGACATAGTACCAGGAGAAGGTTTCATTCTTTTGAACATGTGTAGGGTTGGGGGAAAGGGATAAGGGAAAGAAGAGGGATTCACCAAATCAGAAAAGAAGTCAGAGGCTTCCCTGGTGGTCCAGAGGTTAGCAGTCGTCCTGCCAATGCAGGAGACATGGGCTCCATCCCAAGTCCAGGAAGATTCCACATGCCCCAGAGAAACTAAGCCCACGCTTTAGAGCCCCTGCCCAGAAACTAGAGAGTAACTTCCAATTTGGGCAACTATAAAAAACCACAGCAACACAAGACCCAGTGGCAGCCATAAATAAAATTTTTTTTTAAAGAAGTCAAAGCTTGTCAGCCCCATCCCTTGTATCAGGAAATGTGCACTTCTTTTATACCCAATCTGTTCTGAACCTGTTTGACTTTAGGTCAGTGCAAGTATTGATAGCATGTGACCTGCCGAAGTTAATTCTACAGAACAATGGAATTGAGTTAGCCAGGGTTCATCCTATTACCTTTTGATAACAAATTTCACCCCCCACCTCTCACAGTGAGTTCCTGACACTTTCAACTATTGGTGTTGCCAGTGAAAAGGCCTGAGTTAAAAGATGTAACCAAGTGCATTTCCTAAAACTCTTTGGTGGGTTTAAGGACATCTTACTTCTTTTTATTGAACATTTTCCTTTCCTCACTAACTAACTTAAAAGGATAAAATGTGTACATGGGGATGTGGGCAGGATTTGACCTCTAAATTCAGGGGCTGGCTTACGAATTCAGTCATGTTTGCTATTAGATTCCAAGAGGTATTTGCTAGCAGAAAGCTGATAACGTTCTTTAAAAGCCATTCCTGAAACATCGCCTGTGATATATTCATAAGTAGAAAACAATTAGAAATATTCATTTTATCATCAGAATTTTGCTTAAAAAAATAAAACAAGCAAACACACGTAAATGCATATACAAGTAAAAAGATTAGGAGGAAATATACAAAAAAGTTAGCAGTGGTTAGCTTTGGGTGTTGAGTTTTATTTTCTTCTTTGTTGCCTGAGTCTCCTTTGCAATTTTTCTGCTTGTAATAAATATTTGTCTTTTATTAGGAAAAAGAGTGTTTAAAAAAATTTGAAGCTATTTTGTTTATCCTAGAGACCTCCAGATTCATTCCTGCACCCTGCATAGCTGGGTGACAACTCCTCGCCATCCTTGCTAAAGATTTATTCTCTGAGAGTAAAACAGAGGGTCCCTGGGCTGGGGAGACCAGACACAGCTGAAGACAGAAGGGCTGCAATGAGTCAAAGGGTGAAGATCTGGAGACACCCCTCAGGCACACCACACCAACACACGTCCTGCCAGTACTCTTTATATCCTCAGCTCCTGTCACCTTCACCCACTAACCAAAAGATGGAAGCATTTCCTCTAACCACCCCAAAGGAAAAAAATTCATGTTTGGGAACGCATGTACACCCGTGGTGGATTCATGTCAATGTATGGCAAAATCAATACAGAATTGTAAAGTAAAATAAAAAATTAAAAAAAATAAAAATCTTGACAACAACAACAACAAAAAAGACACTCATCCTAGAGTTTACCCAGCTGGAAGGTTTAGTGACATGGCTTCCCAGTGAACCTCAATCTACAAGCCCCCGACAGCTTAGATATGAGCAGGTGGGCAAGACTGACAGACTGCTCAGAAAAGCCTCTAATGTTAAAATAATGTAAAACAAATGGGTGGAAAAGAGAAATATGAGTCAAACAATGATTATACAATGAGAAGAAAACTAAAAAAAGAAAAATTAATACTATCAGATAAAACATTGCAGTTATGAAACAGAATAAGATTTTTTTCATGAACATCCAGAAAACAAACAAACAAAAAAGTATTACTGGAAATCAAAAATGTGGAAGACACAAAGGTAGGATCGGAAGCTAAGGCTAGTCCAGAAAATAAAGCAAAAAGACCTAAAGATAAAATAAATAGAAAATAGAAAAGATAGAGATACAATATCCAAAGAATAAGAGTTCCAGAAAGAACAGATAAAATATTAATCGAAGGTAGGAACTTACAGTAAAATAATTTTCAAATTTTTTTCTAGTAGAGAGAACATGAGTTTTCAGATTCAAAAGGACCTACTGACTATCCAGCAAAAAGGATGAAAACAATCCCCCACTAAAGCTATTTTCCCTGTATTGGCATGCAGGATCCTAGCTCCAACTAGGGATGAAACCCAGGCCCTCTGCAGTGGAAGCACCATGTCTTAACCAAAGGACCGCCAGGGAAGTTCCCAACACTAAAGCATGTTAGAGAAAAGTGGAATATCACTGAGGTAAAAAAAAAAAACAAACAACACTTATTAGATTCTAAAGAGAAAAAAAAAAACCATGTCACAATAAAAGAGCTTCAGATTTCTTGATAGCAAATAGAAAGCAATGGAGAAAAGTCTTCAAAATTCTAAAGGAAAATGATTATTACTGTGGAATCTTATATCTAACCAAACCTTCACCGTGTATGATAGTAGAAAAAAAACTTTCAGAATTACAAGTTTTCAAAACAGTTACCTCTCCTCCATACTTTCTCAGGAAGCTAGAGTTTGGTCAGTAAACCAAAGAGAGGAAGGCATGGATACAGGAAGCAGCATTTCACCCATGGGAGTGGTGACAGGAATCAGCAGGGTGCTCATGATGGGAATCTATGAGGATAGCCAGTCCAAGTTGGTGCAAATCATAACGCCCCTGGGGAGAATCTGCAGGGAGATAAAATTGGTAGAACATGTGATGTCTACACATCTTGAAGGAAGACAAATACCAAAGATTGAATTGATTAAAAGAAAACAACAGTTAAGAAGCAAGAGAAGCGGACATGGAACAACAGACTGGTTCCAAATTGGAAAAGGAGTACACCAAGGCTGTATATTGTCACCCTGCTTATTTAACTTATATGCAGAGTATATCATGCGAAATGCCAGGCTGGATGAAGCACAAGCTGGAATCAAGATTGCCAGGAGAAATATCAATAACTTCAGACATGCAGATAACACAACCCTTATGGACAGAAGCAAAGAACTAAAGAGCCTCTTGATGAAAGTGAAAGAGCAGAGTGAAAAAGTTGGCTTAAAACTCAACATTCAGAAAACGAAGATCATGGCATCTGGTCTCATCACTTCATGGCAAATAGATGGGAAAACAGTGACAAACTTTATTTTGGGGGGCTCCAAAATCACTACAGATGGTGACTGTAGCCATGAAATTAAAAGACGCTTGCTCCTTGGAAGAAAAGCTATGACCATCCTAGACAGCATATTAAAAAAGCAATTTCCAGTCGTCATGTATGGATGTGAGAGTTGGATTATAAAGAACACTGAGGGCCAATGCTTTTGAACTGTGGTGTTAGAGAAGACTCGTGAGAGTCCCTTAGACTGCAAGAAGATCAAACCAGTCTATCCTAAAGGAAATCAGCCCTGAATATTAATTGGAAGGACTGATATTGAAGTGAAACTCCAACACTTTGGCCACCTAATGTGAAGAGCTGGCTCACTGGAAAAGACCCTGATGCTGCGAAAGATTGAAGGCAGGAGGAGAAGGGAACGACAGAGGATGAGATGGTTGGATGGCATCGCCGACTCGATAGACATGAGTTTGAGTAAGCTCTGGGAGTTTGTGATGGACAGGGAGGCCTGGTGTGCTGCAGTCCATGGGGTCGCAAAGAGTCAGACACGAGTGACTGAACTGAACTGAACTGAAAAGAAAACAAAGCAAAACACATAGGAAGATAAAGCAAATGGGAAGATAAGATAATTTTCACAGAAAACAAAAGTTACACAAGTAAAATAAATCATGGTTTGTGAGATGACTCAGCTGTGAAAAGTCATTGTAGTGTAAACCCTAATGCTAACCATACAAAAATTAGAACATAATTAAATCGGGAGAAGAGGGAGATGAGAAGGGTGGTATGTGAGTGAGTGGAGTGGGGGCAAAGAGATATAAAGCTTAACCTCACCTTCTACTAGAGTGAAAAGTTGTTAGTTGGCACCTACGACTGAAAAAGCAAGAAGCTAGCAGTTAAGCATGTTACATGGAAATGTGGAGGTAAATACAAACAGCAACAGCTGATACATGAAAGTGGTTCTCTCCAGGGAGAGGGAACTAAGGGTCTAGGAGGTAAGAAACTATTGTTTTTCCTTACAAACCATATGGAACCATTCTATTCTTTAAGCTATGGGCATGTATAACCTTGATCAGTTCAGTTCAGTTCCTCAGTCGTGTCCGACTCTTTGCGACCCCATGAATTGCAGCACGCCAGGCCTCCCTGTCCATCACCAACTCCCGGAGTTCACTCAGACTCACGTCCATCGAGTCAGTGATGTCATCCAGCCATCTCATCCTCTGTCGTCCCCTTCTCCTCCTGCCCCCAATCCCTCCCAGCATCAGAGTCTTTGCCAATGAGTCAACTCTTCACATGAGGTGGCCAAAGTACTGGAGTTTCAGCTTTAGCATCATTCTTTCCAAAGAAATCCCAGGGCTGATCTCCTTCACAATGGACTGGCTGGATCTCCTTGAAGTCCAAGGGATTCTCAAGAGTCTTCTCCAACACCACAGTTCAAAAGCATCAATTCTTCAGCGCTCAGCGTTCTTCACAGTCCAACTCTCACATCCATACATGACCACAGGAAAAACCATAGCCTTGAATAGACGGACCTTAGTCGGCAAAGTAATGTCTCTGCTTTTGAATATACTATCTAGGTTAATCATAACTTTTCTTCCAAGGAGAAAGTGTCTTTTAATTTCATGGCTGCAATCACAATCTGCAGTGATTTTGGAGCCCAAAAAAATAAAGTCTGACACTGTTTCCACTGTTTCCCCATCTATTTCCCATGGAGTGATGGGACTGGATGTCATGATCTTCGTTTTCTGAATGTTGAGCTTTAGGCCAACTTTTTCACTCTCCATTTTCACTTTCATCAAGAGGCTTTTTAGTTCTTCTTCACTTTCTGCCATAAGGGTGGTATCATCTGCATATCTGAGGTTATTGATATTTCTCCCAGCAATCTTGATTCCAGCTTGTATTTCTTCCAGTCCAGCATTTCTCATGATGTACTCTGCATAGAAGTTAAATAAGCAGGGTGACAATATACAGCCTTGACGGATTCCTTTTCCTATTTGGAACCAGTCTGTTGTTCCATGTCCAGTTCTAACTGCTGTTTCCTGACCTGCATACAGATTTCTCAAGAGGCAGGTCAGGTGGTCTGGTATTCCCATCTGTCTCAGAATTTTCCACAGTTTATTGTGATCCACACAGTTAAAGGCTTTGACATAGTCAATAAAGCAGAAATAGATGTCTTTCTAGAACTCTCTTGCTTTTTTGATGATCTGGCAGATGTTGGCAATTTGATCTCTGGTTCCTCTGCCTTTTCTAAAACCAGCTTGAACATCAGGAAGTTCACGGTTCACGTATTGCTGAAGCCTGGCTTGGAGAATTTTGAGCATTACTTTACTAGCGTGTGAGATGAGTACAATTGTGCGGTAGTTTGAGCATTCTTTGGCATTGCCTTTCTTTGGAATTGGAATGAAAACTGACCTTTTCCAGTCCTGTGGCCACTGCTGAGTTTTCCAAATTTGCTGGCATATAGAGTATAGCACTTTCACAGCATCATCTTTCAGAATTTGAAACGGCTCAACTGGAATTCCATCACCTCCACCAGCTTTGTTCGTAGTGATGCTTTCCAAGGCCCACTTGACTTCACATTCCAGGATGTCAGGCTCTACATTAGTGATCACATCATCATGATTATCTGGGTTGTGAAGATCTTTTTTGTACAGTTCTTCTATGTATTCTTGCCACCTCTTAATATCTTCTGCTTCTGTTAGGTCCAGACCATTTCTGTCCTTTATCAAGCCTATCTTTGCATGAAATGTTCCCTTGGTATCTCTAATTTTCTTGAAGAGATCTCTAGTCTTTCCCATTCTGTTGTTTTCCTCTATTTCTTTGCATTGATCACTGAAGAAGGCTTTCTTATCTCTTCTTGCTATTCTTTGGAACTCTGCATTCAGATGCTTATATCTTTCCTTTTCTCCTTTGCTTTTTGCCTCTCTTCTTTTCATAGCTATTTGTAAGGCCTCCCAGACAGCCATTTTGCTTTTTTGCATTTCTTTTCCATGGGGATGGTCTTGATCCCTGTCTTCTGTACAGTGTCACAAACCTCATTCCATAGTTCATCAGGCACTCTATCTATCAGATCTAGGCCCTTAAATCTAGGTAAGGAACAGCAGCTGTGCTTTGCTGGAGCAGCCATGAAGAGATACCCCATGCCCAAGGTAAGAGAAATCCAAATAAGATGGCAGGTGTTTCCAGAGGGCAGACACACTGAAACCATACTCATAGAAAACTAGTCAATCTAATCACACTAGGACCACAGCCTTGTCTAACTCAGTGAAACCAAGCCATGCCCACGGGGCAACCCAAGATGGGCGGGTCATGGTGGAGAGGTCTGACACAACGTGGTCCACTGGAGAAGGGAATGGCAAACCACTTCAGTATTCTTGCCTTGAGAACCCCATGAACAGTATGAAAAGGCAAAATGATAGGATACTGAAAGAGGAACTCCCCAGGTCAGTAGGTGCCCAATATGCTACTGGAGATCAGTGGAGAAATAACTCCAGAAAGAATGAAGGGATGAAGCCAAAGCAAAAACAATACCCAGCTGTGGATGTGACTGGTGATAGAAGCAAGGTCCGATGCTGTAAAGAGTAATATTGCATAGGAACCTGGAATGTCAGGTCCATGAATCAAGGCAAATTGGAAGTGGTCAAACAAGAGATGGCAAGAGTGAACGTCAACATTCTAGGAATCAGCGAACTAAAATGGACTGGAATGGGTGAATGTAACTCAGATGACGATTTTATCTACTACTGCGGGCAGGAATCCCTCAGAAGAAATGGAGTAGCCATCATGGTCAACGAAAGAGTCTGAAATGCAGTACTTGGATGCAATCTCAAAAACAACAGAATGATCTCTGTTCGTCTCCAAGGCAAACCATTCAATATCACAGTTATCCAAGTCTACGCCCCAACCAGTAATGCTGAAGAAGCAGAAGTTGAACGGTTTTGTGAAGACCTACAAGACCTTTTAGAACTAACACCCCAAAAAAGATGTCCTTTTCATTATAGGGGACTGGAATGCAAAAGTAGGAAGTCAAGAAACACGTGGAGTAACAGGCAAATTTGACCTTGGAATGTGGAATGAAGCAGGGCAAAGACTAATAGTTTTGCCAAGAAAATGCACTGGTCATAGCAAACGCCCTCTTCCAACAACACAAGAGAAGACTCTACACATGGACATCACCAGATGGTCAACACCGAAATCAGATTGATTATATTCTTTGCAGCCAAAAATGGAGAAGCTCTATACAGTCAACAAAAACAAGACCAGGAGCTGACTGTGGCTCAGATCATGAACTCTTTATTACCAAATTCAGACTCAAATTGAAGAAAGTAGGGAAAACTGCTAGACCATTCAGGTATGACCTAAATCAAATCCCTTATGATTATACAGTGGAAGTGAGAAATAGATTTAAGGGCCTAGATCTGATAGACAGAGTGCCTGATGAACTATGGAATGAGGTTCGTGACATAACCTTGATACAAGAATAAAGACAAAAAACTGAAAATTTAAATGGGAAAAGTAGAACTGGGTTTTATAGCTCTACATTAAATCTTGGGTTGTAGCACTTCTCTACATCTTACCATGCTTAAATTCCTTAACCTCTCTGAGCCAGTTTGTTTCATCTGTAAAATCAGGACACTGGTGGTTGTGAAGACTGAGTGAGGTTTTAAGGCCCTTTGCCTACACTGGACAGTTAATGTCCACTCCTGGTCAAATGGCCAAGGCTCCCACCCTTCATGTGGTCACTGTAGGAGCCTTGCAGCCGGAGTCTTTCTGCCCTTTAAAGCAGAGTTCTAATCACACCAGTGCCCAGTTGTTTCAAGAAAAACTTTAGATCAGTGTTCGTTTCGATGGTGATTCAGTGGTTAGGACTCCACACTCCCACTGCTGAAGTCCTCAGCTGAGGGACTAAGATCCTACATTCCTCACAGCCCAAACCATCAAACAGAAAAGTAGATCTAGCATGGACTTAGATTATTTTTATTTATTTTTTAGACTATTTTTATTAGAATGTTATTTAAATATTGTTTGGGTGTTTAACTCTGTCTATACATAGAACTTAAGCAACAATAAAGTAAAAATAAATTTAAATGAAAGCCAAATCACAAAACCAATAGAATCCAGATGAATATTAACATAATGTGACACAGGAAATCACAGCTCTTTGAGAGAACATGCTATCGAAGGGTCTTATGGGTCTTCATGACCAGGCTACTGCATGCTAGGTGGTGACCCAATTTCTCCCTGCTTTTCTGTGAATCCTTCCCTAGCTGGCTGGGGAACTCTTCAGTCTTAGCTTGGTACTAGTGTATTTCTTATGTGATCTTTTCTTATTAGTCAGGTACAATAAAACTTAACACAATTTGGCACCAATTTAATCATAAACAGAAACCCAGGTTCAAAAAAAATGAGGAAAACCCTAAGTTTAAAATCATCATGGAAGGAATTCCCTGGCAGTCCAGTGGTTAGGACTCCACACTGTCACTGCTGAGGGCCAGGGTTCAATCCCTGATCCAGGAAGTAAGATTCCACGAGCCATGGCAAAGCAATGTGAGAAATTCTAAGACTGATATATGATATGTGATGGGAGCACAGGAAGGAGCCCCTCAACTTACTGGGAATGACTTTGAGTTGGTCTTCAGGCTGCATTAGAGTTCTTCAGCTTAACAAGAGTGGGTGGAGGAAGGAGTCTAGGAAGAGAATACTGCATGAGACATAATAAAGCTCAGAGCATGCAGGGAAGAGTAAGTAGGTCTGAGGTTACATAATGTATAGTATATAAAAATAACCAGAAAAGACATCTTGGAGTAGATGATTACATTTGGATTTTTCCTATTGGTTTTCATTTGATGTGTGTGCATTTCTATGTGTCATTCATATAGATAGGCAGACAAGATATATATATATATGACAATATTTCTGTAAATAAAGCATTGTTCTAGATTTGGGGGATAGAGAGAAATTTTTGCAGTGCTTCTTGAAAGAAGGATACACAGAGCAAACAATAACTCATAGGAAGTAATTCTATAGGAACCACAATAGAGCTGGCCAAGTAATGCTTATGGTTTTTCAATGAATAAAATCTAGAATAGCTAGAATGGATAGACTGCATGTCCTTCAAACAGTTTCTTCACAGATAACATTTCTATCAAGGGGGATAGAAATGGGCAAAAAGTGGTTGATTTCAAAATCTTTGTAAAATCTTAAGTCTGGAGTTGGTTTTCATGGCAACTGGTAGCCATTGAAGAGTTGTAATCAGTAAGCTGATACAGTTAATACATATAACTTTTAGTGGGTGGGGTGTGGAAGGAAAAGCCAGGAGGTGGATGAGGGGTCTATGTCATTGCCTAAGATGAAAAAAAAAAAAAAAACCAAGACAAAAATGAATTCGGTAGTAAGAATTAGGTAGTAATGGCAGACATGCAGGAATGTACAGATATTAAAGTGGTAAAATTGATAAGCTTTATGACCAATTAGTGCTAGGGAGTGAGAAGAAGTGAGAGGAGTCAGATTTCTTGCTTGAGTATCTGAGTGAGCTTCAGTTCCCTTTACTAAAATAGTATGAAACATACTGAGAGAGATGGGTTATGATGATGAGTTCTGGTAAAATTTGATATTAAGACATGAAGACAGATTGGATGTGATTCATTTTTTTTGATACAAGAAGACATACTGAGACAGTGAGGGGACTGCACATTGCTACAGCCACATTATGAGGCACTTTGGCAGTATCTCATATAATATTAAAATGCACACACTGCGCGACCCAACAATTGCATTGCTCAGTATCAGCCTCACTAGGAAAAATGTACAGCCTCAGTATCAGCCTCACTAGGAAGACTGTGCCTTGCTGTATTGTAATATAAAAAATTCAAGTTACTTAAATAGCCTTTGATAGGGAAACAGAAAAATAAACCATAATAATGTTACCAGACTTGCCGAGTAATAAAATCACCTGGGATATTGATTGAAAATCATTTCTCCAACCCCCTTTCCAGTCCTCCTATGGCAATAGACTCTCTTGGGGAGGGTCCTTAATATTTCTGGGGTATGTTTTTTTACCACAAGGAGTTTACAAAAGAGTTATGAAAAGTGTTTTCAAAACTGTATCTAGAAACAAACAAATGCTAGGCAGGATTAAAAAAGAATGAGGGTAGCTCTCTGTGAAATACCTCACAACAAGCTCCAGGATATATTGAGTGATAAATGCAAGGTATAGAATGAACACACAGTATGATACCATTATGCAACCATAGACCCACACACAGAACAACATGTTTCTAGAAGTAAATATGGGCTTGAGTGTGGTGATTTCAAAGAGAATGTCTGTAATGCTTGGACTTTTTTATGATAAAAAAGTATGTGTGGGGACTTCCCTGGTAGTCCAGTAGCTAAGACTCTACATTCCCAACGCAGGGGCCCCAGGCTTGATCCCTGGTCAGGAAACTAGATCCCACATGTTGCAACTAAAGACCTGGCTCAACCAAATTTAAAAAAAAGGATTTGTGTATTAATTCTGTAATTAGAAGCACATATTTATCTACTGCTGGTGTGACTAAGGTGATGATGGTAGGCTATGCAAAATATGATTTGTCTTAGAGCATACACCCTGAAGCATATTCTGAGTATATTATATCATCAAATATTTGAAGCTGTTCTCTACATACACTGAAGCTGGTTCAGTGCTCAGAGGGGCCAGGGCAAGGGAGGTGGCAAAGATGGAGAAGAAGTACCCAGAAATTCCCTGCTACTTCCACATCTGCCTATCTTGAGATTCAACTCATATACTGTCTCTAGGTCCCACCAACCTGAATTCATCTCTTCTCTCCTAAACCCCACCCCAGTTCTTGCCTCTACTAACATATACATGTACTCCAAATTTCCCCAAGCCCAGCAGTGGCCTGCATGCCTAGCTCTCAGTACTTACTGATTATCGAAGGAGATGCTCCCAGCTCCGCCCCGGAGGTCTGAGCATGGCCTTCTACTCACCACTGTAACTACTGCTCCCTGGAAGCCACTCAGCCCTCTCTCCTCATAGATTCTCACCCCTATTCTTCCCTCCTCCTCACTGCTGTCTACAATCCTTGCAATAGGAAACATATGCTTTCATTATATAATTAAAGCTGAGTTTCAAAATTCAGCTCCCCTGGGGAGAGCTGTAAAAGTAAAATGGTTGCATTCCAGCCTTCCCAGAACACGGGATGGGCAGGAGTGGGTGGAGAGAGAGTAGATGGTTCCTACAGACCTGGGAAAAGGTGAGGGGCAGGGGTGGGGAATCGAAACTCTCTTGATTCTTTACAAAGGAAAAACAGATCAAAAGGGGGAGAGGGGAGCTCTCTTCATAAGTCTGCTACATCAGTTACCCACCACCACTCCCACCTTATTTTTTCCTTTTTCTACCACTACACATGGCTTGTGGGATCCCAGTTCCCCAATCAACTGAATCCACACCCTCGGCAGTGAGAACATGGAGTCCTAACCACTGGACTGCCAGAGAATTCCCAACAACCACTCCCACTTATGATCCCCTTAGCTCTCCTAATAAGAAAAATCTTGACACGAGACAGCTTATTTCAAGGCTTTCCTTGGGGAACATCTTTGGACAGTGTCACCCTTCAAGTCTGCTGTGAGTGGCTCACTTAGAGGCAAGGCTGAGGACACTCTCCAAGAAGTCACGCCATGTCTCCATGTGGTTCCAGACTAGCAACCCCAACAAAACAGACAGACCATTGTTCTTTTTACAGATTGTATGCTCTGGAATCTCATGTCTTTTGGCATCAGTGCCATCAGCTCGCTGCTGTAACCCTCCCCAACAGACACATTGATTGAATTACTTATTCAAGATATGTATCAGTCAAGGGGCTGGCAGGAAACATTTGGTACCTCAAATTGGGTAATTCAGGGAAAGTTCATGAAAGGACTATATAAACAGTAAGAGATGGTTTCCATACCTCAATGCTTTCATCCCGGGAAAGGAAGGGCACACGGATCTCTGTGAGAAAGTCACCCAACAGGTGCTGGATCTTCCATCAAGGCAATAAATACTCCAATAAAGACCCAATCTTAGTCTTCTTCCTTTCATTTCTTCCCCATGTCTCCTTGGCTGAAGCCTACTGGAAGCTGGAGGGCAAGGAAGCCAGCTGATGGGTCCAGTCTGTCAGTCCCTGCGTCATGAGCAGATGGAAGTGAGTGGAGGGTGACTCTAGATGGGCTGATGAAGGGTGTCCAGCACAACTTCCATATCAAATCCGCCTCTTGTTCAAGACACGAAGACCCGTGGCTTTTGGGTGGTTTCCCACCTGGAGCCCTCTCTCTTCCTCCTCTCCCATCATTCTTAGCCACGTGGCAGCACTAGGTTCAAGACACGGAATGACATCCCTGCCCAAGTCTCAAACTTTGTACCCTTATGGTTGCCTTGTGCTTCTCTGCCTGGACTGCTCTGCTTCGCTTTCCTTTTGGAGAATTTCTACACATCTTTCGTGGTGAGGCTCCCACGTTTCTCTTTGAAGCCCCCCCTCCCCTGCCCCGATTGTAGCCTCTTCGCATCGGCTTCATTGCTCACATACCTTCCTAACACTGAGGCACTGTGTGTGTTAGTCACTTAGTCAGGTCTGACTCCTTGTGACCCCATGGACTATAACCCACCAGGCTCCTCGGTCCATGGGATTCTCCAGGCAAGAATACTGGAATGGGTTGCCATTCCCTTCTCCAGGGGATCTTCCCAACACAGGGGTCAAACCGACGTCTCTTATGTCTCCTGCATTGGCAGGCAGGTTCTTTACCACTAATGCCAGCTGGGAAGCCCACTTTTATTCAGGACTTTATTCACATACATTTTCCCTCCTGCTATGTTGAGCATGCCTCAAAGATGAAGCCTGCATCTCATCATTACCAGCAACAACCACTATCATTGTTTCCTGAGGACCTATTAAGTGCCTGGCCCAGGCACTTTAATTCATGTTCTCAGCTCATTCTTTTGTCTAAACAGCACTGGTATCCGAGATACCAGTGTAAACACTGATTTTCAGCAGATTGGTCAGCTTGCAGAACATCACTCAGCCAGTAAGCTGTTGTCACTTGGACTGCTAAACTGAGATTCAAACCCATCTACCTCCAACTCCCAACCTGGAAATTAAAACTGAAAATAATCACAGTGAACATTGCCCCTCAGCCTTGCATCCCTAGAGATGGCCCAGGTCTGGATGATACATAGTTAGTGTCCAAGATATGTTTTTGAATAAACAACCAGAAGCGTGATGTGCCGACAGAGATCTTTTGACTGTCTGTGTATTGTTTTCTCCTGATTCGAGCTGGCCCACACTCTTGAATTTCTTTTGTCTTTCTCTAGGCTGATGGTTTATAGTCAGGTCCCCTGTTGCTGGTAAACATTGTCTTGACTATGTTTAAGTGGTTTTTCAGAACAGAATCACCAGCAAACTGAATCCCTTAGAAGACTAAGGTATCAGTTTTTCTCTTGGGCTGAGTTAGAAAATTTTCCCAAGAACTGGAACAGCTATGTATCAGGAACTTCTAAGCAACATCTCCTTATACTTTTACATATGAACTGTGAAAGTGAGGGGCTTCCCAGGTGGTGCTAGTGGTAAAGAACCTGCCTGCCAGTGCAAGAAATGGAAGAGACATGGGTTCAGTCTCTGGGTTCAGAAGATCCTCTAGAGGAAGACTAAGCAACTCACTCCAGTATTCTTGTCTGGAGAATTTCCTGGACAGAGGAGTCTGGCAGTCTACAGTCCATGGTGTGGCAAAGAGTTGGACATGGGTGAAGAAACTCAGCACATATGCATGTGAGAGTGGGAGCTGAAGGAGAATGGTTTTTGAAAATCGATCCTGTTATAACAATAACAGCCACCATGGATTGGATACTTATTGTGTAGCCAATTCAATGCTTGTTGCTTTACATACATTATTCCTAATTTTTTAGCAGTCCTGCAAGGTAGGTCTTACTATTCCCATTTTACAGAACAGGAAACTGAGGCTCAGTGAGCCTAAGTAACTTGTCCGAGGTGTTCCAAACACACATGGTATCATACTTTCTCATCTCTCCACCGTCACCTTTTTTCCTTACTATTTTCACTGACTACACAACATTATTATTATTATTTTGCTGTTCCATGCTGCTTGTGGGATTTTATTTCCCCAACCAGGGATCAAACCCAGGCCCTCCTCTGCAGTGAGAACTTGGAGTCCTAACAACTGGTCCACCAGGGAATTCTCAGTTGCACAGATATTATGACAAGAATACGGAAAACAGTTAGAAGAAAGTTGTTCATAATTTCAGTACCCCAACATATCAGTTATTTTTAGGTTTCTGTTACTGTGTGCATGTGTGCTCAGTTGTGTCAGACTCTGTGCGACCCCATAGACTAGCCCACTAGGCTCCTCTATCCATGGAATTTCCAGGCAAGAATACAGCATGGGTTGCCATTTTCTCCTCTAGGGGATCTTCAGGACCCAGGGATCGAACCCACATCTCCTGCATTGGCGGGTGGATTCTTGACCACTAAGCCACCTGTCCTTATCCAAATATTACCAAAAAAGCACACGCGCGCACACACACACACAAATAATTAAGCCCCTCTAGAAGACTTGGTGATGATTGAAAGTTGGTGGCCACAAGCTCTTGATTCACAGAATCCAGACAGAGCCTTGCACGTAGTTTCCTCTGAGATGGCATGGATCTTGATATCACAAGCCAGAGAGCGAGAACATTTTGCTCTTGGAGCAAAAGACTTACTCAAAGTTAGTGACCATTCATCTAAAGATTTTTAAAAGAGCCATCACTACCATACCCAAATTCTGATTATGACAATCATTTCTCAGTAGGAAGGACCTTCCTGGTCCTTTGAATGTTATCTTAATCAGAGTGATATTGACCAAAATGTTAACAGCAGTTATTTCTGGGCAGTGAGATTACAGTGATGTTTATGTTCTTTCTGATTCTCTTTTGCATTTTCTGAAGTTTTTGCAATGAACATGTATTATGTTTTTAGTAAGATTAAAATGAATGCCAATGCTGAATAAAATATGAAGTTGATCTAAAGAAAAGAGTCTAGAAAAATTAGAGTCAAGAATATAGATCATATAGTCCCTACAACTGGGGTGCCTACAACCAGTGCCTCCCTCAGATCAGAGAGCCTAGAACCCACTAGAACCCAGGAATTATGTAGGATTTCTAGTCCAATTCTCTTTCCAACATCTGCTAACAAGCCTGTTCTTTTTGTTGTTGTTGTTTTTGGTTTGCATTTGTTATTGTTTTTGTTTGTTTTTGCTCCTAAACCATTTATCAACAGAGAAGATTTGGTTCTGAGAGTATGTTATGGATTTTCTGTAGCGATGGTCCAATATCATTTAGTAGACAATGACACCCCTAGCAATGTGGGGGGCCTTGCTGTCAGGTCCCGTAGTGTTTTAATAAAGGAACATGTCATTTTTCTTCAGCTAAATTTCAGCTAGGAATAATACTAGATGAGTTTTCCTTGCCATTCATTCCATAGCCTTTCTGCAGTTTGGACACCTTAATGATTTCATGCAAAATTCACTGTCTAAAGAGTCTTGGTGACTTCTGTCTGATCCTGGTTTTTCCTTTTGATGCGGATTACTTACGTGCATCCATCGTGGTAAAAACAGCAGAGTCTGGGCAAACACTGCTGTCTCAGACCCCTGCTCCCTTTTAGGCCTGGAGATCCTTCATCTAACCCAGTTCCATTCTTGTGCCTCTTCCCGCTGGCTTCCCCAGTGCCATTTTTATTAAAGCTCCAGCTCATCCTACATTCAGCCGCATGACTTCTTACAGGCTTCAGAATAAATCGCCACATTGCTCCGATCTTGGCTTCTCTGCCCTCGGCTTTCAATTAAATTTAGAATTGACTTTAAAGGTACAACCTCAATGTACATGGTTGAAAATGACCTTGTTTCCCCTTTCCCACCACCTGCGACTTCCTGCGCGGGGCTCTTATACTCCAGCTCCTGGTTCAAAAAGTAGAAACAGGAATTTGCTACATGCTCCTGTGGCAAACTATAAGTCTCAAGCTGTTTAAAGTCTTTAAAGTCCCATCCAAAAGGTAAAGTACACTCTGCAGAGAGAAATCTGGGGCCTGAATCTCTGGCTGCCTGTGTTCAGGAAGAGACACAGAAGGAGAAGAAGAAGAGTGAGAGAGAGGGGGGAAAAAAAAAAACCTTTGAGCTAAACACTTAATTTGTTTAATTTCCACAGTTTGCATTCAGGAAGATTAGTCTATTTATAATACACATCACTATTAAAGTAATTATGTTGTTAATATAAATGATCTATGACAAGATTACAAGGACACTGAAGCTGACTTGAACATCAAAACTGACTTTCATCTTCTGTCTTGTCATTTGTCTTTCTACTCTTAGCAAGGAATAGAGAATAGTAAGCAGTAGATTTGGGCTATTTAGTGTTGGGCATGCTCCTGACAATTTCTTCCTCCTCCCTTTGGAAGTGTTCACCAATCAGAATGACTGAACTAGAAAACCCTTCTTCCTATGTAAGATACTATTACTCCATTAGTATTTTAAGGCACTTCAGTTGTATCTAAAAGCTATAAGGTCCCTCCCACTTCAAAAGAGAAGGGAAGAATGATTTGATTGCCTGAAAAAAGAATAAAACAAGATCCAGTATGTGAACAGGATATATAAGTTGAAGGAACTCTACAAGTGTAATGGGTCAATTTATTCATTCGACCATCACTTAGTTATTGAGTATTTACTATGCATCAGGTTCCATGGAGGATGTACAGTGTTTAAGAGCTTGAGACTTAGTTTTCTCACTCTAAAATGAAAACAGTGTGATAATCAAGTGAAAGAATTAATATAAATCACCTGAAAACAGTTCTTAGCACATAACAAATGTTGAATGAACGGCCATATATAAAAATATGAGAGAGGTAGTTCCAAATGCTAAGGGATTTACAGCCAAATGAATTATTATTCAAAACTTCAATTATTATTCAAAAGCTTGTTGCCTTTGACCCTAAAATTTGGGAAACTTTGAAGATTTAGCCATGCAAATCTCAGAACAAAATATTTTCCTACTGACTGCGCTTTAGAAGATTTATTAAAAATTGTGGGTGCTTTACCAAATAAGGAAGAAAGGAAAATGAATTAACACCCACTAACTGTGAGATCTCAATGATTTTTTATCTTTTTAAATTGAAATCTTATTAGATCTTAATTAATAGATAGGGATGAATAGTCTCATGTCCTAGATGGGGATACCAAAGAGAATCAGTAACCTCTCCATGGTCACAGAGCTAGCAGGGAAAAGACTGAATTCAAACCAGGTGATGGAATTTCATAGCAAACACCCTCTTCCAACAACACAAGAGACAACTCCACACATGGACATCACTAGATGTCAAGACCAAAATCAGATTGATTATATTCTTTGCAGCCAAAGATGGAGAAGCTCTATACAGTCAGCAAAAACAAGACCGGGAGCTGACTATAGCTCAGATCATGAACTCCTTTTTGCAAAATTCAGACTTATATTGAAGAAAGTAGGGAAAACCACTAGATCATTCAGATATGACCTAAATCAAATCCCTTGCAATTATACAGGGAAGTGACAAGTAGATTCAAGGGATTATTAGATCTGATAGACAGAGTGCCTGAAGAACTATGGACAGAGGTTTGTGACATTGTACAGGAGGCGATGACCAAACCATCCCCAAGAAAAAGAAATGCAAAAAGGCAAAATGGTTGTCAGAGGAGGCCTTACAAATAGCTGAGAAAAGAAGAGAAGCTAAATGCAAAGGAGAAAGGGAAAAATATATCCATCTGAATGCAGAGTTCCAAAGAATAGCAAAGAGAGATAAGAAAGCTTTCCTAAGTAATCAAAGCAAAGAAATAGAGGAAGACAATAGAATGTGAAAGATTAGAGATCTCTTCAAGAAAAGTAGAGATACCAAGGGAATATTTCATGCAAAGATGGGCACAGTAAAGGACAGAAATGGTATTGACCTAACAGAAGTAGAAGATAATAAGAAGAGTGGACAAGAACACACAGAAGAACTATACAAAAAAGATCTTCATGACCCAGATAACCACAATAGTGTGATCACCCACCTAGAGCCAGACATCCTGGAGTGTGAAGTCAAGTGGGCCTTAGGAAGTATCACTATGAACAAATCTAGTAGAGGTGATGGGATTCCAGTTAAACTATTTCTAATCCTAAAAGATGATGCTGTTCAAGTGTTGTGCTCAACATGCCAGCAAATTTGGAAAACTCAGCAGTGGCCACAGGACTGGAAAAGATTGGTTTTCATTCCAATCTCAAAGAAAGACAATGTCAAAGAATGTTCATACTATGGCACAAATGCACTCAATGGAAACAGTGACAGACTTTCTTTTCTTGGGCTCCAAAATCACTGCAGATGGTGACTGCAGTCGTGAAATTAAAAGATGCTTGCTCCTTGGAAGAAAAGCTATGACAAAACTAGACAGTATATTAAAAAGCAGAGAAGTTACTTTGCTGACAAAGGTCCATATAGTCAAAGCTGTGGTTTTTCCAGTAGTCATGTATGGATGTGAGAGTTAGACCATAAAGAAAGCTGAGCGCCAAAGAATTGATCTTTTTGAACAGTGGTGTTGGAGAAGATTCTTGAGAGTCCCTTGGAAATAGTCAATCCTAAGGGAAATCAGTCCTGAATATTCATTGAAAGGGTTGATGCTGAAGCTGAAGCTCCAATACTTTGGCCACCTGGTGTGAAGTGACTCATTAGAGAAGACCCTGATACTGGGAAAGATTGAAGGCAGGAGGAGAATGGGGATGATAGAGGATCAAATGGTTGGATGGCATCAAATCAATGGACATTAGTTTGAGCAAGCTTCGGGAGTTGGTAATTGACAGGGAAGCCTGGTGTGCAGTCCATAGGGCTGCAAAGAGTCAGATATGACTGAGTGACTGAACTGAACTGATGGAATTTCAGAGCCCATGCTCTTGGTCAAATTACCAGCTGCCCCCATCCACCCTAGGTCCCGGGGGAAAGACTTTGAATCCTTATCTGAAAACACTAGAGATATTTGGGATCTGCTTAAAGTAGAAGGGGAAATATCAAAGAAGAAAAATATTGCAATAATTAATTTCCTGCTCAAGCTTCTGAACAGTAGTATTATAGTGAGCATCCTTCCCTTCCATTTAAACTCTTCAAGGTGGAAACTTCCTTTTTCAGTTCTAAAAGATTACTGTTGACAGGGACATGTTTGAAGACTTTGATTCTCCTTTCCTTTCTTTCAGTAACACAACGCTTTTCTGGGGAAGGAAACCATACAAAAGTTTAAAAATATGAATGGAAAAGTTAGGGAAGAAGGTTATACCATACTGACCCTGTTTTGAAAGACTACAGCCACCCCCTAGGTTAACTGATCTTTCCACATCAGCTCTGTATCCACTCTTCCTAAATGAACTTTTCAAGCTCTCAGCCAGCCTTCCTCCATGGACTGCAGAAACAACAGTGATTGCCTATACGAAGTTCAACCCAGGAGGACAAGTGCCTACAGAGGCTAAAGACTCCTCTGCTAGGCGGGCCTCAATAGACAGCTCCTAGGGATTTTAAGGGTGTTAAGGAGTTGGGTTCTTATATTTTGTGCCTACCCCCAACTATAGCACGGTTAGACCACACTTGGTCACAACCAGCTAATTAAACTAAGTCACCCCACTGAAGGTCAAACGGCCATGCATAAATAGAAATTTCTCTTTCTTACCTGCCCTGCAGTCTTCCTTCCTTTCCTTCTCTGTCTCTTTTTTTAGTTTCCAGAAATAATTGTTCTTTTTCTAGTGCCCAAAAAGAAGGCACCCCACAGTTCATCTTACTTGGCAGTAGCCTAAACAGCTTCTTATCCTCTCAATATAGTCTTTAAAGTACAAGGATGAAACAGGCTGAAGGGTGAAAATGCCATTTAACTAAGAAAGTTTATAATTATTTATCACTCTAACAGTTGTGCTTGTTTGTGTGTATGTTTTAATATTTCAAACCTCAGAAACTGAACCCATAATTTTGTTAATAACCAAATAGATACATACTTACAGTAAATTTCTGGGAATTTAATCTTTTATGTGTACATCATTTTCCTTTTCAAAGCACTTTCACATGTACCTAAGCTGGAGTTAAATTATAACACCCATTCTTCAGATCAGGAAACTTGACTCAGATGGACTAAGGGACATGCCAGGGTCACAGAGCTAATTAGTTGCAGCATCAGTATTAGAATTCTGGCTTTCTTTACTGTGTTGTTTTATATATATATATATATTTTATATATATATATATACACACACAAAGTTTATAGCATAGCCTTTGAGATTTATTTCCTCCTGGGAAAAAGAAAGTACTGTTCCACAGTTTGTGCCTTGGAGCTTCTGTCAGGAGCTGATTTTTATGTATGTTCTACTGACTTTTATGTAGAATGTACTATTGGCATACCCTATTAATATGACTTATGGCTCCAAGACATTGAAAGACAGTTTGTAGAGAAAAGACCTGAAATCACCATTTAATACAATATAACTATGGAAAAGTTCTTTTACCTCTTTGAGTCAGTTTCTTTACCTGCAAAATGGCAGCACTGCCAATCTCATAGAACTGGTATAAGGCTTAAATAAATGACATTTGTACAGCACTCCAGCAGTAGATTGTGGTGGTAGAATTCTTTCTCTTGAAAAAGTGCTGTTAGAATAACAGAGTGAGGAGACTACAGAATATGGCTAAGAAAAGCTGATGTTGGACTTCCCTAGTGGTCCAATGGTTAAGATTCTTTACTATCACTGCAGGGGCACAGGTCTTATCCCATGGTTGGGGAACTAAGATCCCATAAACTGTATGACCAAACAAATTAAAAGAAGGAAAAAAAATGAAAAGTTGATGTGCTAGGATTCCCTCACCCTCCTCAAGGACACTCCACTTGCAGACCACCTCTCCCACCCAAAGTGTAAAACTTAGATAGGAGGAAGGATAGATAGGTAAAGGCCAATCATGTGATGCCCTGAAGGCCTCAGTATAGAATTAGGAATGAAAGTGAAAGTGTTAGTCACTCAGTCTTGTCCACTTCTTTGTGACCCCATGGACTATATAGCTCACCAGACTCCACCGTCCACGGAATTCTCCAAGCAAGAATACAGGAGTGGGTAGCCATTCCCTTCTCCAGGGCATCTTCCTGACCCAGGGATTGAACCCAGGTCTCCTGCATTACAGGCAGATTCTTTACTGTCTGAGCCACCAGGGAAGAATTCATGGAGTTGGGATGCAAAAACAGGTTGAGGCTCTTCTTTCTGTTCCTCCAAGTCCCCAAGCTTGTGCCTGCCTCACAGCCTTTGCACTTTCTGTTTCCTCATTTGAACTTAAGATGCTCATTCCCTCGCTGCATTCAATGCCATCCTTCAAGGAGGGTATCTCCGTCAGAGTTTATTATAATACTGTCTTCCTACCCTGGTGGCTCAGATGGTAAAGAATTTGCCTGCAATGTGGGAGACCTGGGTTCAACCCCTGGTTTGAGAGGACCCCTTGGAGGAGGGCATGGCAACCCACTCCAGTATTCTTGCCTGAGAATCCCCATGGACTGAGGAGCCTGGCGGGCTACAGTCCATGGGGTTACAAAGAGTCAAACATGACGGAGTGACTAAGCACAGTCTTCCCACCTGCCCTCAACCCTTTATCTTGACTGAATTTTTCCTCAACACTTACCAATACCTGAAATTATATTGCATGCTTATTTAATTGTCGTCTATTTCTTCTTCTGGAAAAGTGTGAAAGTGTTAGTCACTCAGTCATGTCCAACTCTTTGTGAAGCCTGCCAGGCTCCTCTGTCCATGGAATTCTCCAGGCAGTACTGGCGTGGATAGCAATTCCCTTCTCCAGAGGATCTTTCCAACTCAGGGACTACACTTGGTTCTTCTGCATTGAGGGCAGATTGAACTCAGGTCTTCTGCTTTGTGGGCACATTCTTTACATCTGAGCTACCAGGGAAACCCTTCTGCTAGAAGGTAAGCTCCATAAAGCCTGGGACCTCATTCACTCTGCTTCCCAGGTACCTAGAGGAGAAAATGGTTAGTCTCAGATGTTTAATAAATAACAAGCAAATGAATGAATGAAATATATATATATATGAAATAATGATACTAGGGCCACAGTTATTAACACTGTGGATTCCTTAGACTGCCATCTTTATATTGATTTTAATCACTAAGAACATTTTCAGCATTACGTTAGGATTCTTATAAAGATTAAAGCTAAATGACATATTCAAAGAAACTGTAGAAACATGAACCATTCTTTAAAATTTCACTTAGAATAACTTTCCAAGACTGCTGAGAAAACTTTAAAATGTAAACCTGATCTTGTCACCAGTCAGCCCTATTCTTCAGTGGCTGCCATTGACCCAGGTGATACTTAAAAGAGTTCCACTCTGAAGGACCCTCAGAATCTCTTCAGAGCTCTTGCTTAAACATCATCTCCTGTTCCCCATCATAGCTCCTTTCACTCTCAAAAGTGTCCTGGTTTGAGTAATGATCTACATGCTCATCCTACGTACATACTCCTTTCCTGCAGGGCCTCCACTCCAATCGGGCTTCCCTGATGGTTCAGATGGTAAAGAATCTGCCTGCAGTGCGCAAGACCTGGGTTCAGCCCCTAAGTCAGGAAGACCATCTGGAGAAGAAAACGGCTACCCACTCCAGTATTCTTGCCTGGAGAATTCCACAGACAGAGGAGCCTGGCAGGCTACAGTCCATGGGGTCACAAAGGATTGAACACAATTGAGCAACTAACACTTTCACTCCAACCAGACCCATCTGCCAGCAGGTATCCAAATGGCAGAGACTCTTTCATATCTTCCTTTGAGCAATTTTCCCTCAACCTAGGATATCCTTCATTCTTCCAGATACCAGCTAATATCAGCTCCTCCAGAAATGCTTTCCCAGAATTTTCCTCCAGCCTAATAAAGATTAGGCAACCCACACAGCCAGAGCTACTTTGGAATTGCCTGAGGAGCTTTTGGAAATACAGATTTCTAGACCATCTAATGCCAGGAGGGGTGGGGCCCAGGAAATCAGTTTGCCCCGCCTAACTGTTCCCACCACATCTCTGCGTATTTCCACAGGTATCCCTGTTATCACCAATTTACCTATCTGTTTCCTTCACTATAAATTCCTTGAGGGCAGGACCTATGACCCTCACCTCTAGTGTGTCTCCATTGACTGGAATGGGCACTCGATGAAGGATACCTTAACACATGAATAGTAGTGGCAAATGTTTACAGAGCCCCTACTATGGACCAGGTGCTATTCTGTGTGTTTTTGTGTGTTAACTCATTATTTCAGGAAAAATATTTAGCCCTTAGCATTATAATAGCCTGAATGACAAAGGGTATTAGGGACATTAAGGTACTAAAAATTAACTCTGGAAAGTGTGGAGTGTGACATCCAAATTAATTTTTTCAGGAAACATTTAAAGACAGAATACCTCTGAAAGTCTTCTATAGTCCTGTGCACACTGAAGAGTGTTCATCATTTCCTAGGTGAACATCCAATGTAGCTTGAGGGGGACTTCGTGAGGATGGCAGGGAAATATCTACAACCTCATCCCTACTTCCTGACTGCTTTGTGCTTGATCAGCAGATGCACCTTCAAGTGTTTTATCTTCTATTTCTGACCTCTTCAACAGAAACAGCTTCCACGGTGCTGGGGAAGAGAACGAGGATGGAACTTCATTCTTTCAGTCTACATCTTTCAGCTTCAAAATTTAGCATTCTCTGTGCATATCCTATAAAAATTAAGGAGAGCTTAAGAAGGGCCTGAAAAGAGCTTAATGTGTTTTAAATGTACAGCTCTGGTAACAGTATCAGATTATGGATTTCCAAATGGCAGCCACAATCATGATTTAGAACAGATGGTCAAACCACAGGCAACAGAATCAACAGAATTTTCTGCCATTCCCAAGAGGCTAACAGAATCCAAGAGAAGTATCTGACATCACTTAAATTGGTAAACAGCTCAAAACAATCTTAATTAACAGTTTGCTGGAGCACTTAATGACAGAGAGCATGCCTCAGTAGAAATTGGTATTCTTAGGCATCGATCATGTGTTATCAACCACATAGGAAGATGGTCTAAAGCCCTGGGAAAAACAATCAAAATTAGGAATTAAGAAATCTTAGTTTGGGCTCTGACACTGGGTGACCTTGGGTAGTAATTTGAACTTTCTGAACCTATTTCCTTGTCTGTAAAATGACATCTGAGTTGCCTTCTCTTAGCTTTAAATGTGAACCCAAACTAATCAGGGAATAGGAAGGGTTTACCATAAAAAAGCAAAACAGGAATCACAAAAACATTTTAGATTACAATGAAGTAAAATTCATCTCTCAATATACAAAGAGACTATAGTAGGTGAAAGTTTACAATTATTGTTTATTTTGCTTACCATAGTTACTATGGCAGAGAATATTATTTTACTAGAAATATTAATGCTTGCAGCAGAGCAAATCAGACTGTCTATGGGTAAGGAGCCTTTCTTAAATCAACAAAATCATGTAACATTGTCAGTTAAGAAATGTTGAGCTAGTTTTTATATAGTCATCCTCTGTTCTCTATGTCTTCTGGAATTGGCTTTGAAAAGAATGGTTAATCTTTTCAGCATTGCTTGTTATCCAGTGCAAGAAACTCTGATAAGGAAAGACTTCGCAATGAGCCTCAGCAAGTATGCAAAAAAAGTTTCAGCCTGAAATAACCCAGAACTAGTTAGGTCTAGATGCCAATAGGCAAATTTACTCTGATTTTTTTTGCACCCTACCTATGTTTCTTTGACCAAAAAAAAAAAAAAAAAGTTTAAGGACTGTGTTCAACTTCTTATGGAAAGTTATATTAGTCATGTATTTTGTAAAATGATGGAAGAAGAGAGGAGAGAGGTTGAAGAGAAAGGACAGAGTAGTAGGGGAAGGGGACAGAATTAAGCTGCTGGGAAGGGAGCCCAGTGCTTCTCAAGTTACCATTTGTAAACCCTTTACCCAGTTCTGTTTGGGCTATTGTCCTGGGTAAATCATCCATTGAAAATCAAGCTCCTCAGCTCATTATATATTCTTCATTTGAGGTGACCAGAACTATTTCCTGAAACCTGGTTTGGGTGCTAATTACCTGCCCAAACACCTTGCAAATATCTCTGTGTATTTGTCATAGGAAAATTTCACTTTTTAAAATTGTTCTTAAATAGAGCACACTTATTCCAAGTTCCCCTTTCAACTTCCTAGTCATGACACTACCACCGCCTAAACAGAAGAGACTTCTGCTACTCTGGTTACTGTGAAGGGACCCTCCCACCTCCTCAGTTACCCTAAGGCATAGCTTGCAGCTCTGACTCAACTGTGGAGAAATGTTTACCAAAGTCAGCCACATATTTCTATACAGAGAAGTAAACTCCTTTTCCCTCCTCAGGCTTCTCTCCCTCTCTCTGCAAGGAGGCAAGAGCCCCCTCCTGCAAATAACCAAAGAACCCTGTACAAATAGACTTGCCCTCACAGACAGTTTTTTCTCTTTAGATTTTAAAATAACTGTTTCTGTCAGCCTACCTCCTCTCCTAACCCTCGGGGGGGGGGGGGGCCGCCAAACATGTCAAACTCATAGCATTTGTCTTACCATTGTGATAGGATAACATTTCTATCAATTTTGAAACTGAAAAAAAAAATTTATTTTACTGGGGAAAATGTTCATTTATGTATCTCTAATTGATTCAGTACAAAATTATGTTGCCTTTTCTTTCCCTTCCACATCTAAATAAATTTATGTCCAAAAGAATGAATGTAGGTGTCATCTTCAAGAAAAATAATCAAGTAAAGCCAGAAAAACATGGAACATAACCAAACCAATAAAACCAGTATAAGTCAATATTCTAAATACACATACTTCAATCCCTAGAAAAGAACTGGAAGATAGGAAACACTGCATCCTGACTACACAAGATTTTTTTTTCTTCCCGTTTTCCTTAAGAAAGCTGAAGGTGAGGGCTGTCTCTATGTGGCACTGTGGTATAAGTGACTGCTGTTGTGGAGGAGAAAAACCCATGAAGCTTAAAAATTTTGCAAGGAGAAAACAATCCTCCTGCAGACCACAGTAAATAAAATAACAGCAGTGGGGTGATTTGCAACCATGTAACGGGGCTTTTGTCTGGGTCTATTTCTCTAGGCCTTGAGGGTTTCTGTGTTCCTTCTCCACAGGATCTCAGTGTTGCGCCCCTCCATCACAAAGGCCCAGGGCTTGAGCCCCTCCTCCAGCTGTTCACCCCCAATCTTGCCCATGCTGAGGCTTACTTACAGCAGACTGAAGAGTTTCAGTGGGGTGCAGGGCACTGCAATTTAGGATTTCTGCAGTACAGGGTGAATTTTCAAGAGTGTATCAGAGAGGGGAGCCAGACTTAAAAATAGCCTTTACTCATCCTATTAACCATTTCATTGCTGAACTAATTTCTAAGGCCAGACCCGCAGGGTTTTTTTTTTTTTTTTTTTCCTCTCTCTCTCTCTAGCAAACACCAAAATTGCTACAGCTGCCTCTAGTCATTTGTATAAAGGCAACACTTCACCATGTCTTGGATAACAGCTGAATAGATGTTTTGAGTCGTTACAGAAAAAACTATTAAAAAACCGTTGTATTGTATATGACATGTTTGAAGGTGGGAAAGAAGGGAAGGGATTAGAGAAGTAGAGGGAAGATGGAGAGTGAAAGAAAGGAGAAGGAAAAGAGAAATCTTGGTGAATAGAGGAGTGAAGCCTCTTGTTCAGGTCTGTATTGATCTTATTTAGGTATGGGGGGAACTGATGAGTCTGTGATTATTTAAATGACCATGAAACCCGTGCATTCAGAGAGATAAATGAAGCTATGTAATGACATTCTAAGTAATATCAAAGGACCATAAAAGGACAAGGAGTAGGGGCGTCATTGTAGAATAATATTTACATCATACAGTGTACCATAGGCAAAGGCAAACTGGGGGCTGAAGAACTTCCAGGGAAAGAAGAGCCTAAATTCAGTACTTTACAGCCCTGATCCATCTAAGTTATTGAAGCAATAACTGTTTCTATTTTGTATTTTAGCAAGGAAAAGGTTGATTTTTTTTTTTTTTTTGGTTGGGGGGAGCAGTTGTGAGTAGTTTGAACAGCAAGTAAAACTTCAGAAATGCAATAACACAGAATATACCATCAATGGGCAAACTGAGTCATAGGATGAGAACTGCTGCTGCTGCTAAGTCGCTTCAGTCGTGTCCGACTCTGTGCAACCCCATAGACAGCAGCCCACCAGGCTCCCCCATCCCTGGGATTCTCCAGGCAAGAACACTGGAGTGGGTTGCCATTGCCTTCTCCAATGCATGAAAGTGAAAAGTCAAAGTGAAGTCGCTCAGTCATGTCCAACTCTTCGAGACCCCATGGACTGCAGCCCACCAGGCTCCTCCGTCCATGGGATTTTCCAGGCAAGAGTACTGGAGTGGGGTGCCATTGCCTTCTTCAGGGGATCTTCCCCACCCAGGAATCGAACCCAAGACTCCTGAATTACGCACGAATTTACCACTGAGCCACCAGGGAAATCCCTGATGTTGTTTAATGAGTTCTAATTAGCTGATTCCATCATTTGCAACTTTAGTGAACATTCACGTTTAATAAGCTATTGTAGCTAAGAGGAGAAGTCTCAACTATGGACTCTGACAAACCTGGTTTTCAATCCTAGTTCTCCCACTTATTAGTTGTCTAGTTCAAGAAAAATTGTCTCTGGGCCTTGGTTTTCTAATCTGTAAAATGGGCACAATATCATCTGCCTCCTCCGATTGCTGTGAAGATTAAATAAGATAATAAATGGAAGGCACCTGGTTGTATTTGGGCAGGTGCCCAATCAAAGTAGCTATTATCATTCATCCCATCACTCTAAAAAGGTAACAGAAAGTCTTAAGGAAATTAGGAACCCCAGAAAAGATAAACCTAATTTAAAAAAAAAAGAAAAACCTAAACCCTTCAATGGAGAAGGCAATAGCACCCTACTCCAGTACTCTTGCCTGGAAAATCCCATGGATGGAAGAGGCTGCAGTCGCGAAGTATCGGACACGACTGAACGACTTCACTTTGACTTTTCACTTTCATGCATTGGAGAAGGAAACGGCAACCTACTCCAGTATTCTTGCCTAGAGAATCCCAGGGATGGGGGAGCCTGGTGGGCTGCCATCTATGGGGTCGCACAGTCAGACATGACTGAAGCGACTTAGCAGCAGCAAACCCTTCAAACCATAAAGTTTCTGATCATGAATTATCATTAATCAAGCTCTGCTACAAATACCATTGACAGATTTTTTTTAAAAGACACCACTTAAATTTTAATATCAGATGAACAACAAATATTTTTAGTATTATAAGATGTCCCATGCAATATTGTACTTAAAAAATTATTTGTTGCTCATCTATTTAACTGATTGTCCTCTTTTTTATTCACCACATCAGACAACCTAACTGCAAACAGTAGAGACCTGAGTTTATTTAATTCCTACTTCTTTTAGCCCAGGTCCCTACTCTGCTAACAGGAAAGAAATCTTTATTTCAAAAAGTTTAAAATAAATCAATAGATTAATAAATTAACATTATTAAAACTTTTCAAATATCCAGAACTTTAGCTTTTCAATATAAGAGGAAAAAAACAGCTGCTTTTTTTTTTTTCTTTTTCATTTTATAGTGTAGCCATTGGCTTTTGGTTTTTAATAATCTCTCACACAAACCATGGCAATGTGCAGTTTCCAGGCTCCCTTGGCCAGTTCTGAATTTTGTTTTGTTTTGCCTTTCCTCTTTCTCCAGTGCAGGGCTCCATGGAAACTTGATTATGCAGACAGACCTGTGGAACTGAGAATAAACTGACAAATAAGACACCAAAATTGAGATGCTTTGTCAAAAAGAATGGTCCTTTCCAGTAAAGTGGTATTGTGTAGTAAGGCAAGATGTATGTCCACGAAATGTTCAGGTCAACCAAATAAGTGTAAAGGGGTGCAGTGAACATGTTTATGACATTTTGCATTTGCTTGATTAACTCTTGGTATTCCTTCGTTGGTTTATATTTTCCAAATAGGGTGACAGGGTGATAGACTCCCACAGTTTAATGAAATCAGAAACTTACATTAACAATGAAGTTAATACTTGAAGCTTGAGCTTTGGGCTCTTAATTTTGTGAGATACTACCTATGTATGGAGAATATTAATATCTGATTTAACTTTGTCAACAAAAGACACCATGCTAAAATTTGCTTTCACACATATGTACTTGGCTTTGTAGTAATATGGTTGATAAGATGCATGCTTACATATAAATTCAGGTATATTGTTCACTAACATGTAAAAAGAAAAATGGTTTCAAAAGTAATTTTATTTTACTGTTTAAAAATGTTAAAGAGTTCAAAAGTGGCAGTTTTTACCTCTGTTAAGTTCCCTTATCCACCACTGACACAGATATGTTCTCTTAATTTTTATAATAATTTTATGATATCCCAATATTTATTTAAAATGTGCAAATCTCTTTAACCACTTCCAAATAAATGGTAAGAACTGGTTGGTTTTAAAAACTCTAGATATTATTATCCCATCAAAATCCATATTTCATCTTAATTTAGAATTTAAAACAATGAAACAAAAAAAGAAAAAGAATTGCGAAAGCAAACAAAAAGCCAAAAGAGCATTAGAACTCTGCATTTTCCTTTGAAGGGCAGAGAAAAATCACGGGTAATTCGGGCGAGCTGATTTCTAGAGGACTCCAACCATCAGAATGACTTTGTTGGGAGCAGCCGCCCAACGGTCCTGGCCATTACATGTCAATCTGTCAAACCAACAAACAAAAACACCACAGGCTTTAGCACAAATGGCATATGACAATTGCAGATGTGCCTCTGAAAAGAATCCTTTGCTTTTAAAACACCTGCAAGAATTCCAAAACAACTGGCAAGCCTTCCACTCTGCTATAGCCACTTTCCTGACCCTGAGTTCGGAGTGGTAAAGACAAAAATGCCTAGAATGTACAGTCTTCCATTCCTGTTTGGAAGAGCAGTGGGGGGCTGATGAGGAGCTAGTACAGTGTTGATATCACAATGCTGTGCACCTGCTTTGGATGTAAAAAGAAAGGGTTTATTACAGAAACTGCAGCATTTTTCATCTTCTCATTAAGTAGTCGTGAGCAAATTCAAGTGTGTCTCCTTTTTATTAGGTTAACCCATCCTGAATTAAAAGGGCTTCTTGAGAATTTTTTCCCTTTTCTTCCCCAACAAGTATATTGTCTTCCTTTCACAATTAAATTGCCTCCTACATTTTGGTTTAGGCCGATGAGTCATTTGTAGTACTGTTGCAAAAGAGAATATTGTAGTTTTACATTTTTATAGATTTTTCTTTAACTTTAAAGACAAGCATCCTCCAAACATTTCTCTATTCAATGAACACTTTTATGTCTAAAAAGTATGTTACCAAAGAAACTCATTCCCAGAGAGTATTCCTTCTGTGTGTTTCAGTTGGTGTCTTGTGAAATGGCATCCTTATGAAACTAGTACTGTGAAACCGTGGCTAATAGAAATATCTTTAAGGTTATCAGCTGGTAGAGGAAAATGTCCCTTGACCCAGTAATTTTGTTTGCCAGAGGCAATTTGATAGTATTTTTCATTTCTTCCTTAATAACAGTCTGTTATAATATGTATACCTAGTTACCAAATAGATCTCTTGGGTTAGTAGTCTAGCTATAAATAGAGAGAGGGCACTACTCTGTTATCAGAAAGAATGTCAGCGAGAGCAGGCTGCCCAGTAGCGAATTACAAAGTTTTGGCTCCCAAGAATGAGATGCGTTGTTTGCTCTTGCACACTGCAGCTGCCTCCCCACCCCACCCCCCTTTTTGGTGGTTTATTACACACAAGCTACTAATGAATGGGAGCCGCTGTTTTACAGTACACCACACTTACAGGACTTATCTCTAGGCCTACCACAGATTTGACTGATCAACAGCAGGGCACCGCCATCATAATTCTTCCTAGAAACAGGAGTATAAAAAGGGGTTTGTTGGAGGTTGGCTGGATCTGCAGAGAATCCTGCCCGCAGGGCCTGCCGATGCCATCACTAGCTGTTATGGTCTTTGGCCTAATAAGGTACAGAAACAAAGATTGTTCACTTATTCAAGAAGACTAAAGCACTAGAATGATGGAAAGTAGAGGCAGTAGGGCACACATCCAAGTGGGATTAAGGCCACAAGTGCAACTTTATAGGGCTGTCTGGGTGGCAGAATAAGGATCTGCAGCTGAAAATCCAGTTCAAACATAATTTATTATATGTCATTCATAGTTAGCGGTGGCTGTCATTAGTGGTTAAATTGTTCCCTTGTATCCTACTGAGTTTGATAAGTATTTTTGTAAGCTGCTTATACCTTATCATAATTCAGAAACAGAGGCAGAACATAAACAACAGATGGATAAATAAACATACTTCATGCTAAGAAATATATCTGGAAAAGGCCACGGTGCTTCATTTTTTATCCATTCTCTACTATAAGTCACACTATGTCCTTCACATTTCTAAATGTTGGCATTGTAGTAAAAGGTCACATTTAGCATCTCTGAGGCTTTCTCAAACTTTCAGATAAACACCAATAAGATGAATTCACCTATTCCCCAACAAAATTAACACAAAAACCATGTTTTATATAGGAGGAAAACTTCAACTTGGAGAAGTCATTGTCCCAGGCTTAAAGACAGTGAATGACCTAGTTGCGAATAAAATTCTGAAGTTAAATACTGCTGGAATTAGAAATGCGGCTTATTAGAAGGGTATTTCCACAATGAGCTCTATACACTTTGAAGTCATTGTACAATAGTTTCTTGTCTGAGAGAGGAATATACTTGGCTAATGCTTCATTGTATTATTAATGGACTATATGTTCCAAGAGTACAATAATTTAGTCAGTTTCATATTTGTAATTAATGAAGGTTTGATTATCTTATTTAATAGAGTGTGACAGGTTATAGATTTTGGGTATGGGAGGTATAAAGTATTAATATCAGTCATACTAATGCCAGATCAGAGTTAATCAAATGTGTCCCATCTCAGAAGACGAGAGGTCAATATGGCTGTTTTTCAAATAATATTTTTCCAAATAGTCAAATAGCAAGTCATCCTTTATACTCCCTCTCCCACCACTATGTTTTATTTATCCTGATTTCAAACCATTTACGCTTTTAAGATTAGGGTCATAAATTCAGTGTTATCTGTAGTACTTAGGACCTCACAGGTTTATATTTCATTCAGTCTTTTAGTACACTCTCTTATATCTCTCTGTTCATACCCACTTTGCAGCACATTAACTTATGCTTTGTGCTGATTCCAGAAAGCAGAAATGTCTTATTATGACATAAGGACCACAATGTCCGTGAAACTATTTTAAGTCAAATGGGCAAATTTGAGATATAATAGTGTGAACCTGTGTTAAACTAGTTCTCTGAACTCTGTTACTTATTAGCTGTTTGACCTTATGCAGTTGGCTAAATTTCTCTGAGCCTCATTTTGATCATGTATAAAATGGGAATACCTATATGCCTGCCCTTTCTGCATCTCTTGTTTTATACTCAAGGACAAGATATGAGTAGTGGCTTTGAAGCAGAAATACCTGGAAACAACCTAAATGACCATCAATAGGACAATGGTAAAAGAAATTCTGATTCAACACCCCTGTGGGATATTAGGCAGCAGTTACAAAGAGTGAACTAGATTCACCTGTGTTATAAGAATGTTTTCCCTGACATGTTATGAAGTGAGAAAAGCATCACAAAGTCTCATTTGTTTTTAAAAAATTAGTATATATGTAGTCATAAGAAGAGGAGTAGTTAACTACACATAAAATGGTTACTGTGTGCCAAGCACTGCTCTAAGCAGTTCATATATAAACTCGTTTAGTCCTTGCAATAACCCAGTGCAATTGTACTGTTGACATCTTCAATTTAATAGATGAGAAAACTCAGGTGAGATCATACATGGGGTGAGTAGTAGAGTTTGAACCAAAATCTTGACTCTCTAGATCTAGAATCTATGTTCTTCATTTTCTAAGTTTGCCTATCAATCTATCAACTCCCTATTATCTATCTGCCTATCTTTCCGCCCATCCTTTCACCCATCCAGCTATCATCCATCTATCTTTCTATCTGAGATCTGGAAGGTTATATGCTTTTGGAGAAGTGACAAGGGACACTTTTGGAGAAGTGACAAGGGACACTTTCACTTTTTATCCTACACAACACTTTCACTTCTATAAACCTGTGTATTGTTTGCCATTCCATAGTCAAGTTTAGAAGTACAGTACTGGGGAGATCTGATATAGAGCTGCAATGATTATACAGGAAAAGCTTTAAAGCAAGTGGTCCTTAAGTGAGCACTAAAAGCAATGTCAATAATTTACTTTGGGTGGGGCCTTAAATATGAATATTGTTTGTATCTTTGAGATGGGGGGGTGGGTATGACACTTTTCCTTTTAATTGCAACATCTTTTTATTTCAATAGCACCTACATAATGCCTTGTCCCCTATGAGCACTCAAAAGTTTTGTTTCCTGACCAAAAGGAGACTATATGTGAAGGATTTCTGTTAGAGCAGCACTATAATTTGAGGGTATGTAGAAGGGCAAAGTTAAACTGAAATTAAATAGATGATTCTGGACAATTAACCAGTGCTTTATCCAACTTGATTAAATAGCCACAGAAAAGTTTCTTTTGCCCACTCTTTTGCCCTCACCAGGTACTTCCCTGGTGGCTCAGATGGTAAAGCATCTGTCTACAATGCAGGAGACCCGGCTTCAGTCCCTGGGTTGGGAAGATCTCCTGGAGAAGGAAATGGCAACCCACTCCAGTATTCTTGCCTGGAAAAGCCCATGGACGGAGGAGCCTGGTAGGCTACAGTCCATGGGGTCAAAAAGAGTCAGACACGACTGAGCGACTTCACTTCACTTTGCCCTCACTGGCTTCCCTGCTGGCTCAGCTGGTAAAGAATCTGCCTGCAACTCGGAAGACCTGGGTTCCATCCCTGGGTTGGGAAAATCCCCTGGAGAAGGGAATGGCTACCCACTCCAGTATTCTGGCCTGGAGAATTCCATGGACTATATAGTCTATGGGATCACAAAGAATCAGACACGACTGAATGACTTTCACTTTGCCCTCACAAAACCTCACACCCATCCTCATTATTTACCTCATATTTTACTCGAGTTTGGTGTTTACATTTTCTTCTTAAAATATTTCTTGGACTTGGATTTCTAAGCTTTGGAGCTAAGATTTAATTTCCACTTGACTTGAGGTTTCATGTTAGGAAGATTGACACAACAAACATTCCATTCTTGGACTCTTGTGCATTACATCACTGAAAACATTTGTATTAGTTTATTATTTTGATTATTGCAGGATGAGTATGAGGTTGCTAGAATGTATTCACTGAGCTTTTATTCCTTGCTTCTGTGTCTTTTAGTATCTTTTTATCAGAGATTTTGAGTTTGTTTATACAACTGGCTAAGACTTCCTGATTTCAAAATATCTCCAGCGTCCTTGCCTGGAGAATCCCAGGGATGGGGGAGCCTGGTGGGCTGCTGTCTATGGGGTCGCACAGAGTCGGACACGACTGAAGCGACTTAGCTGCGGTGACGACATTAGCCTTTTAAACATATTTAAATGTATTTCTAAACTTTCATTCACTTACATAAGCATGAATGTAGAACTTCCGAATGGAGAATTTAAAAAACGATTTTTTTCCTCTCAAGCTGAAGATGCATAAACTTAAAAAATAATACATTTGGGGACTTCCCTGGTGGTCCAGTGGCTAAGACTCCAAGCTCCCAATGCAGGAGCCTGGGTTTGATGCCTGGTCAGGGAACTAGATCCCACATGCTGCAACTAAATATCCCCAAAGCCACAACTAAGACCTGGTGTGGCCAAATAAATAAATAAATATTTAAAATAATAATAATACATTTTAAGATGCAGTATTTATTTGTAATCCTATATTGGAACTCTGAGTGCAAGTGGCACATAGGAAGTGACCCACAAAATATCTTTGAAAAAGTATAATTGATTTTTCATAAAGATCTTCAATTTAATAATTGATGTTATTTCACAAATATGAGAAAGAGATATCCAGATGGAGATACTGAGGATCACAGAGGCACCCAGATTCAGGAATAAGCCAATATGAAAAGCACTAGATTTCTCACACTTAATTCTTATCACTGAATTTTAACTCCCTTTAAGATAAATGTTTTTATTATTAATAAAATGTTAAATGACAGTATTTACTAAACGAATAAAGTATAGGATAGCCCATTAAAACAGAATATTCAGCCTCACTTTGTGTTATTCTAGAAACATTTTAAATCCATTAAATCATTTTCTATGGTACACTGTACAATCTCAATTCTCTACCTTCCTCTTCCATATAGAATATGGTCCCATGTCTGTCTATCAGAGCTCTACCTACACTTTAAGGCCCTTGTTTTCTATCATACTTATCCAGGCTACTCCATATTTTCAGTCATTTGTTCAAACCTTTACCAAAAACTTATTCTGATGAGACTTCTATACATGCCCATTTCTCTTTCCCAGATAGCTGGACCCAAATCCTGAGCTTTTAAAACATTTTTAAATTCTAATCCTTACTTCCACAAAATTCCATGATGGCAGGCATTTATACTTTTCATCTTTGAATAACTTAAAGGAATACCTTATACTTACTTAGAGGTAGTCAGTTATGCTTATTCAACGGATAGTAAGCACCCAACAATACTCAACATAAACAGGTTACTCTAGCAAATTAAGTTCCATAATCAGAAACTGCATCTATCAGCAGTCAATTATATAAGATATATTTACAATATTGAGAGATAGAAAAAAATCTGATATTATAGAAACTAATACACAAATAATTGACTGAATTTTCACTATATACTGTGATTTTCTACTACATAGATAAATACTATTCCTTTCAGAAGGATATAAAACATTTTTATGCCTGGTTGACTTGCTTAAAAACCTCATTGGGGAAAATGTTTGTATCACTGAAAAGAAAATCCTATTTTGCAAAATTATATTAAGTTTTTCAGATTGATAACAGCTTCAGGAGAGAAAGAGGAGGGTAGAGAAAGAGAAGGAAAGAAAGAAAACATATCTTTGATACCTCAGTATACTGGGCAGGAGTAACTTAAAAGAAAAACGAGAAACTTTTAATCTTTATTTATGCTTCCCAATGTTACTGTGGTGCTTCTATGTACTTATATGCAAGTTTTATGTAGCAATTGACAATATTTCTTTTTGGATTCCTAAAATAATTCTTCTTCTCCTCCTCCTTCTTCATTATCTTCTTTTGCAACATGAGAAGTTTACATGGAAACTAACCAATAACTTAGTTGACTTAGAAATACTATGAAGACAGCAAGAGGGAGGGACATTGCGAGACTCTATAACATTAAAAGTTTACCCCTAGAAGTAGAGTTTGGCTGTCAGAAAACTCTTGGTATTGTACTTAGCTTCTCTGACTTGTAGGTCCAGCGGCAGTGAGTATTGTGTTGTGCTGAATATTTGTCTGGCATAAGGCACTGCCTTAGATAAGCCTCTTAACCCAAGCTGGGTTTAAAACAAAACTACTTAAAAACTGATGAGTAACATAAGAAGGAGGAAGGGAGGAAAAGAGAGAAGGGAAGGAGGAAAGAGAAGACAAGAAAGAAAGAAGGAAAGGAAGCAGGAAGGGAAGAAGTGGGGAAGGAAGGGAGGAAGACAGGGGGAAAAAACCCTGTTTAGGACAATGGTAGCTGTTAAAGGCAGATATGAATAAAATTAATGAGACTGGTAATGTACAAAACAAAAAGGGCATCTAAGCAAACATATCAATGTGAATATGAGAGTCTTTATTTTTACATTTCTTAATTTGCAAATTCTAGAGAAGACATTAGAAGTTTGAACTTGGGGGCTTTAACATCTACTTAGAAATCACAATAAACAATTCTCAGTCTAATGTCATGTTATAATTGAAAAACCTTGGCCCAAGAAAGCTTATAATATATGTATTTCATTATTAATACACATTCAACCAGAACACTTGTTTTCCCTTTTCCAGACACCTTTTCATTTTTTCCTAATCCTAAAAACTTTGATGGATTTGTCTAGCTGCTAGCAAAATTCAGAAGTAAAAACCTTGATTTAAGTATATATAAAGTGACTAAGTATATAAATTTTAAGAAATAAAAAAAAGGATTTTTTCATATTATCAATAACATTCCTCGTATCTATATTGCATAATTAAAACAATATAATCAAAAGCCTAATTAGAATCACATGTTGTAATCCTTTTGTATTTTTTTATTTCTGTGTTTAGATAGGTTACATCAACATCAGGTGAACTACACCTTTTATTTATCATTCATAAAGTAGTTTGCAAACTTTTTTTAACACACATAGAGTAAAAAATCCAAGAGAAACAGGAAGTAGCCCTTCACAACTTTGTTTATCCAAACTTGATAAGATGTTAAAAATACCAGTTTATAAACACTAGAAGGCAGAGCTGGAGGGTGAAGGAATTAGAGGTTAATAAAAGAGTACAAACTTTCAGCTATAAGATGAATAAAGTCTGAAAATTTAATGTGTAACATGGTGACTACAGTTTATAAGACTGTATTGAATAACTGAAATTTGTTAATAGAGTAGAACTTAATGGAATTTCCTTGGAGGTCCAGTGGTTGGGACTCCAAGCTTCCACTGTGGGTTCGATTCCTCGTTCAGGGAACTGGGGTCCTGCATGCCACTTGGCACGGCCAAAAGAAAAGAGAGACAGTAGAACGTAAATATTCTCCTTGAAAAATATATAAATAAATGCATAGGTGATGGATGTATTAATTGACTGGGGGAATCCCCTCACAATGTATGCCCATATCAAATCATCATGATGTGCATTTTAAATACCTAACAATTCTATTTGTCATTTATATCTCAACAGAGCTAAAACAAAAACAAAAACAAAAAACACTAGACAAGAAACCTCACCTATAGTATTATCGATGGTTTTCGTGTTCATTTAAAAAATGCCAGGTAGTTATTTAATTTATGTAGGGCTGCCCATGTTTGACTTCTAGAGATTAATTCTGAAAGACCATTGATACATAGATAGATACACACAAAAGAAAATAATAATTAGTAAAATTCATTTCTAAATGAAAAAAAGTTTTTAAATTGTGTCATAACTTTTTTGTGAAATATAAAAACTTTGCTCCTTAATACAAAATCTTGGTTTTCAGGAATATAGAACATAAAAACAATTTAAAAGCCTATTGCTATAGGTTAATCTGAAGCAGAAGCTATAAAATCTGAGTTGGTATCCGAGGTGTTCCATTTATCAGCTGGATCACAGTGTGCCAACGACTCAGCTGCCTCCTTGGTAAAATGGGATTAATGATATTATTTCATGACACTATTCTAAGGATCAAACAAAATTATGAACTGAGAAGTGCTTTGTAAGTTATAGGGCATTAAAACAAATTTAAGATTTTTTAAGTAATAATTTTATCTGTTGAGAAATTATGATTTATGCAACATATCTTTCCTAACAGTGAGTTTGATATCTAGGCATGGGTATCACTTTGAAATCATACATTTACCAATAGGAAGCAGAATGTCTTTCTGGCCACCTCTCAGACAGATTAACAAACTGTAAGAAAAGGATCCACAGTTAGAGCCATGCTGTATTAGGTGGACAGTGTAATCACTAGGACAACTCCTAATACAAAGAAAGTGGAAACATGAGTCTGAAGAGGGGAACTATCAAAGGTACTCTTTATCAAGAGTGAAACTTTGAAATCCATCTATTTAAGATTAATCACTATTCTTTTAGTTAAGCTGTTGTCATCTCTAACTTTCCCTAAGTAGAAAATAATCTACACTTCCAACTAAGTTATTCATGGTCCAATTTGTTCTCAGAATACTATAATAGGCTTTGTGAAGATAAGTTTTATAATAGGGATTTAACATAGTGAGAAGCCAAGACACAGAGGCCTTCAAACACAAAGAGTATATATGTGTATAAACTGCTCAGTCTCCTCCCCCTCTGCTTCCACTCTTCCTGGTTTATTCTCCGGAAAGGACATTCACCCCTACTTAAACTCTAATTTCTACAAAGGATTCGGATGAAATGGCATCTCAGTTTAGCTACCGTAGAGTTGCACTGGAGCCATTTCAACATCACTGGAAAATGGGGGAAACTTTGAGCAAAGTACCACTGGAAGAAGGAATGTTCGTCGGATAAAATCTTCTCTCTTGGCAGTTTTGTCTTGCTTGATGACCACATTTACATAATGAGTTCACAGGCTAGAACTCTCAAAGAGTAGTCCACTTTCTTGGAGAAAATAAAATATTCAGGGTGGCATCTGGGAGAAAAAAAATGAAGAAGGAAAAAGAATCACTGATGATTTACACGTTATATTTATTTCTCAAGCTTCTGATACCTTCAACTATTGAAAATACATAAAATTAATTCTAAGACACTATACATTTATAAATTTGTTCTTGTTTCCTCTTTGACTCTAAAGATCTAACTTTCCCTATTTATAATTTTTACCTCATTTGTATCCAAATGAGTATATCAAACCAAGGCACTTGAAGTGAAATACAAGTTTATCTTCTTTTCAGATGGTGGTTGTTTCTTTTTAAGGTTCCATATTTTCACATTTTAAACATTTCAAGACACAAGCACATGAAATGTAATATTTAAAATACTTGAGAAAATAAGATAAAATACCGGAAACTCTTTATCTATTTATATATTTTAATAACTAGCTTTTCTTTTCCCTAGTTTTACATCCCTGCTGTACTTATTTTGTTGTGAGACTATCTTATTTGTATGTTTGTAACAAAGTATATAAAAGGATGAAGATGTGTGGTTCATTGAGTATTTATATTCAAAACTTTTTTGATTAAAAAATCTTAAAAATCAGGTAAGAATTACACAACCAATAAACATTTTAAACTTTTTTAAGCTAAGAAAAAAATTTTAATTGTTTTTTAATGTGCTTTTAATGATTTCTAGCACTCACACCTCCTTACTTGATTTCCAAACTGTTTATACTGTCCCCAATAACACTCAGTGGAAAGCTGTCATTCCTGGCTAAATCCTTACTTAGGGTGGATGCTATGCCTCCGTGAGACAGGGTCAGGGGGTCAAAATCGATTTTGGAGGCCACCTGGAGAGTCCAGGCCATGAACTGACTCAAAAAATTTATATCAGAGCCGGAATAGTCTACCTCCCAGGGTCAGATCTGGCCTGACACTCCAACCGCAGGCTGGGGCATGCTAGACCGAGCTCAGAGAGAGGCTAGAGTTGTTGACCCTGCTAGCTGACCTCTTCAAACTTCAGGAGAATTTTTTTGGCAGTTACCACGGTGACTGGGTACTCTAAAAGCTTATCCTTCTTACTGAAAGAAGGAAAAAAAAAATTAGGAAAAATATATGTTAAAACCTACCTTGCAGAGATGCCTATCACAAGTTTTTTTTTTTTTTTAAGGGAAAAAACTGAAGGAGTTCTAAATTGTCTATGACTTTAATTTCCACTGTTGTCCTAAAGAAATTGGAACTTGAAAGGTCTCTCAAAACCAAATTTCACATTTGTAACAGATATTGCTTTTTTTTTCTAAACCAATAACTGAAAACAATTTGAATAATGTATTAAAATACTTTTTAAACAACATAATTTACTTGGAAATTCTATTATCGCTCTGCTTTTCTTTGAGACTAATCAGCTTTTAAATAAAATCCACCATAAATGCCAGTTTAGTTGGGGGAAAATACTGTAACTAGATATTCACTTTTGTGTCAAAAACACATTCAATTTTCTTTTTCTGAGAGAAAAATGTCCATTTTTGCTTGACTTGAAATAGTAAAATTAAGAGAAAAGCAAGTGACCATTATTCTATATTAAAAAAAATTTTTAAACTAATGACTTAATAAAATAATATTTACATTAAAAACAATGTCATGAAAATACTCTAATATAACACAAGAACACTAGGAGGAAAAATTCAAGGTGTACTTTCTTTTAGATCAATTTGAAGCTAAAAAAAAAAGCTATAGAATATTCTTCTATGTTAATACCAAATGCTATCTTGTCCTAAATTTCTACAGTGATAGAAAGACTTATAAATTAAAATTTAATTCCCATTGGGAAAACCTACACACATTATAAAACTCTGCTTAACGCCTCCTATATACATCTTGATATTAGATGAGAATCATAATACTTTAGAAGTATATTATTTAATTATAATAATACTTGCTTTTTAAAAATGCCTGTGTAGTATATAAGGACTTTTTGTAAAGTGAAATCATTGACTCTTAGTGTTGCTACTGTTCTGGCCTCCTTCTGGTCCTCCTTTAATTTTCTCATCTGCCTCTTACACGACCCAGGTCCTGGAAGTCTTGAAAGGTTTTTCTCCAGCATATGTGTGTGTGTGTATGTGAACATACGCACACACAAATGATTAAGCATTGGTGAGGGGAGGGTGGTTTTGCATTTTAAAAAGCATTGGCTACATAACAAAACAATGTCTTTGGTCTCGATATCATTTCTCATCTTGACTGTAAGCCAAGAAAGAAAAAAAAATGATGAATTACAGAAATGTAGTAACTGACACTCCAAAAATGAATACTGAAATTTCAGAGGAATGCTTTAACCTAATCTTGAATGTTCATTTTGCTGTGACCTATTTTCACTGCTTTGTAATCACCACTAAATTCCTAGAATGGAATGGACATACAACCAAGTATCTGTTAATTAATCTCAATTAAAAACAAAAAAACAAATATAATTCAGAATATAATTTCCTTTGGGTTCAAAACATCCAGTGAAAGCAAAGACTGGAGACATATTTTGAGAAGATTTTGCCATGTGATCCAACTGCACTTTGTTAAAACACAGCTCTTTCTATTAGATAGTGTGGTTCTTGCCATTGCAAAGTGGGCAATGAGGTTGTTGAGTCACTACAACTGTGGTGCCAGCTCATTCTCTGTGATGAACTCAGACTGTCCTTCCCAGCCGGGAACTCTTGGCAAGCTTCCTTAAAGACCCGGAGGCTGGCAAAGCATGAAGAACTATCAAACAGGAAATGAGGTCCTCCTCAGGTTTTGAAAAGAGATGATAGAAGTCTTAAAGTGAGGCAGGCTAGACCAGAATCTCCTAAACCACAAGCCTTATCTTGAGTGAAACATTATTTCTAAGCTGGATCTGAAAAGGAAAAGAAGTTAAAGTATGAGACAATGGTTCATTTGTACCTAAGAAAACAGTGCCAAGTCTCTTAGTTTGGTGTCCTCAAGTCAAAGTTAGGGCCACTCCCAGGAAAAAAACAAAAATCACTTATCAGTTTTCTGCATAAATTTCTACTAAAAAAACAATGAAATAAATAGATATTTAGAAGCTTCATAAACCTGGGTCTTTTCTTATGTTGAAAATTCATCGGTTGGTTCTAGAACTACAGAATTCAGGGACTGGGAGGGATTTAAGAGATCATCTGGTCCTATCTCTTTACTTAGATCCTGCTCAGCACTTCTAGTTTAGTGGATTCTCCACTATAATGTGTGGTCACTTCACTGGGTAGAAAGGATGTTAAAACCCCGTACCAGTAGACCTATTTAGAGCCTTGGTGACAGAGTTATTCTAGAACCATGGTATAAACTGATTGTAAAACTCATTCAAGTTACACTTCCAGGAAACAACTTTAACAACATAAGCAAAAATTCCATAAAATCAGGTAGGAAACAATACAACAATGTGTGCTGTAGGAAGCTTCAAAATTTTCAGGAACTTTGGTAACAAGGGTAGGCTGTTAATATTATTTCTTCAGCTAATTGTTTTTATTGATTTGTTATGGCTAACAGGCACTGATTGATTTTCTTTTAATCAGTATGGAGTCTTCACTCTGCAGGTTTATAATTAAATACTGAGAAGAAGGGCTCTTGGTGTTAGTCTAAGTGGTATGAAGGTCTGTCCAAATAACCATGAGCTATGTAAGATTTGATGGCTGCCAGTCCAGAAAGGGCTTAATGTGGTTTTTCTTTAATATTTCTCTAACTAGCTTTAGTTTTAACTTGTTTCTATTTGGATCAGTGGATCCTAAAAATGAAGTAAAGGGAAGCCCCTAGAAAAATATGGAATTTATTGCTCATACCCCAAACTGCCATTTGTCAACTGCATTCAACTATAACATTTATTTTCTATATCATGTATTTTCAGTGCAATCATCAAAGTTCCCTTCTAACTTGTCATGGTGTTTGGGAGAAGACCATGATAGAATCCTGAGAATCTGGTTCAGGGCTCCAGAGGGGAAAAAAGAGTAAAGGATAAGAATTTAAGGGGAGGAGGAAAAGTACTAGGTATGCTGAGGGATTTTAACATGGAAAGAGGCTGGTGTTTAGGAAGATAGTTATGTGTGATTGAGAGGTGAAGGCAGCAAGAGTCGGGTAGTCCCTTAACTGCCATCTAGAATTTCAAAGAAATGCTATATCTTTTCCATAGATTCTAGTGGGTGTTGGTTAAGGGAGGAATTTTGGGTACTAATTACTTGTTAAAATTTTGGAGGTGGTGGTGGTTGGGGGACAGGAATGAAAAATAACTCTGAGGTTGAGGGTCAGAAGAATGTTTGCTTGGCTACTCAAGGCTCCTGATGACATTCAGCGACCTATCCTACAGTTATGTGTGTGAATCTATTTATTGTTCTCTTTCTCAAAAACACTTCAGTCATCTCCCCTTTTCCCAGAAGTAGACTTCAACCAAAGGAGAAAGAGCTGTTAAGGGAAACTCCTTTGCAGAAGGAAACTTTCCTATATACACACATATTTTCTTTTTGGAACCAAGGATGAGAAGCCAGCCAAGAAAGTCAGTGGGGAATTGTGAGATTAAAGAGTGAGAACTTGCCACCTGGTTCTGAGCTCTAGCCCCAGGATCAGCCAGGCTGTGCTCCAGAAACAATGTGGACGATGCAAGAGCTGATTGCCTTCACCAGCTTCTTGACCTGTCTTGAGACTTTGCCAGGGCTGTTCCCTCAGTCCAGGTGGGCACAGCACTCCTGTCTAAAACACCATGGAAAGGTTTGAAATTCTAGATGGCATTTAAGGACTACATGACTCATTGCCTTCACCTCTTAATCACACATAACTGTCTTCCCAAACACCAGCCTCCTTTCCTATAACAATCCACTGCACTACTCCTAGAAAGGCATAGTCTAGGGCAGGGGTCCCCAACCTCTGGGATCTAATTAAATGCCTGATGATTTGAGGCGGAGCTGATATAATAATAATAGAAATAATGTGCACAATAAATGTGTTTGAATCATCCTGAAACATCCCCACCCCCACCAACCCCAGCCGACCTGGTCCGTGGAAAAATTGGCTTTCATGGAACCTGGTCCCTGGTGGCAAAAAGGTTGGGGAGTGCTAGCTAAGGCAACTTGGCCAGTGCCTTCCTTCTGCTGAGACAGGACCACTAGAAAAGGGGCTCACTCTTTTGGCATCCTTCAAAGGCTCCTTAGGAAATTGTTGGAGACAGAAATTTTGAAATTGAATTGTAAAGCCTGAGAAAAGGGTGAGGCACCGGCAGCTGCTCCCAAGCAGCTGCCCCAGCTGCTCCAGCCTTGAGAAAGGCCAGCCTCTTGGGCACCACACCCACTAGTCCCAGAAGGAGGCAAGAAGAGGGGCACGAATTGAAGGGGTCAAGTTCAGAGAGAGGGCCCTGGCCCTGAGTGTTGGAGAGACATCCATCCATAACCACAGACACCAAGGAAAAGGTGAGCAAAACAAATGAACAGCTATCACTAAGTCCCAGGTTGCTGAAATGACTTGTAGGCCCAAGAACACACATTGTGTGTGTATGTGTGTGTGTGTGTGTGTGAGAGAGAGAGAGAGAGAGATGAGGCCCTTTTGTGAGGAACCTGGGGGAAAGGGGAGAGTTCGTAGGAGAAGGAACCGGTTTTCTCTCCTGGACCCCCATGACTTGTACGCTGGAGTGACTGTGGTCGGATGAGCTCCCCTTTCCCTTCTTCTGCCTGCCCGGGGCCACGTCAAGATGAGAAGCAGCGCGCAGGACAATACCCTCCCGCCACCAGCTTCCTCATCCCCAAACTCAAACGCCTGCCAGGGAAACGTCACCAAAAGTTATTGCCAGCCACAAATTGGGGCTGACAATTTGTCGATAATCGCGCCTTCAACGTGCACGATGACTTGCAGGCAATAAAAAAGCAGACGCACCAAGAGGTGGGCAGGGGGCGCCCAGGTCGCAGCCGGGTCCGCGGTTCCCAGGTGGCGCCCTGCCCCAGCCCGGCGCCACCCCAGCCCCCCAGCCGGGGACCGCGCCCGGTGCAGGACCGCCGGGCTCCCACACGCCCGCTGGAGCTCTGGTTCTCTTTCTGCAGTCTGACTCAACACAGACCGCAGGAGGAGCCTCTCTCCTCCCCCCGCCCCCCGCCGATTAACCCTTCTGGGTGCGCATGTCTATGGTCTCAAGCGCCCTTGATTTACAGTCACATTACCCGAGTTTTCTTTTGTTTGAAATCCTGGGCCCGCAAGACTTTGGCATGTGCTGGACGTCTAGTTACTTCTGCATGCCTGTCTGTTTCCTGCGACAGAGAAAATGATTAGGAATTGAGGCTCAAGAGAAATAATATTTTTACCTGTGGATGCATTGGAAGAAGGTGTGCACGTTAAATCGTTTCAGAATGTAAGATAAATCTGAAAAAGCTCTTGCAAAGTGTTTGCAAGTTAGTGCCTCCACCCCACCACACACACATCATCACACGCTCTCCCACTCCCACCCACCCACCCACCCACCCACACACACACACACACACACCCCAAATTCATTACAGTGCCCTTTGATTTGTTTTTTACATTTTGGATTCACTTGTGTTTCAAATTTAAGAGTAACTTCAAACACACACACATGGATCTAAACATGAATTCTCTATGTAAGATATGATTTCTTATGTGATTTATCTGTAAACTTAAGGCTTCGGTTTCCATTATCACAGCCCACCTAGGTGGCTGATTTAGCTATTAAAGTTTGAGTTCACAGTTGAAGCCACTCTTCCACTTTCTCCAAGTTGAATTCTGATTTCTGCAAGTAAATACCACACAGCATTTGAATTTAGGGTCTTCTTGTTAAACTGAAGGCATTTCCCATTTCCTTGAGCTCTATAAATGAACTGCATTATCACATAATCAATAGGAAAAACTCAGCTGTCACAGATCCTAAGCAACTCCTTGCCACAGAAATAACACCATCTGGCATTTGTGAGTTTGAAAAATATGCTGTTTGGATGACATGAGACCAGAACTACCTAGACGGTTTAAATGTCGTGGTCTCTATGATTGGCTATGGATGGACCTGCTGGGATATTTCAAATAGGCTTCTCTCCTGGTTAGAGACCAGGTGCTCCTTTTTTTCTTCTGTTATCCAGTAGTACAAAAACATTGGGATCTGGGATTCAAAGCTATTTCTAACCTCATCTAAGTTTGTCTGCTCTCATAGAGTTTATGAGAGAATTTTAAATCAGGCATTTTCCTCCCTGAGCCAATGAGCAATTCAGATGTGGATTTTGGAGTTGAAATCTGAAACTAAATGTTCAACAACTTCAACACCCGTCCTTTGAAGTCCTACATCATTCCATCAATGTGATCAGGATTTCTGCAGTATATAAATCTTTCGGCTCCAAAGTAACTGAATGGCATCTGATCATAAGTAGCAGGAACCCATAATCTCTCTTTCTCTGCCTCAAAGTTGCTGTCTCTAGTTGCATTTTTGGCTTTCTCTCTACAATCTGCCATGTACAAATGCTGCCATATCATATGAGAACATGAAGAAGATGTAATCCTTATCTAAATTTTCTCCCCTTTTATCTTAGATAAAGTACTTTCAACTCAATGACTTCTTTCACCACCAGCAGTGTTTTTAAAGTGGTACTGGGTGGACCTACTGTGGAATCTACACCACTCAATAGATTAAATTAGTGATTAAAAGGTTAATTTATCTCACAAGAACCTTGCTAAGAAGCCTCATGACCTTGACATACTATTTGCATACCATTCTGTACTTGGAATCCTTTATACACCAAAGGTGAAAGGTAACTTCATTCATAGACTTGCTCTGTCAATGAAATGATGTATTAAATAGTACAGCTACCCTTAGCCTACCTAGACCCACTTCTACAAAGCAAAGTACTAGATTAGACAGTAGCAAGCTAGGTTAGACAAATTCAGTTTATAAATTCAAAGCATGAAGGCGTAAAATTTGTCTTTTCTAAAACTAAAGCTATTGGAATCTGCATTTCCCACATCTACCACGGTTAAGATCTTTGCGGTAAACTAAGAAACACCACCTCTAATTAGTTCATTTGTCATCAGAGAACCACTGCATCAAGCCAGGTATTTTGCTCCTATTCAACTCTAGAAGAAAATGGGACAACGTGGGCTATTATAAAAAGCTCAGCATTCAGTGCCAACATTTCAAATTGGCTTCATTTTACAAGTTCTCAGAAACCCCCTACTCATTCAGACTATGTCTTGGCAAACTTGCTCCAGCCCCAAACAGGACTGTTAACACAGTAGAGTTTATCCATTATCATAGTTCACAGGCTTCTCCATAGCTGCAAGCTGACATTTGGAACCTGTGACATGCAGACGGGATGAAAATCCATCCAGCAACCAAGTCCCTTATTTCCGAAGTAACTGCCATGGGTAAGTAGGGGCAAGGCCAGAGTAAGGCGGGGAGCAGGGAAGAAATAGACACAGAATAACCAGGCTGGGAGTAACTGAGTTCTGATCAAGGACACTCAGGTAACTGATGAAACAAGATCTCTTCTTGGATACTTGCTCATTGTGTGAATTTATCTTACTCACGATTATGAGCAATGACTGATCCCATCCCAGGCTATTTAGAAATGTGGTGCATTAAATCATTAAATCATCTTGTCCTTGATTCTTGAGACATAAATCACGAGGTCAATATCACAAATTTGAGAATTTGCCTGAATTCTTTAATCACACAGTGCAGAGATATGACAAACTGGATACAGATGTACTGGACAACCTCAGTGTGTATATGGCTCTGAAATTTTTAAGTTGTTCATTTTTCTCTATATAATTTCATACACACCCCCTCCACCCCTACCACCACACAGAAAATATTTCTTTCCTTTACTGTCTACAGTCTAAATTTAAGAGCACACAAATCATGAGCTGGAGCTAACAGATCTTCCCTGGTGGCTCAGAGGTTAAAGTGTCTGCCTCCAATGCGGGAGACCTGGGTTCGATCCCTGGGTCAGGAAGATTCCCCTGGAGAAGGAAATGGTAACCCACTCCAGTATTCTTGCCTGGAGAACCCCATGGACTGAGAAGCCTGGTAGGCTACAGTCTACGAGGTCCCAAAGTGTGGGACATGACTCAGCCACTTCACTTTCACTTTTCTCTTTTCCTACCCAGGCATCCACCCCAAGGCACTGAGTGATGCATGGTGCTCCTCAACTAGGTCCGAGAGAAAAGGTGGGGGTTGAAGAGCATCTTCACCATTGCAGTACTCTGGCTGCACCTGTTTTCTCAGGCAGTTCCCTGAACACACTCTAAGCTCCATTTTACAAACGCACTATCTGGGTCTCCACTTATCTGTTAAAATGGTTCAGGGTGTTTGCCAGGAGTATTGTGCCACCATAGCTGGCACATTCGTCTCTTCTGTCTAATGTCTGTCATTACACAAAGCATTCTAAAAAGCTCATTTTCAACTCTGAAAAATATACTCTTACTACAGAAGTCATTACATTAGCATAACAAGCACAAAGTCCCAAGTGGTAATTTAGTGATAGATCTCAAATCCTTCTGCTTCCATCAGATTGGTGTTGAGGTATGAGGTTGCCCTGCGGCCACCAGGATCTGAGGCAGTGAATCCCCAGCTGGAGGGAGGTTCTTCTGACCTGGACCGTTTGTCCTCCAGAACTCAAAGTGAGGTAAAAGTTTCAAGTGTCAGCTGCCCTGGTTGGGACATTTCTTACAGATGCCTCCATATCTTTTTACCTTCCTCTTTCCATACACTTCTTTCCTTGACCACCAAAAAAATGTCTTAAATGATATTCTTCCACAGGTGTCTCACTGGACATGGGCAGATACCGGTCCTGCTCTCACCAGCAACAGGAGCACTATTCGGTCCTTTTGTTGGGGGCGGGGTTTGGGAAACCCGACCTCAGTCTGCCCTGCCAATTGTGGCCTTGTAGATTAGCTGAGACTCTGCTGAGGCCCGGATGGCAGCGGTGGTGGCAAGGGTCAGCAAGGTTGAGATGTATTCAGATGTTAATTTACACCTGAAAAGGCTGAATGCAGTTACCCACATGGGGGGTGACTGGAGTTTCTCATGAATGCTGGCCTTGAGTGCTTCCTTGGGAAATGTGAAAAGTTGAAATGGAGGGGAAAGTCGTCTAAAAGTTACGGGAGCAGGAAGAAGGGTGGGGAGTAGGGACAGTCTTGATGGATTAAAGGGAATTTATTTAGCCACCAGCCAATGGCACCCCACTCCAGGACTCTTGCCTGGAAAATCCCATGGATGGAGGAGCCTGGTAGGGTGCAGTCCATGGGGTCGCAAAGAGTCGGACACGACTGAGCAACTTCACTTTCACTTTTCACTTTCATGCATTGGAGAAGGAATTGGCAACCCACTCGTATTCTTGCCTGGAGACTCCCAGGGACGGCGGAGCCTGGTGGGCTGCCGTATACGGGGTCGCACAGAGTCGGACACGACTGAAGCGACTTAGCAGCAGTATAACTCTATGTTCAACTTTTCCTTTTTAGCATAGTTTTAAGGTACAAGGGGGGAGGTGGTAATTTCCTGTTTACTAAATATTTGGAGATTGTCTATCAAATCCAGAAACACTGATATGGAAGGAAGGATGAGAGAGTAGTCTCGTCTCTTTTCTGTCGTCAGGATGGGTGTCCTTGTTTTGCTGTCTTTCTGTTTAACAACTGCTACCTACCTTTCTTAGTGGAATTCCAAAGTACTTCATGAGTACTTTGAAAAAAGAAAAACCGACTACATTCCAATACTGCCTTTAACCTCAAACATAGTAAAGGGTTCATTCAGACCCCAGGACCACACTGAGGCATTAATTAGGCTGATGAAATCCATCGAAATGTATGAATTCAGCATAATCAAGTTTCTACTGCAGACTATCGTTAAGGAATACGTGAGCAGCTGGGAGAATAGAAAGTACTGTTAGAGTTAAGTCATGCATGTAATTGAGTATATTTAACATAACCATTTTAATGATCAGTGATTAAAAGTGCATCTTACTTAAATGGTATATCCTCTGCAATTTGTTCATATCAACTTGATAATATTCTCAAAAGGAAAAAATAGGGATACACATTTCTAAACAAGATCTTTTTTGAGTTTGGGGGGGAAGCAGGAAAGTGAACTGGAAAAAAAAAAAGTGGGTTTTGCATGCAAACAGCGACACGGGTGTGATATAAATTAATCACTGTTTTGGGTATCTTCTGTGCTCAGTTCAAAGTATGAGGAATATATTCAGGTGAGTTTTTTCATCCCTCCAGAAGAATGTAATTTCTTCTTTCTCTGTCTGACAAGGTTTTTTTTTAAGACCCAGAGAGAGGGGTCTGCTCAAATCCTGATGATTTTAAAAGCTTTTCTTAGGAACCTGAGAAGTTCACCTTTCCAATTCCACTTCCCACCTGTGGGGTTGGCTGATCTTAGTGGAACTCACCTCCGTGAAGATGGCATTGGGAAGGAGAGAGATGCCCCTGGATATGGCCATCTAGGGCCACAGACAGGAGAAGCTCTCAGAAGGAAATGAGCTGTTCAAATCAGCTAGTGGCCTGAGTCTAAACTCCGTGCGCTTGGAGGCAGACTCTGCTCTGCTCTGGTCACTCAGACCTGGCCAGATAAATGAAGTCATTGTGGAGTCACTCGCAAGCCAGCCCAACTCTTTTTGTTGTAGTTTCTCAGCTTTTGCGCTCAAAACACGCAAATCACTCTACACATCTACGCAGGCACTATAAAAGTGAGGGTTTAAGAGAGTGGATGCAGTTGTCCCAGCTCCCAAAAGTTGCCTCACGGAACTTTTTTCCTCCCTTCACCCCTGCCGGCACTCCCATAAAGAGGTCAGTCTATTCTCCCACTCAAAATAGGGTTTGAAGAGTGTGGCACATCTTGAATGTCTAGGAGTTGTACCTCGACTTTTTACAAACCTGAACCAGGAAAAGGGAGACACAGGCACATAAAACTATGCTGGGGCAAACGATCTGCTTGCTATAAACAACCAAAAATATATTAAGGGGAAATTTATTTGAAATCCTCCTTTCACCCAGTAGCATGCCTTCCTTGGCTTGGAGGGACAGCTTTTGAGAAATCAGGGCTCTCAGGGAGCTCTCCCGCACCCAATGTATAGTCTATAAATATCGTGGAAGAGTCATGCCAGGGGTAGTCCGTGCAAGAGAATCTGGAGTCTTGAAAGCATCTTTTTCTTCTGGCTATGGTGGCACTTAAATGATAATGCGGGCAATGGAGCTAGGAGATTTATATCTTTTGGAAAGTAGGGCGAGCCAGATGGTAATAGCGTCATTAACACACAAACTTGGGATGTGCAAGTGAAGCTTGAAATTGGGAAAGAGATCGGGAGAACAAAGGGGGCTGCTGTTGAAAGGCTACCCCTCTTCTGCTGGCCAAAGCTAAGAGCCTCGTGGTACTGGGGTCTGCTCCTGCCCAGAGCTGATAATAAACGACAGCTTTCCTCCTCCCCTGTTGTGACTTAGAAAGCACCGAGAAAACTTTTGCAATAGGCAAATGTGGCACTTATTTATGTGTAACCCTTTGTAGTCTGAAATGGCAGGAATAGGCCTTTAATTCAACTGCAACTCCCACCCTCCACCCCCTACCCTAGTTTGATAAGCTCTTGCAACTGTTGACATTTATTTTATGGAATCAAAGTACCGCTTGTTGCACGTTTCAGACAAAAGTTCATTTTCCTCCCCTTATATAAACACTCAAAGTAAATATTAAAGGCTGAACAGGCACTACCTTTTTCATTTTGGTGATGGGGGATGGTGTGAAGGTGTTGGTGGCAGGTTAAACTACAGTTTTACTTTTGGAAAGCTTTAATGTTTAAGCTAAACTCCCACTTGCTCAAAGAGATATAACTCAGAGAGAATATAGAGAACATACTAAGACAAGATTAACAATGCCATTAATAATAATAATGTATGTCTATAATAAACACCCACACGAACATCTGTAAACAGGCAGGGCAGTTTGTAACAAAATTAATGACTTCGTTCACATATATATGATATATATATAGTATATATATATAAGCAGCAAAGGTAACGGCCATTAAGTATTGAATAGCTTGAGTGATGCCTGTTAGCGACTCAAAGTTGACAACGTCTAAACCAAAATCGAACGTTTTTCTTTTTTTTTTCTTCTTAAAAAAAAAAAAATACTGGAGCTCTTTAAAAGCCCGAAGGACTTACCCTCAAGGCATTATTCCGAGAAAAACTGAGACTGGCCGTTCGTCACAGGCAATTGTGAAGGGTTTCAAAGGGCCGATCAAACGATCGCCAGAGTAATCTACATTCAAGTCCGGATGGTGGTGTTACGGCACACACCTGCGGGGTGTTTGCTGTCCGTGCCCCTCGCCGAGCTACAAATCATCATTAAAGCGAGCTGCTTAAGCTTCTTCCCAGCTTCTAGACAAGAGTTACTTGGGACAGTTCACTTTGATATTGCTACAGCTCGCAATTGACAAGCACGCTATTTTGGAGCTCAAACCCGAGCCCACACTCTAGTTAGCGCGCGGCAAAGTAAGGAGGGTGATGCAGTGCGGGTAAGGGGGGTTGTGAGCACATTGTAAAAGTCTGTTTATCCAATTTCCTGAGCAGGCTTGCCACAAAAATGTATAGGAAACCAGGTGAGAAGCACCTGAAACCTGCCTCGAGTTTTAGACTGAGGGTCTTCCAAAACGTCACTATCTTTGCCACAACTTTTAACCGACTCAGAGAAGAGACAAATCTCGCAACCTCAGTTTCTCTCCTTTCCTCTCTGACATTCACACGACTCGGGGCCAGCACATTCTCTTGAGTGCAAGATAACATTATTTTTCTCGATCAGGACCGGGGATCTACTTTGAAACTTTCACTTTTGATTCATTCGTTTGGGATTATATCCTCCCTTTCTTTGCGACCCTGCCCTCTCTTGCCCTCACCTTGAGATAGAGAGAGAGGAAAAAAAAAAATCTGGAGTTGGGTAAAAAGAAAGGGACGTGGGGGTCGGACAGTTGGAGCACGGGAAAAAGCAGGAAGGTCGGTTTCTGTCTGCTGCCTGCCTGGGTGTCTGCGACCTCTGCAATCCGTGTGCGCACCATTTGGGGCGTGGGGAATAACCGGTTGCCGGTGATGCCAAAAAATCAACCAAGACTCGGAGCGAACGTATCAATAGACCAATTTTCTGCTCCCACCGCGAGCTTTTTCATTTCAACCCTGAGAGGAGGCGTCTGCACTGCGCAAGACGCAACAGCACGGTAGCGTCGCGAAAAAGAGGGCGCTAGACACGGGAGGCGCAAATATGGAAATTAACTCATTAGGAAGGGGTGTGGTTACTGCGAAGCCCCCTCCTCCATCCCTTCCTTTTCTCCCTTGCTGCCACCGTCCCGGCTTGCTAAATATGAGATTACAAACAAACAAATAAAGCAGAAGCTGACTACGCAGTCCCAGATCAAACACGCTCCAGCTAATGCGCTTCACTCAGCGCTGCGGCCAGAACTACGGCACAGCGCGGGCCCGTACCGCCCTCGCGGGGCTTCTGCGCCCGCTCCGCGCCAGCCAGGCGTCCGCGGCTCTGAAAGCCAGGGCCCGCGGCGGCGTTTCGAAGGCACAGCACGTGGCCTTGGCACCCCGTTTGGTATAACTTTTAAAACATCAGACAAACGCTTGCGCCAATATGGTAACCCTTCGAGGGCTTCTGCTGATCTCAGCGGTCCTGCCCTGATGCTGCATGGAGGGGAGTGTGGTGGCGTTCTCTTTGGGAGAAAAAAAGACCCCAAACTAGAAAGTAGCATCCCAGAGTACTTGGCCATGGGGGCTTCCCTTGTGGCCCGGCACCCCGAGGGGGAGGCTTGCAGTGAGGGTGGGGGTGGGGGTGGAGGGGGGAGTCGGCGTTGAGAAAGGCTGGGGCCAGGCTTGGGCGTCGGGTCGATTCGAGCGTTAAAGACCCGGGTTGAGATATTAACCAGAGACCAGGTACCCAAGAGTGAAAGCGAGGGGGTTGGAAACCCTAGGCTGCACAATTCTGTGTCGAAATAAAATGTTTGGGAGGGGGTGGGGGCAGGATAAGAAAGAAACAAAATGCAAAACCTCTTACATCCCCCTCCCCAGCCGCCCTTCCCCCACGTCCTCAAAGCCGACTTCTGTGGAGGGCTGGGGAGTTGGGGGGGCGGCGGGGGGGAGGAAACTTGTGCTTTTATGGTTTTTCTTTCTGCGTGGCCCGCCTCCCCGGCCCTGTTCCCTGCCCGGCGCTCCCCCAGCTGCGGGCCCCTTGGAGGAAGGCCGCCCAGTCCCCTCGTCTCCCGCTGCCTGCAGGCCACCGAGCCTCAAAGCGGGCATTGTCCGGCGGGGGCGGGGAGGCCAGCGGGCCCCTGGAGAAGAATAACACTGCGCCCAAGGCCTGTTAGGGAAAGTTTCCTAATGCACTCCTTGTGGTAAAATATACTTTTTAACAGGGCGGGGTGGGGTTGGGGAATAACTTTTAAAAAATCCATGGCCTTCTCTCACTTTATCAACTCTTTCCTTTGTCACTTTTTCGGTTCTCAGGGGGAGAGTGGACCGGAAAAAAATTGGAAGAGGGGCTGAAAATGTGAGCATGACTCTAGAACCGTCGATGTGACGGTTTTAAAATGCGGGTGGGAAGAGAAGGGTGGGGTGTCTCCACTCAGGTCTGGGCGGAGGACAGCTGCCCAGTCCGTGCGCCGGGGGAAAGGGGAGAGGGGCCCCGAGGGCGCGTGTGCTGGCGAAGCATTTCGCACCTCTTGTTTATCTTAGAAGCGAGGCGGGTGGGCAGGACGGGGGGCGAATTGTTCTTCCTCCCGACAGGCAGTAGAAGTTGAATAAAATGGAGAGGCGGGCACACGGAAAAAAACAAAACCTGCTGTAGACTCGGAGTCTTTCTCCTTGACCCGAATTGCAAATAGTGAGGGTTCCCCATTTGAAAAAAACTCCAAAGTCTTAAGACCCCCAGAGACAGCGGTCCTCCTGAGTCTGCAAGAGCCGCGACAGAGAACCGTTAGAATTGGGGCTTTGGGGGCAAATGTGACTCATCTCTCATTCGGGCCTCGAGGGCCCATCCTTCCAAGCGTTGCCATCTGCATTTGAGGGGTCTCTGGCTTTCATCTGCTCTTGCAGGCATTAGCAAAATAATGACTCGTGCCTCTTGCAAAACCCTACCTGAAAAAGTATATTCCAAGACACTGCGTTGGTGAAGCCGTTTTAAAAATCAAATCAAAACAAAGTAAGACTTTTTAAAAGCCCCGAGTCAGTGCTCTCCGTGTCCAACAACCAAAGTAACCGAAGGGGCGCATTAGTGGTTGTGGCTCTTGGGGAGTTGCGCTAATTTGGTATGTGGACTCAATGCCTTAATGCTAAATCGGCAACATAAAGGGCTGAAGAGCAAGCCCGATAAAAGCTCTAATTGCTACTGGAAGATTTGGGTGGTTGCTAGGATCTGAGGACCACCACCACCACCACAAAAAACCTCCAATAGGGTGTTTGGGCTGAGTACATTGGGGGGGTGGGGGTAGAGTGTCTACGGCGAGTAGTGCCCACATCTGCTGGAACTTCCATATCTAAGCTGTTCATTTACGGGAGCCAACTTATGAAATCTCCACAATTAGATCTTCATTGTTCTTCCTCCACAACACTGTCTAGAAAGAAAAGGTCTTCTCGGTCGGGGCCAATCCAACGAAGCGTTTGACGTTATTAAATAATAAAGCGATTGTGATTTACATTGTTCAGAAAAAAAGGCCAATTACCCACTGTTATGTTGCCATAAAGATCATATTAACTCGAATTAGTAATCAAACAATATGCGAGGGTTTAAAAAAGTACAGCCGAACTGGGTGACAGCGACCGCGACGTCTTCACTTTCACCAGCGAACCCACCCGCGCCGGCAGCGGGAGCGATAGAGGCAGTCGCCACAGACCCGAAAGGAGGGAGAGAGCAGCAAAGTGGTGATTAACGGTCTCCAGTGTTAATTATTCTCAATTAATCCCAAACAGTGCAGACCTTCCCTGGTTCTCTGGGAGCTCCCTGGTTTGGGATGCTCTGAAAATTCCTCCTTTCTGGGAGGGGTTTATAAGAAATCCGGAAGAGGCAATCTCAGGGCAAGTGTACCTGTGAGCGATGAAGGTGTGTGTACGGAGGTTGCGCGCGGTGTGTGCGCGGGAGGTTAGCTGCCTTTCCCAGAGCCTAGAGTGCAACCGGAGGCGGGGGCCTGGGGCGGGCAAGGCCCGCAGCATCCTTACACTCCTAGTGGATCTTTGCGTCTTCTCTACTCAAATCACTCTCTCTCGCCCTCTGTTATTAGGTTTATAACTCTTTGCCCACTTAAATTTGTGCAGCCAACCAAGGAAATCTAAATAGGTTTGAGTCGCCCCTTGGGTACAGAATGGAGGCTTTAATAAGAAAGATTAATTGTGGGTGTGTACCTGCCGGAAGACGCGGCAGTTATCAAGTGGTGGCGGGCAGCGGGGTCGAGGGGAGGGAGACGCCTCTCCTCCAAGGCCCAGACTTTAGTAGGCGCCGTAGGCATACTTATCGCAGGTCATCGGCAACTCGTTGCAGTCCCAAGCAAAGGGCGCCACGGAGATGGTAAGATACATCTCTTCTGTGTTATTTGAGGTTTTAGAGAACTTAGTCCTTATTTACCCTGCTCACCAAATCCTCGGACTCCCGACTCCTTGCCTCCACGCCCTAGGCGAGTGTTGGGTAAGGCTGTGATTTCGGCCCTGGGAGGTCTGCCTATTCCCGCCCCCACCCCACTGAACAATGTTCAAGCGAATGATAAAGGTGTTGCTCGAAGGGCTAGAAAGTTGATATTTTTGTTGCCGCGATTAAAAATGTATACGGTTACATGGTTTTTAAATAAGCAAACAGGGGAGCAATTTTCCTCGGCGCGATGCTTCAGCAAGTCCGGGCACAGAGGGAAATCAGCCAGTAGCAGGGCCATGGAATCTGGCCCCGCGCGGCGGCGGCGCTGGGGGACCCTTCCTGGTCCGCACAGTCCTTTTCTTGCCCCTCCCTCTTTCCACCAAACGCTGGGCTCCCAGATTCAGCAGTGCGGCGGGGTGGGGGGGTTGAGGTTGGGGGCGGAGAAGAGTAGGAACCCCATGGGGGTGGTGGCAAGAAGGGATGGACGAGAAAAATGTCTCTAGTAGCGAACCCTCCTTGAATAATTCCATTTAAAACTTGAGGCACCGAGGACTGAGTTTAAACAAATGTAAAAATGAAATCTTCAGAAGGTACGGCCCTTCAGCTACGGGGCAGCCAAAGGGTGGTCGCATCTTTGTTGAGAGTTTTGGAACAGTTGCTGCCTTTCCTAACCCCCTTCTCTATCTCCCAGTAAAACCAATTCAAAAGGGGACAGACTCCACTCCACCAGATTAATGTCCGTTCATTTGCAGGATTAACCCTCTTACGAAGCATAATAAAATACTAGAGGTTCTTTTAAATTTAAATAAACACCCCAAATTCGTGCCTTCTCTCCCTTCCTGTTTGGTCTCTCTCCAGACATCAGAAAACAGCGTCTTGGAACCTAGTGAATCTTAGAAGAACTTTTAACTCAGAGTTTTCAGATCATCTGGGGGCGGAGGGGAGGGGGTGACTGTTGTGGGCATGGGTATTGGGAGAGAGTGCAGAGACCAGCTTAACTTTAAAAATCTATGGCTATACGTTTTGATTTGGAACTCTCGATTAAAAATCTATTTGTTCCTCCCAGGGCTCAGCAGATTTCAATGTTGGTCATGGAGCCACAAAAAATGTTCATTAAAGGAACCTAACCAAGGCTACTGTATGGCCACTTTGTGAACTCAGAACTATGGATGGGGGGAAAAGTATGAAAGTGTGAGTTGATGTCACGCTGGCTGTCAGTGTGTGGTCTATTGTGGAGAATGGTGCTTTTTGACTGAACAGAGGGAGCCCCCCCTCTCCCCCTTCCCCAGCTCTACTGCACCTGCACTGGATGAGGGAGTCTCTGCCATTCAGCCCATCGCAGATTGTTCAAACAGAAGACATCTCTGACAGCACTCAATTCATTACATTTCTTCCTGCTTTTCAAACCAACACACACACACAAAATGAGTATTGCCAGCCAGTGACAGCCAAAAAAATCTTAAAATACTTTATATGCAGCTAATTTGGAAGCTCACACAACTAACCATGAAATATTTTGTATCCTTAACGTGTAAGGCTTCTTGAGAAAAGATTACCTGATTTTTCCTATTGAAAACATACCTCCATATTATACACCGGCATAGTAAATTTGCAAAAAGACATTGCAGCATGGCTGACGGAGAAGTTTTAATGGGAACGAAAGTAGAAATTTGCAAAAGAGAAAAGCCCCTGATTTATCTTACAGAACGGTGGCTGGAAATGCATTCATAATTTATGCTGGTGAACCAACTTGCTAATAGAGGTGAGGTACCCAAGAGCCAGGGGTGGGCAGTGAGCAAAGTGAGAGAGGGTAGTAAGGGAGGCATCCAGGCTGAAGTGTGAGTTAAACATTTAAATCAATTTTCTAACAATGAAGTCTTCCTCCCATATGCTCAGGTTTATTTTGCCATCTTAGACTCCAAGATGTTTTTGCACCATTTTACAAAGCTGACGAGAGAGTGTTTAGAAAGCTGATGAGAGAGTGTTAGTCTAGTTTAACAGAAGTTGGAGTAAACAAACTCTCACAAGGCAAACTTGAGTTTATGAGATTTTCCTTGGAGGTAGGAGTAAGGGGGAAACAAAGAAAGGGAAGAGGACTTTGAGCAGAAGGAAACACAACTCTTCCAGTTAGTATTTCAGACTGATTAAACTGTAATATTATGCAATAACCCAGACCTGAGTTACATGTGATAGTCAAGTCAATCTGGGTATAAGTTGATACTAAACTGGCTGTATGTGAAATATTGGCTAATTCTCAGCAAATCATTAGTCTAGCCAATATAAGGCCCTGAAGTCCTTCCTGTTGCAAGGGCATTCAATGAATTACATTGGGTCGCAAATAAAACTTGAAAAATGCAGAGGTGCTTTCACCTAACACATAATTTTATCCATTGCATATGGAGTGCACAGACGAAATGTCATTCTTATCTACAGTTTAAATCACTGTTCCAAGGAGTTCTCTCAGCAATACTCTTGATTCTAAAAAAAGATTATTACAAGCTACACAAATTATTAGGGATGGAGAAGGAAAGAGAAAATCGAAATGGCATAGCAATGGCAAGCCAGAAGCAACTGTCCTAATCACCTCTCCATATTGGAACCGGGAGTCCAGTTCTCCAACCACCAGTGAAACTTATGCAGCGCCAAATAAAATAAGGATGTGGTGTATGTTGTAAAGGCGTTTAGTGTAATTTTTTGATCCATCTCAAAACACACGTAAATCAAAATCAACTCATTCAGACTTCACAACAAACTCTAATTATCAAATCAAAAAACTATGAATATTGTTCTTTACATATATGTAGATGGATAAATATATAAATATATAGAGTGCCAAGGTGATGGAGATGGTTGTCCTGTGCCTGACTCTATGTGTAGTGAAGACTCTTGCTATCGCTGTGTTTGGTTGTGTTGAGGGGGAGAGCCTCTGAGACTTCAAAAGCTGGAGCTGGGTGCTGGGGAAGGGGGCCAGCTCCCCTGGCCTCGCCCTGCAAGTGTTCGGATGGTCCTTTCTGGGACGCTCAAACAAATCATCTCATCCCGGAGGCCCTGCAGACCCTGACGTCACGAGGTGGGGGTGGGGGCGCAGTCCTGTTACTGGTCTGGCCGCCAGCGATAAGAACCCTCGGGAAGAATTTGCTGCTCCTTTTAATACAGTAATTATTTTTTCTGCCTTTTATGGGTGGGGGCGGCTCCTGCCAGGAATGTCTGTATCCCTCCCGTCAGAAAGATGCCCAGGGGTGGCAAGTTCGCAGGATAACTTCCTAGGCGAACCCTAAAGCCAGGAAGGGCACTGGAAAAGGGAGCAGGGTGGTCTGAACAAGGCTAATTTCATGGCCAAAGACCAGCAAGCAGAGGAAGAACCCAAATGTCTGTATTGAACTCTGGAGTCTAAATGAGACTCTTTTGCCTTCCCTATCACCATTGGGCAGTAAGAAAAGTAATAGCTATTAATCCTGTTTAGCGTCAGTGACTTTGTACTCATCTTCTGCGGGGTAACTATATATTATCCCTATTTTATAAACGGGGAAGAGAGATCTGCATCCTCCCATCCCCACCTACTCTGATCCTAGAGGGGGAGCAATATTCCCGGGAGCCCACATAGCTCCTGTAGCATCCCACAGCCATGTCTATCCGCAACCTCTGGCACTGGCAAGGACTAAGATCAAGATAACTCATGCTGAGCCTCGGCGCCAAACAGGGACAAACAACCCCTTAAAAATAAGGGTCTGGGTTAAGAAGCAAAAGGAAAGCAGAACTCGAGTCAGTGAGCCTCTGATTTGGGAAGTCTAGAGTCTAGAGCCGTCTTTGGCGTCACGATGTCAACGTGGAGAGGGCTGGGGTACAGGAGCTAGAGCGCTCTGGAGGGGCGAGAGCTCTCAATACCTCGGGAGACTGCAAACTTGCCCGACGCGGGCATGGCCCAGGGCCTAGAGAGGAAATCGGGCAGTTTGGGCAGGGTCCGCGCGGAGAGAACTCGAGCCCCACGCAGCACCATCTCAGGGAGCCCGATGAGGGCCGTGGCCACGGCCGCGGTGACGTCAGGGCCCCGGCCCGGCGCTTGGCCGCCTCAGCTTCCATCTGCCGGCGCATCCGCTCCCAGCGCTGGGCGCGGCGCGCTCCCTGGGGCAGAAGGTGGGAGGCCCGCGCGCTCACAGCCCTGAGTCGCGCCCCGCACAGAAGCACGAGGAGGGAGGCAGAAGATAGTTCAAAGCGCTGAAATCTTTACTAATACTGCACATTTCATCTGTACATAAAGGCAGACGAGGGTAATGAAACGAGTGACTCCTGGGAGCTTTTACATCACCTGGCACTTCTTTGCAAAGTAGAGCAAGCCTCTCAAGTCCAAAATCCCAAAAGTAACAAATATCTTTGCCTCCTGAAAAGAGAGGACGTCCTATTTGCTTTTAACAGAAACTGAGTGCACCGCTCATGGAATAAGAAATACTACCGTTACACCAAAATATAAAATAAAATCTCTTGGACCCGCATACAGAAGGAGAGCTCTCTGCCATGGGAAATCTTGGCCTTGTCTTAGGAGCCCACTCTCCCAAAGAGAAGTCTCTTAGTTAAAATAAGAAAGTCAAATCTATAATTTCCAAAAGGCCACATAAGCAAAACATAAAAAACTGAAAACAAAAATTGTAAAACTGGACAGCATCGTCAGAAGGGAGTGATGTTACAACGTCTCTCTGGGTGATATCAGAGGTCATATTTCCAGGAAAGTTTTTAAATAGAAAATAACTATGAAAGACACTAAACCAGTTCTCTGGTTTGGGCAATTTCCTTATCTCTGGAAAGCTCTTTTCACATTTGCTTACTCTAGAACTCTGGAAGCCGTGTCCCTTTGGACTTTAATCCATATTTTCATAGTAAAGGTCAAGAGTTTCTCCCTCTTCTCCTGTCTTAAAGGGATTTACCTCATCAAGGAGGTCCCTAAGAAAATCCAGCCAGCCATCTTCCAAATTCGGTCAAAAAAAAAAAAAAAAAAAAGCAACGAAAATAAATCAATCAACCCTACCCCCAATCTCACTTGTAGTTGTCCTGAAAACAGCCTTTGCTCTGAGAGCAAGGAAAGGTGGTATAAAAAACAGTGAGATGCAAATTATTTTAAGGCAATATGGGGGTGGTGGTGGAAAGGAAGTTCAAGAAAATGTTAACTCAGGCCTCTGCTAAAGCTCATGGCAAAGGAAATTCATTCCACTAAGCAAAATATAAGAAAGAACCTGTTTTGCAAAATCCTCCAAAAGCAAGAAATAAAAGCAGGGGGGAAGGGTATTTTAAAATCTTTTAATTACAACAAATAAATTAATGAACAATGCCAGATATCAGGCAATCAAACCACAATCAAACTTCAATCTCAGGGCAGTTAGCTATGAACTGTCAGCAGTTGAAAAGTAAACCTTGTGCACACAAAGGCACTGTTTAATTTTCTTCTTGTAAGGGTTCTAAATGAAGACCCCATCACTATGCAGTTAAACGGTATTTCTTGTCCTCCTGAGGTGCTGATCAGTTCTTTATAATGTGAGAAAAGTGGCAGCTCAAAACCCGTCAATGGAGCACCCACAACAAAAGTTCTGAAAAGCTGAATGAATTGGGTTTGTAATTACTGCATCCCGTTCCCCCACCCCTTGCAGCTTATCTCTTATTCATTCACCTTATATTATTGTCAAAGAATCTTACTCTCAAAATCATTCTCTTCCCATTTTACCTGGGGTCTCACAGGAACTTATGACAGGGCAGAAATGGAACATTCACCACCACCACCACCCCCCCAACTACACCTGGAAATGTTCATACCCAATAGGTAGAGAGGGGAGGAAGGATTATTTTGTACCCCAGTTTACTTGAGACTACTAGAACTCAGTACTCAATCTACAGAGTCTTCCATTTTAAAACCTGAATTTTACTGGCAAATGGGAATCTGTATCCTTTCTAAATTCAGAGCCTGCTTGAGTTTCTGAAATTCTGTGACATCTCCACTTAGAAAAGGCAAAGGTTATAAATAAATCTCCTCCCCTCTCTCTCCAAATTGCAAGGCCCTGAAAGACTATGCCAGACATGATACAGAAATTAAGACAACTTATTATGTTCTTATTTTCTTCCTTTGAAACCCAAAACCAGTAAATAAAATAGAAAAAGAGACTATAACCCCTCTCCCCCTTAATACACATACACATACTCCCAGTCCAGGAAAAGGTTTTATGAAAAAGTCAGCTTTAGAACGCCAGGGCTCTGTGTGTATTTCAATTCAAGGCACTGCTGATGGAGAAGATTCTCCTGAGATTTCCTACTGTAAGAATGTGTCGGTTCTAGAAATAAGTACAGCTATTACAACCAAATCTACTAGCAGACTAAATAATTAATTGAAGCGTTGCTCTTTGACCCTTGAAAAGTCCAGTAGGGACACGTTTATAGTAATAATACCTCCGAATGAGCCCTTGTCAAATATTCATTTAGTGGTTAATGTGAGCCATTTTCCCCTGGGACCATCTGTAATACCGGCTTCCCAGCATTGGCAAGAAACCTTGCTAATCTACTACAGCTCAGCAAAATATTTTAACACTCTTTATTTAAAGTATGGGAGGGGATGCAGGGAGAGAAAAAAACTGTAGAGGGAACAAACTATAACTCATCCTTCTGCCCATTTCTATTCTATGTATAAGGTTAGCAAAACATTAAATTCACCCCTTTCACTGCAAATTGAATAGTTTTAGTGAGCAGGATAATATTCCAAGGAAGGAACTGAACACTCAACAACTTTAGCACTGGGAGATAATCATCTCTAGGCAAGCTTATGGGTTTACCCCTTTCTTGGAAATCATGTTATAATTAAAATATCATATGTTCAATATCGATCTAGCCATGAAACTACACATCTTGGGGAACCGTTTAACCCAATCCAATGAGTGATGAAATATGCATCATTTTCCTCAAATGCAATTTATCAAAAGCATTTATATTTGCAAACAAAATGTTTTTCCATTCATTGGTTAGGACATATGGAGGGTTAGGAGAGAGAACTCGAGTACTCTCGTTTCATGCAGACAGTAACAGTCATTCAAAACTAGTTCAACTTCCCACAATATCACTCTCTTCCCTCTTGCAAAATATTTGAATCTGAGCATTTTGCCAGTAAGTTTTTTTCTTTTTTTAGTCTGATCCTGTGGGGCTTTTTAAACAGGAGGTTAGTGCAGTGCAATTACTCCAAACCCCAATACATATTTCTAATATATCTGTTTTTATTTTTTTCCAAATATATACACTCTATATAGTTGATTGGCTCAAATTCCGGGAATATTCTACGCACCCCCCAGCAAGATCATTTGGATCTTTATTCAAAGTTTCTTTTATTCGTATGTGTGAGCAAGAACTGGCGAATGTGCTCATTACCACGTGAATAATCTGTATATGCATTACAATGGCTGGCCAGGCCAGGGGAAATTCTTTTAGAGTCTCTGCATTAATTAGGGGGGGAAATGCCTCACTTAGAATTGGGAACTGGCATAATAATTGTCTTTCCCAGTACAATATTACCCTAAAAATGAGGATAAAAAAGGGAATAAAATAAAAAACCAACACATAAAGCAATCCATATGAAATAAAAAGAGAAAATATGAGGATATCCCCAGCTGAGCCCAGAACTAATATAACAACACCACGAGAGAGAAATACTTTTTTGGAAAACGAGAAGATGCAAACCAACGGGATGAACTAATTTAGTGGCTGCGCCGATACTTTACTCAAGGGTGAAAGGCGCAGCTGGATTCCAACTTCTCCAAAGTTGTGGCAAGTTCACACAACAAGCCCTTGAAATTGTAGGAAGGAAACCCACGCTCCTAAGGCAGGACTCTAGGTTCCTGGTCCCCTTCGGTAGGGGAAGATGAACGACGTAAGCAGTGAATAAAAGAAAAGTCCCCGAATCGGTCTTACAGATTCTCTGACTGCGCCGAAGCGCGCGGGTTCGCTGCGAAGCAGAAACATCGCTAATTCAAAGACCGTGGCGATTCCCTAACTTTTCCGCTCCCACTGAGGATAACTACAGGCTTTCTTTACCTTTCCTAGGGCAAAAGAAAACAACAAATCCAATCTTGTTTCTCCACCCCCTTTCCCCTCCCCCTACTTCTCTACTACTCTAGTAAAACATGGTTAACAGATCAAAAGCACAATCTCTAAATGTGATTAGACCGGACAAAGTAAAATATCTACCTCAGAGTTGATTGTTTTCTTCTTTAATATGGCTGTTGCCTGGCTTCTCTTTTGCTTGTTATCAGCTGCAGAGATTATCCGATTTGGGGCTACAGGCTTGGACCCGCGCTGTCAATTTAAGAAATGCAATTCGTGGAGGGAGAGAGAGGAAAAAAGAAAATAAATAATAATAATAATAATAATAAATAGCTGTGATAAGTCGGGGAGTTTTTGCAAGCCGCTCTCTGCTTTCCCTCGCCCCTAAACAGGAAAATGTAGAGAAGAAAGTTTATGAAGTGATGGAACAAAGAAGCAAACCACTTGTTTCTTCTCAGACAATAGCAGGGCCAGAGTAATCTAAACACCCACCCAGCAGATGAGCACTTTGCTTGTCTAGTTTGCAATTATTCCTATACAAGAAGCATCATTTCCCCCTATAACCACGTTTCCAAAGGGCCATTGTGCTGTGAAGAAAACGAAAACAAAACCAGCCAACCTGGTTCTGATTTGGCTCAATACCCCATCTGCTAAGCTACATGAAATTTTTCAGAATTGACTCCTTTCTGGCAACAAGTGGCATAAATCAGTTTAAGTCCCCATCATGCTTATTCATGCTGCTTAGAAAAGGAGGGGGTGGGTTTACAATATATGTCCCTAGTTTCTGTTTTGGAAATGACATAAGCATTTCCATTTTTTCGAGAGTACTTATTCAATTAATCATCTAGCCATTTATTTGTTGCTGTTAACATTAGCACATGCTACTGGACTAGAATACCAAGGTTTTAGGTACTCTGCTGTTCTTGGCTGAGCACAGTATATTCCCCGAGGAGCTGGGTTATAATCACAATGTTATCCAAATAAATGAAAGACTCAAGCATAATTTCAGTGTCCATATTTCAAAAATTTATTTATCTCAAACTGTGCATAATGGAGTAAAAACTTAAGTTGAAAATGTACCTGTTATAAGGATGGTATTAGTTCAAATATATACATGGATTCTCGGCAGACTGATTCAATAATACAGAGCCGAATCTTTAAAATACAACTACAGAAACTAAAAGTGGGAAAACCTTAAAATATCACAATAAATTTACAGAAATATTACAAACCATAAGAAAATATTTCAAACACAGTAATTTCATGTTGGTTTTATCTGAACAAAATGGAAAGTTGGGAAACAAAAAAAGCTATTATAAATTACCAACGATGTCAACCTGCATGGCCATTTTTGCTTTTAACAGTTAAGTTAAAAAAAAATTTAGTACAATCTAAAACTTTTGCCCCTTTAGAGACCACGGAGATGGTTTTGCCAGTACTTATTCTAATTTTTTCCTTTTGTACAATTTTTAAACAATTAAAATGCCCAATCTGATTAATTTTCTTCTTTATACTTTTGCAACTGTCCTAAATTTCAGCTGCAGAATCAAAATTCAGCAAGAAGCCTCTCCTTGAAAAATATTGGCAAATTCTCAGCTTAAAACAATGGACATTTTGATTGCCATGTTTATCTCGATAAATACTGTACAAAAGTTGCTTGCAAATATTAAAACATTTTTTTTCGTCGCTTGGAGACTAGCTCTAAATATTATTGGTAAAGACTTTTGCAAACTTTCTGCAAAGCTCCTACCGTATCACTAGAACTTTTAAAAAGTTTTGCGTAGTTTTCTTTCCTCCAGATCTATACAAGGTCCGTTCCCTCGCCCTCCCCACCTGCCCACCCCAGGTTTTCTCTGTACAAAAATAGTCCCCCCAGAAGAAGTCCAGGATCTCTCATAAAAGTTTTCTTGCCGGCATCGCGGTTTTTGCGTGAGTGTGGATGGGATCGGCGTTTTCTTTTGCAGCTGTCATTTGCTGTGGATGTTTTTTTTTTTTTTTTTTTGAGCGTACCGGGTTTTTCTCCATGCTGTTTCTTGCTGTCCTCCATTTCCCTCTTTTTCTTTGAAAATGTCTCCCCCGCCCCCTCCAGTTCACCGTCCGGCCCTCACATGTGCGAGAGGGGCAGTGTGCCGTTAATGGCCGTGCCGGGCACCGGGCCGCTCTGGTAGTGCTGGGACATGTGTAGTCTGCTGGGGGCGGCGGGCTCCGGCACCTCGGCGCCGGGGAGGTACATGCTGATCATGTCCCGGAGGTCCCCGGCTTGGCAGGGCGCCCTGGAGTGGGAAGAAGAGGTAACCACGGGGGGGCTGGAGCTGGCCTCGGACTTCACCACCGAGCCCATGGAGCCAAGCGCCATGCCAGGGGTGCCCTGCTGAGAATAGGACATGCTGTAGGTGGGCGAGCCGTTCATGTAGGTCTGCGAGCTGGTCATAGAGTTGTACTGCAGGGCGCTCACGTCGTAGCGGTGCATGGGCTGCATCTGAGCGGCGCCGTGCGCGTTGAGGCCCGGGTGCTGCGGGTAGCCCAGCTGGTCCTGCATCATGCTGTAGCTGCCGTTGCTCCAGCCGTTCATGTGCGCGTAGCTGTCCATGCGCTGGTTCACGCCCGCGCCGAGGCCGGCGCCCACCCCGACCCCGCTCGCCATGCTGTTGCCGCCCGGGGCGAGCAGCCCTCCCGGCAGTGTGTACTTATCCTTCTTCATGAGCGTCTTGGTTTTCCGCCGGGGCCGGTATTTATAATCCGGGTGCTCCTTCATGTGCAGCGCTCGCAGCCGCTTGGCCTCGTCGATGAACGGCCGCTTCTCCGTCTCAGACAAAAGTTTCCACTCGGCGCCCAAGCGCTTGCTGATCTCCGAGTTGTGCATCTTAGGATTCTCTTGGGCCATCTTGCGCCGCTGCCCGCGGGACCACACCATGAAGGCGTTCATGGGCCGCTTGACTCGGTCCGGGCTGTTCTTCTGGTTGCCGCCCGCCGCCGCCGCGGTGGAGTTGCCGCCGCCGCCGCCGCCGCCCCCCGAAGTTTGCTGCGGGCCCGGCGGCTTCAGCTCCGTCTCCATCATGTTGTACATGCGGGCGTTGTGCGCGGGCCCGGCCCGCCGGCGGCCGCCGACCCTCGGCCTGGCCGGGACTTTGGGGGCCCGCGGGCGGGGGGGAGAGGAGGAGGGGAGGCGGGCGGGGGTGTCGGGAGCGCAGGGCTCCGCGAGGAAAATCAGGCGAAGAATAATTTGGGGGAAGAAAAGAAAGAGAGAAGCAAACTGGAATCAGGATCAAAAAGCGCTTCCCTCCTCTTCTGGCCGATCCAGCCGCCGCCGATGATTGTTATTATTATTTTTTGGAAAGGCTTAAGCCTGGGGCTCAAACTTCTCTCCCTTTCTTTCTCTCTCTTCTTCTTTCTCTCAGTCCTAGTCTTAAAGAGGCAGCAAACTACTTTCCCCCTTTTGCAAACACTCTCTTCTCTGCCTTGACAACTCCTGATACTTTTTTGAACAAGTTAATAGACAACCATCCATGTGACGGGGGCTGTCAGGGAATAAATGGGTTTCCAGCGACCAATCAGCGCGCGGCGGCTCCTCCACTCGAGCCCAGCCTTGCCGGCGGGTTTTGCATGAAAGGGGGCGGGGCCTGCCGCGCCGCCGGCCGCGCGGGGAGGCGGGGGGAAGGCGCGCGGGGGAGGGAGGGGGAGGCGGCTCCCACAGCCTGCCTGCCAGCCACTGAGAAACCTTTGTATCCCCTCTCGCAGCAACAGGTCACACCACACGCCTTTTCGGAGGAAGTGGGTAAACAGCCCTAAGACTACGATATTTTCTTCTTCAAACTTAATCTTGAATTTACTCTTTTGGTGCGGGCTGCTGAAATGAGGAGGGGGGCGCGAGAAGCTGAGGTGGGGGGGGTGGGGCAGGGCAGAGAAGGTGGCTCAGTGAGACTGTCCCACTAATATTTCGGGAAACCAGCTGTGCTGGAGTTGGTGTGTCATTGTTCTCCCGCTCCTCCGCACACTTCCCTCAACTCCAGCCCTCCAGCGCTTCTCCCTAAGCTGGCTTTTCCGCTCGCTCGGCTCGCTCCACAGGCACCGACACTCGCTCGCCCCCTTCTCACACTGTCCCGACAAGAAGTTCTGTCCTCAAAATCTTCTTGCTTCCACGTAATATGCTCTGTTTTTTTTTTTTTTAAATAAAGCTTGCTCCGACTGTGCGGCTGCCTCCAAAACTGAGGTCAGACCAGGCCTGTGTGAGCAGCCGAATCCACCCTCTTCCCGGCCCAGCTCAGCCCGCGGGGCAGGAAACCACAGCCTGGTCCTCACCCTGGCCACAGCTCCCACCCATCTTCCTCCACTCAGTCCGTGCAAAAGGGGACGCTCGTCCTCTCTCCCCATTCTCCTGAGCTCCCTGCCCCCACCCCACCCCCGCCCCAGAGAGGGATCTCAGTGGAGCGGGGTTCCAAAGGGGGGCTGGGGGGAAGAAAAAGATCAACAGAAGGGCCCTGAGAAGTGCGGCCTATGGGGGAGGGTAGTCTCAACTTCCTGGCATCCCCCGGCACTGCTTGGAGATGGCTTTTGAGCCGCACTCACAAACTCCCTCCCACGCAGAGTTCCCAGGACTCCAGCAGAACCAGCCCTGGCATTTCCCCCACTGACTTCTACCGCAGTGGCCGCATCGCCCCGGCAGCCTGGGTCTGGGCTGCCCTCGAAGGGGGTTCTAGGCCTGGGAGGCGGGGGTGGTGCTCTCCAGGCACAGGTGCAGGCCAGGCAAGGCAAGAGGAAGGCGACCTGGGCTGGAGAAGGGAGCGAACCCGGCCAGGCCCGGGCTGGAGGAGGATGGGATGGGGGCGGGAGTAGGGGCTCAGGAATCCTGCCCTCCCAGGACCCAAGAGGGTAATTTTAGCCGCTCTCCCATTGTCCCGACGTAAAGATTTCAATAGGTAGGCGCTCAATGCGCAGAGCAATGGCAGCACGTCCGTTACAAATAGGTAGTTTTGTTTCTCTTGTTGTCGCTACACGGAGTCAAACAAAGCCCCGTCTAAGTTTCCTTCCACTCTCTTGTTGGGATCTTTGTGGCTAAAATGCACTTGACTACAAAGCGGGGAGGGGGGGGGGGCGGGGGGAAAAAAAAAAAAAAAAAAAACCTGATGCCATTTCTTTTTTATAAAAGGCTTAAACCATCAGGGTTACTTATTTTCTTTCTTCTATAACACTCTCTCCGCCTCCCTCCTCCCCTGATCTACCCTTACTCACCCAAAGAAAGTGTACTGAATAGTATCTGTCGGCCACGTTCCATTTATTATCTTTACAAAACTGTGCATTGTTTTGTTCCTTACTAACCTTCTTCCCATAACCTACCCCCCACCCAACCCCCCGCTCCAGCTTCCCGATCCCTGCCTTCCCAGGCTTTTCTGTTCTAGTCAAACTCAAGTTTGCTCACTGGAAACCCAGAAAAGTTGTGGAAAAGTTGCAGACTTTTCTTAGTAAATTATTATTCCAATCAGCCTCTCCTACCCTTGTAGTTTCTCTTATTAGCCCTTAAGTTATGATTAGTTTTAGTTATCAGGAATCCGGGAAGGATGATGCTAGTTCGAAAACATACACACTAACTCTTCAAAACAAAGCAGAACCTTCTGTTTTAAAGTCTTTAAAGTTTTCTGTTTATTCGAGGTGTAATATTAAGCTAAACAGAGACCTGGAGTTAGGAAAGAGAAAAGGTTGAGAGGATCTGGGTAACAGAAGGCCGCCACCGGCTTTTCAGCGCGTCTGGTTTCAGGGATGTGGCTGGTGCGCCCCCTACTGGTGGATTCGCTTTTCCAAGACACTTGCTTTTACCTTTAAAATAAGGTGTTTGGAAATAAAGAAAAAAAAATGAGGGGGATGGGAGTGAGAGCAAACTAATTGCACGTAATCTAAACAAAAGAAAAGTTAACATGTCGTATAAGCTATGGAACCAAATCACAAGAATCGGATTTAATTTGCTTAGCTTAGAAATGTACATATAACCTCGAGATAAGTGGGAGGTTAAACCAGGGAAAAAAATAGGTACAAATTATGAGATTCAACATATGAATGAATTGTGATTGTCCAGACGCCATGAAGGGCAGACCAAGCATTCACTTTATGATTGTGTATGCATTGGTCTGCGCTTAATAGCATTATCGGAAAACTGAAAAAAAAAAAAGGTTATGGATAATTAAGTTTGAAGAAAAAAAATACAAGGGGTTGATGTGGATAATGGTGTATATGTATTAAAATAAATACTAATAATGGATGGTTATAGAAGCAAATGTTATTAATCTCTCTCAAGGGTAGTAGTAAGAGGCACAAATTTTTCCTTGGTATGATATATAAAAGCTTTTATAGATTCTCAGATGCATGTGTTTGTGCCTGAACTCTATAATAATGCATTTAAGAGGTTAAAGGGGCTGGCTAGGTCTTTTGTTAATTGCTTTTATCATATAAATAAGCTATGGAAATACATTACAATTGTGTTATCATTGGTTGCATTTATTTACAGCTTTATTTTAATTAAGCCTGCTGTACTTATCAAGGCAATAAACTAACTGTGGCTGGCGTTTATGCATAATAATGTGCTATGAAAATAAGATTAAAGAAGATGGTGATAGCAGAAACAATTTTCTCATTAGATTTTTTAGAACATACGCATTAAAAAAATCAGATCACCGGCCACTCTATTTCAATCCAGCACCATCACTGGGCCCTAAATATAATAATAACTATAACAATCATAATAGATGACAGAAGCAGCCCGGCTTTAGGCTTCTAACAGACGGCTACAGTACTAATAACAATACACCATTGACTACTGAGGAATCAAAATAAGACTTGGAAGAGGGTGCTTCATCCTCTGAGAATTTAAAATGTTGCCACTGGCACAGTTTATGAAAATGTGAAAGTGCTTAATCTAAAGATAGTGTAACATTTCCCTTCCTTGGGTACCAAAAAGCTGCACACTTTCAGAGTAAGCTTAAAAATTAAGAATCCTTAATGCCCAGGATATTTTGATTCGATTTTGTTTTATTATAGGCCCCAACTCCAAATCCTTAACCTATTAAGTGTAACTCAGTTTTCTTTTTAAATCTTTTGCATTCATATTTCCCTCCTGAACTCCCGCATCCCTCCTCAAGTGTTATATCTGAAGCCAACTAACAATTTTGTGGAGATGGGGGACTGTAGACTTATTTTTTCTCCTTAGTGGCAAATAGAGGTTTAACTTGCAGTAATTAGGTGAGAACTAGCCAGGCATCTTACTATTATGATGCTTGTTAAAAAACGCTTCTTTTCTGCATCTGCATTTGAGTGTGTTCCCCTCCTCTCTTAATCTTCTTATGGAAATGAAGGCAAACGGCAGGGAACCTGCAGAGTCTTGGAGAATGTCCTTGTTAACTGGAATTTCTCAGCATTGCTAATTAGCAGAGTTTGACGACCACCAGTATTGGGGGGAAAGCTCTGTTTAACCACTCACAAACCATTCCGAGGAAGAGCAGACTAATTTTATTTTGTAATTAAAATCTGAAAAGGGCCCTATTTGACAGTTAGGGCTATGAGAGTTTTATCTCCCCGTGAAATAATTACTGCCTTGATAACTCAATTTTCTGAAAAATGTCAACTGTGGGTTCCAAAAGTTTTAATTTCATTATGTAAGGGGAAAAAAGACAGAAAAATAGAAGAAAATGTACAGAAAGGATTTCTAATTCTGGAACTGGTTAAATATATTAGGAGCTAGATTTGGCCAAATGAAGGGTTTTTTTTTTCTTCTTCTTCTTCTTTTAAATCATGTTTCCTTCGAATCCTAACCTTCTAACCAGCTCCAGGGAAAGTGACCATAGCAGTGATCATACTGGAGTGAAAGAGATCATACCAGCAGTGTGGGAAGTAAGAAGCGAATACAACTAAAAAGAGAAGTACGGCAACCCAAGGAAAGTTCCTGACTTTAAAAGCCAAAAATAAAGGAAGATTTTCAGTGTTTGGGACAACGTTGGTGCAGTCTGGTAAGATGAGATTTTATTGACATTTAGCTTCCAATGCAAGAAAAAAGAAAACTTAGAATTATAAAGTAAGGAAACTGGTATAAGTCAATTTTTAAAATGCTTCCTTCCCCCTTCCAAACTGCAAAAAACCTCAGTCACTCCAAACTGGATCATGCCACAAGACTTTCAAAATGATCAACACTTGATTCTCCAAGATTTATCAAACAAACATTTATCAAACAAAATGAAGGTAAAGAAAGAAACGTATTAGAGGATTTTTTTTTTCCTTAAAAAAAGCACCATATATTTCCCCAGAACATCGATAAAGAATAGTCTGGAAAAAGTTAGAATGCTGAAAGGAAGAGCAAAAATTAGAATAGAATTGTCCTGTTACCAAACTTCATTTGCTTTAGGTTGTGAAAGGGTCCCTCACAGGAAGGAAATCCAAGAGGGGGATACTTCAATTTTTATAAAGCAATTTTCAAAATGATAAAAACTTTCACCTGTATTTCCCCCATTTTCTTCCTATTGGCAAACTTGGCAGGTTTTGGAAGTGTGGAGGATTACTGACAGCAACAGAAACAATAAATGTTTATAGCTGATACAAAAGACTAGCATATACCTCTACCCCTTTTTATTTACTAAGGCATAGATATGCATGTGGATGCATGATAGAGTGACAATTTTAAATTGCTTAATCATATTTTTTTCTTCTTGTCTGTCCCTTCAGCACCTTGCATTTAATTTTCAGAAGTGGTATTACACATAACAAATGAATAAGGGGATAACAAATGCTATTTCAGTCCAGACCCAATTTCACCAAATAATTTCACTCAAGAGCTGTAAGGACCCTTGAAACCTAAGGAATGCAGGGCTACTCTGCATTCAGTTCCTTTTTATACTCATTTCTTTCATCTAATTCCCACTGATGAAATAAATACATTTTTAAAAGAACTCAATTGTTATAGAACTAAATATATTTCCCCTTTCAAATTACAGCAACAGAATTATATATAATCACTTGTGTATGTCTTTAGGGTTGTATATAATAATCATATTGCTTATAGTATATATATATACACACACATATCCCTGTACATTCCAGCTTAAATATTTTCTGGAAAATATTTAACACTATTTCATTTCTACTCCTGAATTATCAAGCAATTTTAACATAGGATTCAGTCTCTGTACTGCAGCTATTGTTCAGGGAAAAATTCAGTGTGGCCATTAAATAATCTAATTATTAAAATAGAAATTCTCTTTTTAAAAAGACAAACTGAAAATTTAAAGGCTACCATTCTAGGGGAGAATGGATACAGGTGTGTGTGCGGCTGAATCCCTTTGCTGTGCACCTGACGCTATTGCAACATTGTAAATCAGCTATATTCCAATACAACATAAAAAGTTTAATTAAAAATAAGTAAATAGCTGCCTCCAGTTTTCATTTGCACTGAAAAAAAAAAAAAGAACCTCTGATTTTGATATTAAATTTAGGAGAAGCAGATGAAAAAAAAAATCAGCATATAGATCACCAAGAACTGCAAATGGCCCAGAAAACACATGGGCCTTTTCCCACCTCTAAATCATTGCTTCTGAGTCTAAATATGTATCTCCCTGATTGACCATACTATCTCATGCAATTAATCATACCAAAGGAACAGGGTTTCCTTAGAATCCTAATGTTCCAGTGACTAGGATTGTTGCCCCTATTTTGGGAAAAAGACGATTGTCTCAGATTCTCCAAATGTGATTATTTCAGTTGACTATGACCACAACTTTTATGTGAAAAACAAATCTAAGTCCTCCTTAAAGTTTCTCTAGACCATATTAAATGACTCATAAATGACACCAAAGTGTGGGCTGGGCTCCCCACAGCCTTCACCGGCAGCCCACCAAGCAGAGAGAACATCTTTCCCTTAGCCTGGTCCCTTCCAAGCTATAGCAGTGGGGTTTAATTTCCTTCCGTTTGGAGATATCATGGTGCACACTGCTCCTGTGTTACCTGCAAAATCCCCTTTCCAGAAGTACAATCAGGCATAATACAAATTTCCCAAGAGTGACAACTCAACAACCTCACAAGGCAGAGGTGTCTGACACCCCAAAAAGCAAGTTGGGGGAAGAAAGATCTGCTTAATTAAGGTATGTGTGAGGGACAGGAGTACTAGCAAAGAAAAAGACTTTGCTGTTACCATGAAAATACACTGAAAGCAAACCATTGGAAAAAACAAACACCGTACAATCACCATCAGCTCTAAACAAAACTGTTACCCACTTTTGCTCCAAGATTTGCAGTAACATCTAGCCCTGGAAAGCACTGTAAATGAAAGTGCACACCCATACCGGATGGACTGTCATCTTCAAGGCCTCCCCTCTACATCTGGAGTACTCTCCCCAAAGCTCTTCTGCTCGCAAGAGAAATGTCTGAAGAGTCTGCCTTCCCAGGGGCCCACTTCTGCTCAAGCCCTAGCGCCCCTGCTTCCAGACCTGGCTTAGGCTCAGATGAAGTTGGGCTTCCAAATCCATCCCAACGGAATTCTCAGATCGCTAGCCTGATAATCTTTAAAGGCTCCTTCGGAGCTGGGGCTCTGACTTTTATCTCCCTTCCCACACTTCTTTCCTTTTTGCAGGCTCTCCTTACTCCTTTTGCCTCCCGCCCCACCCCCCTCCTTAATTTGAAGATCATTGACACGATAGGCTGTAATGAGTCCTTCAGAAACTGTTATGATCTATGGTGACAATCTCTGCACCTAATTCACAGATTATTGACAAGCACTGTGGGCTCAGTGGTGTCAAGTTGTACTTGTAGTTTCAACACCCTTCAGCAACCCACATAGCAGCTGGGCCCTGGATTAGGACCCACGGTCTGGCAGCACTTATCTGCCCACTGAGTGGTGGAGAGGTGAGTATCTGTCTATACCTCAGCTCCTGTCCAAGCTGGGCTGTACTTTCTCCCTGGTTCCCTGTCTGTCTCAGGGTTGGATCAAGTGAACTTAAAGATCTTCAAAGTTTAAAGACAAAGTAAAAGAGCAAACAATAATAAATGAAGGTTCATCCTTATAATCTTGGTTTTAATAATCATTTTCTACACTCCCAAATAGCTACCAAACTCCGAGCCTCATATACTGGCTTTCAGAAGGAGGGTTTGTATTCACCAGGAAAGGTGTGAGGGATGGAGGGGAGAGGGGTCTGAGGACTTGGCACCCAGTGGGCCCAAAGCTAGGCCAGCCCATTCTCCTGGATCGCCCTCAGAAACGGACAAGATTGACTATTTACAAAGCAGGGGGCTCAGCCAACAGACGCGGGCTCTGGTCTGGAGACTGGGACAAGAGACCAAAAATGCCCGCCCCGCCCCTAAAGGGCACTTTGCTCCTGCAGAGAAAACGCAGCGGGTTGCCAGCATTGCGGCTTTGCCTGCTACTAAGGAGTCAGTCGCTGCCTCCTCCCCAGGCCCCAAAGATGCGAGGCTGCTTTCCTGCTTGCCAGCGTGGGGCGTGAGATTCCTGCAGGGGCTGAGGCCGCCTGAAACCACAGCAATGACACTGTGCTGGGAGAGCTGGGTGGTATTTCCAGGCCTAGGCCACCCACTTGTTCAGTTCTTTTTCCTAAACTTGGGGCTGTGCTTTCTCCCTGGGTCCTGGGAATTTGGGGGCTCACTGCTTGCCCTCTTGCAGCCAGGGGCAGCTCCTTCCCTAGACTTCTCTCAGTAGGTTGGGACCCCCGCGGGGCAGAAGTTGGGGGGGGGGGGTGAGCGCGTGTGTGTGTGTGTGTGTGTGTGTGTGTGTGTGTGTGTGTGTGTGAGAGAGAGAGAGAGAGAGAGAGGGAGGGAGGGAGAGAGAGAAATCTCAGCCTCTGCTTTTGCAAATTCTACATCACTTCTGAACAGCAAGCATATATCTAGCCCCTTTAGCTGGTCACCTCCAAGATTCTGGTCACCTCCAAGATTCTGCTGGTTTTGGCCTCCCTACTCCTTAGGCAGACTTGGACCGCGGCTGTCAGAGCACAGTTTGTCACCTTAACGAGGTTGGCATGAAAGTTTGCCCAGACTTAATATTTCTGTAATGGGGACTAGACTTTCAGTGAAGCAAAGTGTGGGGCCGGGGAAAGTGGGGAGGGAAAAGGCTGCTTGCCTGTCATTTCCATAGAATTCCAGGTAAAAACTGAATAAAAGCCTTGAATCTCTTTCTGCCACTGTTTCTGAATTCACGTATTGAGAAACATAAACCAAGATTTGATTCTGGAATCAGGGAGAAAAAACATCTCTCATCTCACCCAACAGCAATTTCCCTGAAAACACAATCTCAGATCTGCTGACGGTGGGAGGTGAGAACAAAGGTAAGATCAATGTTAAAAACAACTTGTGTAGCCACAGTATTAAATATTTTTTAAAGTAATTCTATTATGAAAATTAAGCTAGTTTCCTTCAATAGGCAAACTTAAAGCAAGCAAGCAAGCGTTAAACTTCTTAAGGTTTTCATCTAAAAGTTAGAATTGTAAGTACAATCCTCAAGAACCATATCACCAAACATCTTGCTAAGATCATGTGTGTTCATTTAGCACACACATCGTTTCAGTTTGATCTAACACCTAAACAAACTCATGTTTCCCCACTGTTTTAAATTCAGAGGATGTGTCATTTTTATAGTTATCTTTCTGAAAGATTTCAAAGTGTACCTTTGCCCTCACTCCCAAACCAAAGAAAAAGTCAAAGCTCTTTCTTATGTAGACAGGTAGTTTTTGAAAGTGTAAAAAAATACTCCTTTTCCCTAGGATGATTTGGATTCCTAGTCAATGAAAATGCTGAATTTCAAAAGAAAATACTCTTTACCGCCGGCACAGCTTTCCTGGAATCCTACAGCTCGGGGTGGGGGTGGGGGGTGGTGAAGAGAGAGGGAGAGGTATCAGGCACTTGTTTCTTAGAGAATACCTGGAATTTAAGTGCGAGCAGGAAAAGGAAAAGTTTGATCAAGATTGGCCTGGGGGAATGGAAACATTCAAAGAAGAGACTGGCTTTTTAATTACACTCTGAAAATAAATTTTTAAAGGGGCAAGTTATTTCGTTTAGTCAGACACTCTGTTACTACATGTGAAGAACCTCTTAGGGCAACAAGATGCTGTTGACAACGTCAATACAGCACGCAACAGCATCTTCGTTTTTTTTTGAAATGTGTACAGAACGGGAGAGGTAACTTTTGGTTGGTTCTCCACTGCTACAGAGGAAAATCCTCTTTGTCTCTCTCTTTAAAATCATGCTTCTCTACCTATTTTACTCTCGCTTAATCTTTAAAGAAAGTTCCAAACCCAGACGGGGGATAGGATGTGGCTGCCGGGATGTGAGGAGGGAGAATAGATTCGTCTTTATTTTTTATTGAATTAAAATTGTGTTATCTCCTTTCAGTTTTTTTTGAATTAAACTTATATTATTTTTCAAAGATACAAGAACTTGTTTCCTGGTCCCATCTCCTTTTTGGACGGTAATAAAGCATGTTATCTTTAACCCCAGAGCAAGGTTCTAGCGATTTCCAGGACTGGCGCTGTGCAGCTCCGACTGTGTCCAACAGGGGGCGCTGGGCTCGAACGTGCGCGGCGGCTCAGCGCCGCTTCTCATCTGAGCCGGGTTCTAGCCCCTGAAGGCGAGAGCCGCTCACGGGGTCGAGTACAGAGCTTTAGTCTTCGTGGATAAAAAGAGATTAAAGGCTAAATTCTTTTTTGGGGTGTGTGTGCGTGCGCGTGTGTGTATGTGTGCGTGTGTGTGTATGTGTGTGTGTGTGTGGCGGGGGTTTATCAATTTTAACCAACTACGAAAATGTAGAGCTTTTTATCCTTTGATGTTCTATATAAAGAGACTCCTATCGGTGGGGGAATTACATGGTTTCTGAGCCAACACTGCAGCTACAGTGTGAGGGAAATTATTTAATTAAAAATATATTTTTCCATCTGTTCACATGATCTTTTTAGAAGTACTTAAAAAGCTGACACTGATCCCTTTGGCCTGTTCACCCTGCCCCAAGTTTCAAATACTTTAGCTATTTCGAAGGCCCTTCTATTAATTTGAAGGGGAAAAAAGAGACCCAAATATTTAAATCCCCCAAAACAGTCACTCCTCTGCATCCTTTTTTACCCATTTTCTTTCTTTAAATAGGGACTTTTATGTGATTGACACATTTCACGTTGTCTATTCTGCAAAGCCAGATATAAATGACAAGAAGCGACTCTAAAAAAATTTTTTTGATGTTGGACTACATAACGCCCAAGTGTAAGATGAAATCTAAATAAAATTGTAATCCACCCACCCCCACCCTAACTTAAAAAAAAAAAAAAACCTTCACCTGTATTTAAATAGCGTGTCTTTAATTACAGCAGTTGGGGATGCATGAGGCTGAAATGAAATTAGCAGTCATTACCAGTCCTTTAACTCTGTGGTGCTTTTGATCAGCACTAAATTAGCTTTCCAGTCCTAACAAAGACTCTACAGCAAGCAGTGGGCTGTAAATAAGACAGCGCGACCTGCCCTCAACACCTTTTCTCTTGTCAATCATAGTTCTATCATTCAGCCCAAGATTAACCTTTATCTACCAAATTTAGTGGGGGGGAAAAAGGAAAAAAAGGAACGAAAGAAAGAAGAAAAAGAAAAAGGAGGCGGGAAGGAAAGCCCCCTTACCACCGCATGTCGAAATAACAGAGGTTCCTAAGAGAGACCCCTTAAAATTGTATTATAATGAACCTGTGTCAGAATCTGCAGTTTCCAAATCTTCCCTCCTCACCCCAGCCCGCTGCATTTCTCGACTGTGGTAAGAGAGTCAGAATGTTGTTCAGGTGGGAAAGAAATCTTTTCCCCCGAATTACTAACTGGACATGGGCCACCCTCCATAAGTCAGTTTGCCATTAGCCTCTCCTTTTCTATTACTCTTAACAAAATTTTGGAAGAGGACGAATGTTTGAGGAGAATATATTGATAATTTTAAGGCACGTACATAAGTTTCCAGGATGAAAACAATTAATTTACACAAATAGTCTACAGTTTCTAAGTCTGCGGGGGAGGGGGGGGAGCCCACCAACAGTATCGACAAAAACCCAGCTGCTTTTCTGTGTAGAATTGAGAAAGTAAACGTTGGTTTAAATTGCCATTAGAGGGCACCAGAGAGCAAGCCCTATCACCCCTTCGCACAACTTCCCACAGAAGCCCTCCTAGCTTTCAGCTTCGCCATGCTCTGTAATTCCTTCTCTCAGGTAATATTTCCGGCTTACCCTGCCCTCTTGCTTTTCTAGCCTCCTCAGTGTCAATCTCTCATAAAGAACAAGGTGTCGCCATGTCCCTTTCCTTCTCTTTTCACACCCTTCCCCTCAGCCACCACCAAAATAGTAAGATGCCAGATAAAACAGTAGCAGCCCCTTAATGATATATACCTTTTGACTCAAATCACTCTTTCTACTCTGTGTAATCTAGGTATGGAGAAGGTTCTTTGTAGAGATGAAATGTTAGAATTTAATATTTTTGAAATGGAAGCCTGAATTTTTCATTTCTGCATTTCTCTGGGTGCTAACAGATTTCTTCATTTTCATAGAAAAGGAAACACACACACCAGGCAAGGCAACTGATTATGTTCAACGCTAAAACTGCTCAGAAGAGAATAAAATAATGTAATTTCATTTCTGCATTTGTTAAAGAAATCAAAATTAGTGTTTAATTCCAAAAGTTAACGCTTTCAGACTTAAATCTGTGTAAAATGACTGCCACATAGAGTGTATTTCCAGCTCTCTTAAAGGTCAAAAGAAAAAAAAAAAAGAATGAGAGGAAGAGTGAGTTGGGGGGGGGTGGGCGGAGAGGAGTGAGCTAGCAGTGAATGTCAAAGTTGGGTTGCAAGCTACTTACATGTCCATGCCAGATCAGGGTGTTGTCTTGTAGCAGTTTGATTGGCAGGTAAAAAAGCAAAAGAACGTGAGGGTTCCCTGAGCCTCTTGTCAGCCCAAGCTTGATCACTTCTCACCGGACAGAACGAGTTGAAGGAGCTTGCAATTCTCCTCTCGTCCTCCATCCAAGGCACCATGAATCCATTTCGGCTTTTCTTCCCCCCAGTCTCTCCATCAGCCTCCTGCCTTCACCCGCTTTGCCTTACACCAGCCTCCAAGACCTAGCCTAGCTTTGCCACTGCAATCCCCTGCAACAAGAAAAATCGTTTATGGCTTAAAACCCCAAATGGCTGATTTTTTAAAAGAGAGAGAGAGAGAGAGGGAGAGGGAGAGAGAGAGGAGAGAGAGGGTGAGGGGGAGAGAGAGGGGGAGCGAGAAGAATGCACCCAGAGAACAACAAAAAAGTCAGTTATCCTAACACTGCTCTATCCCCCCACCGTACAGAAGAAGAATAAAAAAAAAAGCTTTATGTTTTTTCAGTGGGTATTCAAAGATAATTTGATGCCATTGTTTCTGCTACAGATGGTTCTTTTAAATACAATAACACGGCTCTTTGTGCAGGCTACCCACAATAAAAATCGAAAGCGTTCCCCTGAATAACCATTTTGTTCTCTCTTGTATGGGGCCAACAAAAGATGCCGTGAGGTAATGGGTTCTGTTTATTGAAGCCATAGAATAGGGGTTTGATAAAGATTTTTTTAAAGCAGAAGACCTTGCAAGGTCGGGCTGATCTCTTCATATTTTTTATTAAAATATTTGTCCAATAGATTATTCCTTGGTGCAGCTGCAGGTTTCCTCCTCGATTCTTAATCAGCCCAAACATCTGTCTCTTTGAGGAAGCTTTAAAAAAATCTGCAATTGTATCAATGGTGCAGTAACCTTATCAAATTCTGAGTTTTTAGGCTCAGTGCAGGCAAAGGCAATGGAGTTTCAATTCTCTTTCGTTCTGATGGGGTGAGGTGGAGGGTTGGGGGAAGAGGAAACACACCAGCCCCAGACAGAGTAACTTCGGGGGGTGAGGGGGAACAGGCTTTCCTCCCTGCGAACCCCCACCCCCTGTTGGCCATGCATAACTGCACAAGCCAGTCACACAGATCACTGAGGACTTGAGATGTGTCTGCTGATCTCTGCAAGCTCCACCCGTGCATGCATGTTGGAAGGGGTTAGGCATGTTTTCCTACTATGCTTCCCTTCTTCTCTAGGTAGATCTCCAATCACAGAAAACCTAGGATGGGATCCCAGGGGGAGGACTAGAACAAATTAGAGGGTAGTCTTTAGCATCCAAAGGGTCCTACTCTAGGCTCTCTTTCATTTACTATTAGTTAGCTTTGACTCATGGATTGCTATCCTGCAAGGGGACTGTTGGCCACAGCCCTCCTGCTACAGTGCCCCATGCCCTCAGGGTTCTTATAACCACCCTGTTTCCTCCTCGGTTCCACAGAGAACATCTGCTTCCCCTCACAGGGGGAGCCCCGACACCTAGACTCTGCTGAGGTCTGTATCAGCTTTGAGCCCTGAACCCTAAGGCAATGAGGGTGCTGCAGGAGAAGTGCAGAAGATGGCTAGATTCCTCTACCTTTCTATAGGAATTAATGCCAGGGCTCTCTGGGCCTCCAGTAGTCCAAAGTGACAGTAATCCACTTTCATGACTTCTGTTCTGTGTATTGTCACTTGTGGCAAGACAATAGTCTGGGGAAATGGCTTTAGTTTTAAAAACAAGTTTTCATTGGGTTCTCTTGCCCCCTGCTTCATTCAGTCCTCCCTTTCTTCCTACAAACCATTCAAAATAAAAGATGAATACTCAAATGAATCTCTTGATAGAACTGATCTTAGCTTCTACTTTCCCTTTTGGAAACTGTAATGTTATTTGTTTACAAATGGTCTGAAATAATCTAATAAGGAATTCTTGGGGACTATTACTTAGACACTAATTAAAGCCTTTCCTGCAAAACTTGAAAAACACAAACAATAAAATGGAAAATTAAACAGTATTCCACATGGCTGTTTCTCAAAAATTCATTTTATGTCTCAGGATGAACATCTTAATATCAGTTTGAAAGGAATGAAAGTCAAGGCAATACTAAAAAAGTTATGTACATCTCTGCATGCTCTGGATCAAGAAAAATGTGCCTGTATAAGTGCATTTTGGTGAAGCAAGCAAGTGGAGAGTGTAAATCAAGAGCAACCTTTAATAGAATAGGCTGAGGAGTGTTACTTTCCTCACTAAGAGAAAGGTGTGTGTACGGGGCATTATGCAAAACTGAAAGTCAGTAGTAGAAACACCTCCTTCAACTAAGGTGGAGTGGGAGAGGGCAAATGTAAAATGTTTATTCCAGGGTTTCATAACTTTGCATTACAAAAGTAATCCACTGGAATAATGGAATGGTCTCTTCCTGCTTCCCTTGTCATATTTTTTTGAATGTCAAAATTTATAAAGGAGGTCCCAACCTGCTGAAAGCTATTTTCCTTTTCATAATGAACTGAAAGATGAATCTGAACTGCTTGTCCTTTTTCCACCAAGGGAGGGGTTTGGGACTGAATGTGTCTGTAAGCTAGGAAGGCATCAGTGAGTACCCTGAGGTGTCTAAAGGTGAGTAAACCTTACACATTTTATCAACTGAATCTATTCAATCCCAGTCAAAAGGAAGTTTAAAATCTCTCAGGTGGCCTCACTCTCTCTCTGGTTAAGGATAGGAGGACAGTTTTGTAGGTAAGCCTCCAAAATTTGTCTAAAAAGCTGTAATGCAATCCATATCTGACATGCGGGGAGACTTCAGACTGACTAAAATGTGGAGTGGGTGACGATGAAGGGAAAGTGACTAACTGCCTCAGGAGGTGAGGGAATCAAGAACCAGTTGCCTTCAATTGGAAAACTGCGTAAAAAAACAAAAAGTAAAATAACCTTTCTGTATCCACAAACTAATTTGACTGGTCAGCTCCCCTCGTTGGAGCAAGCACACACCACAAAAACGACTCTAAGTTACAGGACCGGCTTTCTGACGGAGGTGGGGGTGGGTGGGGAATACGTGTGCACTATTTAGGGGCGTGTATAGGTGCCTCTGAATTGGAAACTTCACTATTCAAAAGTGCTTTGGGGCCAAATGAGCTCTCCAACTCTACAAGCAGAAAGCCCTACTGGGGAGATGTGGAGTGGGTATATTGCACCCCCACCACCAGACCAGGCTGTATTCAGCAAGAACGACTCAGATAGAGGGAGGGAGGGAGGAAAGGAAAGAAGAAAAAGAAGGAAGGGAAGGAAGAAAGGAGGAAAGAGAAGAGATTTGAAAAGAGAGAGGATTTAATTGGACTTAGTGGCAGAGGGGATTAGCAAGAGGGGCACTCGGGACCTGGTTTTAAATTGGCGAGTGCTTTTTAGAAGGAAACACTGTACGCATGATCAGGGTCTGGGTGTTCCAGCGAACCGATGACCATACAAACCACGAGTTTCACAGGGATGGCACAGTGTCGGTGCTTTAGCCATCAGCTATCGTGAAAATTAGCCTCCCTCTCGTAGGCAATCCATCATTCACTAACTGGCCGCTCCACCACTCCACACGGAAAGAAGTCGGACTCGGACAGCCTCCGGCACGGGCTGGCTCCCCAGAGCGGGCGGGCGACCGAGTGCCGGCCAAGCGGGGCTCGGAGGGGAGCGGCCCGCGCCACATCGGAGGGCGATTGCCTCCCCAGCCTGCGGAGGGTACGGCCGCGAGTGCCTCCAAATCACTAGGGCACTCTGAACGTGTTGCTCCCGTCAACTCGCCAACATGATTCAGTTATTCACTTAGATAAACCACCACCACCACACCAACCTGCCATTTGATGCGCACTTAAAAGGAGAGGGGAGCGCGGCCAGGCAGACCCTCCGCCGGACACGACTCGGGGAGAAAGGTGTTTTAAAATCCAAGATCTTGAGCTTCTAACCCGGGAGCGCGCGCGAGTGTGTGAAGAGGCTGGGAACCTCGGTTTTCAGAGACTCTAGAATAAACTCGCCCCCTTCTCCTCCCGAGGACAGCCGGGATTGTGGGTGAACCAGTCTCATCGGGTCGCGTCGGCCTTCTAAGTTGGCGGGGCCCTGCGAGACCGGTCTGCCTGACCCGACCGCGCTCGCATCGGAGAGCCGAGGCTCGATCGGCCTGCCGGGCTGCGTAACCCCCGCCCCGCAGCAGCGGCGTCCCTCGCGCGCCGCCGCGTTTCCCGCGCTCTCTGCCCGTACTTCCCGGCGCGGCCTACAAGGCCCCGCGCGGCCCCGCCTCCGGGTCCCGCTCGGTCTCCGGCTGCGAGAGGGGAGGCGGAGGTTATCCGCCGAGGGACAAGCGGCGCGGACCGAGTAAGTGGAAGCTTGAGTCCCGGGTCGCCTGCAGGCCTGCTTTCCAGACCACCCTTTCCTACACGGCGCCCCGAGGCGCGGGCGGGCGTGCCTGCCTCCCGGACTCTAGACTCCAGCGTGTTGGGACTCGCTCGTACACTCGAGCGCACTGTATGGCGGGTTTGGTTCAGTTCGCACTACACCGCGTGTGGAGGCCGAGCCCGGCACAGCCCAGGAAGAGTGGAGAGCGGGGTGTCCTTCCCGGGGCTAGACTGTGGGCATCTCGATGGCTCGAGGGATTCAGGGACGCTTAGTCGGGAGTGGAGGGCAGACCCTCCCAGGGGAGGCAGCTCGCCGGTCCTCGGCCACGACCTGGGAGGCCCAGGTGAGAAGCAGAGGCTGCAGGCTCCAAGGCGGCCTCCTTCTTCACTGGTCACATGCCAGGCGTGGTCTTCCTCCCCACTCGTGTTCAAACTTCTGGAACTCTCTGAGGATCCCTCAGTCTTTGTTTTACGTTAAGAAGGGACTAAGAAGGATGTGTTTTTGTAATTAAGAGGCGCGTTGGAGGTAGTTGAGTAAGGCCTGTGAGTAGCATTCATCAATGGCCTCCTTAAACTTTCTAGAGATACATGAAATGAAATTATTCATGCAATCGTATGTTTTATGTGTTAGCATTTAAAAGTGTTGAACATTTAAGATATGTCACACATCTGTGACTTTTGAAAAAAATGTCTTTATCAGTTTTAGAGTTTCAGTAAATGGAAATGTCTCTGGTCTTTCAACCTCTGAGGGTAGTGGATGGAGTATTTGTTTTGTGTCCCTTTGGCATAGTCATACTAGTACTATGCTCCCAAGATAAAGTAACTTGCGTTTTAGTTCAAATATTATCACCATCTACTGGACTTATAGAATGACATAAACTGAGGATATTCTCCACACATATACCTTATTCAGTAATAACTACCAGTATGCAGTTGGATTTGATAGGCTTGTAACTGAACTGAAATGGTAGAGTGTGGCTCCATAACACCCTTGAAGACCCAGTGCAAAAGCTGTATGTACATAAATGTTTGAAAAGGTACCTCAGAATGTGGTGATTATTCTTTGCTTCTCTATTTCAGAGGCCCAAGGATGGGCAGTTGGTATGGGTAGATTACTGATACATTCTTCTTTATATATATATATTTTAATGGGTTCATTTACAGTGGTGTGTTTCTGATATACAGTAAATTAATTCCATTATATATATTAATATACTTTTTCATATTCCTTTCCATTATAGTTTATTATATGATAATTGAATATAGTTCTGTGTGCTCTACAGTAGGTCCTTGTTTATTTTATATATAGTAGTGCATATCTGCTAAACCCAAACTCCTAATTTATCCTGCATCCCTTTCCCTTTGGTAACCATAAGTTTGTTTTCCATCTGTGAGTCTGTTTCTGTTTTATAAATAAGTTCATTTGCTGATACATTCTTAAAGAGAGTAAAAATTGTAAGAAAAGGATCATCCCATTTGAAGTTTTGCCTGTGGAAAGTAGTTAATGATTCAAGGAAACTGATTCTAGGGAGAAGTCCTACTTATATCTTCCCTTCCAATCCATTTTTCTAATATTCTTTCTTCACTGTTGAAAAAAGAGCAACATTCTATTTGCTTGAGGGCAATAAGAGGAAAGGACCTAACCTTTAATGGACATCTATTATGTACCAGAAACTTTCTCATATTTAATTTTCATAATCTTATAAAACTGAAGTATTTATCCTCTTTAAAAAAGTAAGGGAAAGATCCAGCTGGTTTAAATATCTGTGGTCACACAGGTGGCAATAGTTAATCTAGGTTTGAAATCTAGCTCTATAATTCTAAAATCCAGCTCTGTGTTTAGAATCTGGTTAACTGAGTCTAAATAGACTCAAGCAAGCACCATTGGTTACTGATTATTATTGCAGGTTCAGGTGGAAACTGTTTGTGAACAGTGTGTCATTTATCTTTTTGTTTTTCTCTCCTTTTTCTAGAAGGCAAAGTCTAAGTTCTGGCTCTCCTTAGGATCTTTTGGCTATGAAGAGACTGATTTGAAGCAGGGATATAAAATTCTGTGTCTTTTTCCTGTGCCATACCAAAGTTGAACCTATAGTTTAAACTCAAGTCTTCTGGCATCAGGTGTAAGGCTACCCATAGGCTGGCTTGGTCAAGGTATGATTTCATGAGGATAGACTCAGGTCAAACTAAGTATCACTCTTAAAACTCCAGCCTCAGAAATGAAAAGGGTGGGAGGGAAATATAGTAATAACAGAACACATGACTGCTAATTAACCTTATTAACAACTGCAAGCCAGTGAACATTTATATTTTTATTTTCTCAAAGGCAATTAATTTTTTTTGCCTTCTATTAACTACCTTTCCCCCTCGATAATCACCTATATCAAAACCACCCTTTAAAAGGTCAGTAGAAATTATTTTAAGACATTCAAATATAAAAAAGTATTGTTATTTTAATAGGCACTGTGGATAGTTTAATTTGTATCTTGTATTAAATTAAACATATGGTGAACAGGGTATAATAGATTTTCTATAATTTAGCTGCCAATGTGGCAACAGCAGCCAGTTACTCTCACCAGCAGACTTGTCAGTGGTTTGTTTACTAGCTTATTTGAATTAAAATAAAGCTTTGCTTCTGCTGACTGCACATCATTATCTATGAGACCATAATCCTGCTAGCAAATCCTATATCTTCCAGAACTGGCTCTTTTGTTTGGGATTACTGAGAGCTTAGCCTATAACAAAGAGGAATAAGGCATCCCTCTCATCCTCATAATTAAGTGTGGGGACTAATTTAGAAACAAACCCAGAAAGATGTACTATTTGGAGTTATATTTCGATACAGAATGGGAGAGAAACAGGATAGGCCAAACACCTGATTGTTAACAGAATGTTTAAACTATTAAGCAAGTGTACTACAGGAATCCAGCTTGTTAAAATTAAGAGCAACAGCAAATAAGGCATTGATGGCCTTTGCACGGGGCAGTAATTCTGTATGAAGGATCTGAAGGTATGTTTGGGAAGAGGAAGTGTTAGGGTGTCAGGCAGGGGAAAATGTGCTGTATGCTTTATGAATGCCATTTATTTTATTCTTTCATTATCCGAACAGGCTGTGCAATTAATAGTTATTGTTATGAGCAGAGTTATTAAAATACTGAAATAAAAAATAACAAAACACTTTTATTCACTAGAAAAAATAAAACTGTCTTTGGGAATAGTTAACATTTTACTTTCATGGTGCATAAAATTTAGCAAAAAGAAAAGAATAGGTGATTTCCTGGCTCTTTCCATCCACTTAGCTCAAAACAGAGCTTCATGAATTCTGGTAGCCCAATAAAATCTATGTTTAAGGAAAGAACTTAACAACTAGGATGTATATAAAAACAGCTTTTACAATCCACAGTCCATATATAAACGGATGCCTGTTTGTTAAAGAAGAGGGAAGACACAAAGGTTGATTTGTCAATGTCTTTAAAACTAATTGTCACAGATGGGAATTCTGAGGACCTGTGTGAAACCAAACCAGACCCTGGTGAATTATAAAGCAGGTCCTTAGACTTTAAAAACATTTAGGCAAAGTGACAGTTCAGAACATCTGTTAGCCTTCTGTCTGAGTATAAACTAGATGTCATGGAGTGCACAGCTGTAGGCATTTTAGGCTTTTTTGCCAACATCTGTCACAGCAGTACAATAATATAGGTAATTATCAACACCTTATATAAACTGTTTGCCATTTTAATTTTTAGAAAAAGTAAAATTAGTGTTACAGTCCTTAGCAAAAATAATTGAGATGAATATAGTCATTTTTATCAGATGAATAAGTGATCTGATCATTCTTTGAAAAACACACATTTTAAATATTTTCTGCAGCCAATATTGGTATTATGCCATTTTGAAAAGAAAAATTCTAAGTGCTTTTTAAAAAAAAAAAAAAAAAGATTAAGTTACAAAAGTACAAAAAAGAAAAGTATAAGTTAAATAAGAGGGAGGGCAGAAGGAGGCCAGTAATTTGCTATTCAGAGCAACCAAAGGTGTTATATGTCTTGTGATAAAAAGATAGATTTTAATACCACATAATTGTGATATTGATTCCATAGTCAAAGATTAATAATTTGTTTTATAATGTCAGTATAGCAAAATCTGTATTGATGAATTATAAAAATTGCCTTCCTCCACTCTTCTTGCTCTAGAACTTCTTCTCTGTCCTAGAATTTTCCAGAGAAATGGCATATAAAACTAAAATTCACATCTTGCCATCTTGGTAACTAAAGTTAATTTGAAAGGGTTGGCACATCATATAAATTCAAGGACTATTCATTCTTTTAATGCCACCTGGGTATGGATCATCTACAGTGCTCATCCTAAGATACTGGGAGTTATTGTCTCATATCTGATTCCCTTGACCTGTGCAGTGGTTGTGTTCAGTCTAAAGAACTCGAAGCAGCAAGACTGTGTTCCAAATCACCTGTTCTGGGGAAGATGCCAGTCAATAATGTCTTATTGAAAGACCAGGCCCAGCTAGAGAAAATGAAGGAATTGAGCTGCCGTTGGATTTCATCATCTAAACATGCAATGTAATCTTAACCAATTCATTACACACTCCTTTTGTTTCCACTACAAAAGGGATGTTGCCTCTGTCAGAGGTTGTAATTCCAGTATGTTCAAGCAAAGACAAGGGAGAAATTGAAAAAGTGCTATCAATTCTATCCACAGCCAGGAAGAACTGTAGGGTCAGAAGGTCATTATCACTGTCCTATGTACAGTTCACACTAGACCATGGATAGCTAAAGTTTCCACATGGCAACAAAAAGGTTTAATAAAGGAGACACAGAGAAAATATTGAAAAGGATCAGGAGTAGGAAATCATATTCTTAAATACGTTTGATTTAGCACATGAAGAATAGCACATGAAGAATCAAATGAAGTGAATCTCTATTTGGACAGTAGTTATGGATGCTTAAAATTATGCTTACTTAGAACAGTCTTGTGGAGGAGGGAAATTTTATTCATGAAAGGCCTCCTTGGCAAAACATGAGTCACAAATGTCAGCGTTTATAATCTAAAGGTCTGAAAAGGGTCAAATGAGGAAAGAAGGGAAAATGAATATAGATATAAAAGGCAGACAAGTTGGCCCAAAAGGAAGGATTAAAAATAAAAGACCATGAAAAGAAAAATGTGATACTGATGAAGAATAAGGCTTATGGAGCTTCTGGGAAGAGTAAAAGAGGATTTTGATTACCAAATAGAGTATTAGGGACCAAATGAAAATTTAGGGTCTTGTGAGTGTTAGGACTTCCTAAAGAGAGTTATCAGCTGTAAGAACTTAGTCTTGGAGAGAGAAACATTTAGAGACAATTGGTTGGTAGTATTGAGGTCTCTTAAGGTGAATTTACTTGACACTTCTTAATGCCATATTTCTTTATCATTGAGGAAAAGTCAATATAGTTTGATCCCTGGAATGAGAGAAGGAGAGAAAGTAACCCATTTCCCCAACAACTTGGAAAATACTTTATTTTTAATGATGAATTCCACTCCTTAAGGATATTACTTTTTTTCCCATCATGTTTTGAACATTTGGGACAGAATAGTAGAACAAGAATATCTGCAACATCAGATATCAGAATGAGCTTCAAAATGACTGGATTAAAAGTCTTCACTACAGTGGTGGTTTAAATGAAATACACATGATTTCAGAGTTTATATTGTGAATATGAACGTATATTTTTGTTTAAATATCCCTCCTTAATTACTTGGTGCTCCTTGAATGAAAGGAATAATACATTTTCAGGGTCCATTTTATATGTTGAAAATTATTTGCTCAAAGTCACAGCTAACTCTGATCAACCCTCTGAAATAGAGTAGGCTGTCAGCATGCTCTCATCTTCCCACTTTTGTTGCTATCGCTTCCTCTGTTTGGGCCCACTGCCCTCATCTTCCTTCATTAAGTATCTTAATCCTGGCTGATCTTTCCTAGGTAATATCCCAGCTTTACCCTACCATTCCGGTTTTCAAAATCTGAAACAAATGGCCAATAGATTCAACCTAATATACTAATGACTGGTAATAACATTGTGTTCTTTCTTCAAAGTTGCTGGTTACTGAAGGAGAAGGTGAGCAGAGATCTTAGTCATTTTTGTATCTCTGTATCACTCATTGACGTCTTCCCCATAATAAATATACATTAAATTCTAAATGAATATTTGTTGCTTTATGTTTTTCTCCCCACATCTAGTTGCATATAATTGAGACTAATCTCATGTTTTTTATTTTTAAATTTTATGTATTTATTTTTTAGGCTCCAACAGTTAGGTACAGCAATCAAGCAGAACTGGTCTTCAAAAGTGATATTAATTTTTCCTTACTGATATTTATTAAAAACACATTAAAAGGAAAGCTTAAAAGGAAACTGTCCTCTATAATACAACCAACCTAACAATGTAACTAACTTAAAATTTCTGTATTCCTTTCTGATCTTTGGCCCATAGAGAATTAAAAATTACATTTGTAGTACACATAGTTTTTTATTTTTATGTTTGCTTTTTTTTTTTTTTTTGAAATTGAATCTGTCATTTAGGGAAGGGACAATGACTTCCCTAAATATTAAAATCTCTAATGATAAAATTTTATACCTTCACAAAAAAAGGAATGTAGTTTTGGATTGGGGAGACTTTCAGAGCTCAGTAAGGGCAGTGTATCTGAAAGCAGCTAATCTTTTAGGGTGTAAATCATCGGGTTTTATGTTTTAGAAGAAGAAATTAGAAACATACGATTTTAGGGACATAAAGTAGGTTTTAGAGAAAGAGAAGATCCAAAATGAGATTTAATAGTAGGTATCAACTTCTGAATGTTGATAACTGAAGATGATATTTACCTGTCCTTCCCAGAGTCTATCTAGAAAAAAACCTGAGCTTGCTGAGTTTTTCTATCCTTATTCCAAAAGCAGAGTTTGGTCAAAAGGGTTTGGATTGGTAGGCCATATTCACCAGTGTAAAGAGAAATTAGTTCTTTAATTATCAATCTGATCAGTCACAATCACTTTTGTAGATACCCCAAAAAGAAACAGTGGAATGTTTTGTTAAGCAAGGCATCATATTGAGCACTTTAATGTGTTATGTCATTAGTGTATATATGTATATGTGTGTGTGTATTTTACCACTATTAGTCAAAAAGATTTAGAAGAACTGCTGCAGTGTGGAGTTTAGCCTTGAATGTCCATTACCAGCAAATGGAATGATTAGAAGAATATAAGAAAGTAGTACATTAGAAAGATACACTTTAATGCAGTCCATTTCTTTCCTTTCCACCTACTTTGTTATGACCTTACTATTTGTTGTGATGTTTACGTATTCATTGCAAGTAGTGATCCCCTTTCTTACATGTGTGCGTGCGTGTGCGTGCTGCTCCTTGACTCCCAGTTGCAGAGAATGATTCATCGTGCTATGCAGTTTAATCCACTATTTCTTATTTAAGGAGGATGGCAGCTAGAGTATTTTCCTTCCTAATATAAAACTAAAATCTTACAACATGTACTATTAATCAGTCTAAACATAGGAGATTGCTTCCTTTCTAAAGTAAGTTAAAGTTCATAAGATCATAGAACAAAGCCCTCTGGAATTCTCCCCTTTATAACTCAGCTTGTCCTGAAGGGGCCAGAAAATCAGGCCACAGCCCAGACAGAGAAAATTGTGCTACATGGAAAATGCAGAGCTGATTCTCATCTCACACCTGCAGAATCTGCTGTCAGCTGTTCAATTCTAAGTTCTGTGGCTTTTCTCCATTCCTGCCTGTTTGGCTGGCTAATTTGTTAACTCCTTGTTATCTGCCGCAAAGACTGCATAGGGAAATATTTATGGGATCAAGAAAACCACAAGAATGAAAGGGTGATTGAACCAGCTGACTGAATTTTGTGTTTACTTCACTAAGCCATTGCTGACAGTGGTCTTGACAGCTGCACACAGTCCATAGTGGCATCTCAAAATTTGGCCTTGATTCCCTAGCCTAGCTTCCATTCATTCCACCTTCAGCAGCCATCTAGCTATTCCGTACACCATCCTCATTTTATGTTGCAGGCAAAAAGCCAACAAAAATAAAGTCACATTTAAAAGCCTTTTAAGCAGTGAGCACCTCCCTCCTTTCCCAATTGTTCCCTGCTTTTTCACATTCCTAGTTAATAGGTTTTTAAAGCAGTTTCCCCAACTCTTTTCCTGCCACATACTGTCTTGCCTGGCATCTATGCAGCAAAAGGCTGTTCTTCAAGAGGCTTTTAAATCCATTCTACCTCTTTGTGCCTTTCAACTGCTAACTCTTCAGGTATGGGCTGTGTTTCTTGCTTAGCATATTTTGCATTTTCCAAGCCATTCATAGCAGCTACAGCAAAAGTGAGGATAAAAATATAAATAATAAATACAGTCATTTTAAGTGAAGTTTAGGGCCATGTATGCCATTTTCTATTTGCTCAAGGTGTCTCAGTTACCTAGCAAGAGGAACATCTTCAGGAAGCATACAATTTTGAGTTGAAATATAAATAGATTTCTTTTCTCCCTCCCTCCAATCCTTACTTTCTCCTTTTTAATTTTTTTTTTCTTTTTTTGAGAATTAAAGTCCCTGGGTCAGGATAGTCCCCTGGAGGAGGAAATGGCAACCTACTCCAGTATTCTTGCCTGGAAAATCCCATGGACAGAGGAGCCTGGAGGGCTGTAGTCCATGGGGTTGCAAAGAGTTGCACACAGCTTGAGCGCACACACAGTAATTCTTGGGGCTTTAGTTTGTTGGATCACCAGTAAACCACAAATTAGACTGTTTAGAAATATCCCCCTTGTTTTTATCAGTAGAAGGAGAATAAGAAAAAGTATGCAAACGATGAGCATTAAAAACTTGAATATTTGCGAGCTGGAAAGGATCTAAAGGTCTGTATTTACATTTTTCATTTAATAAGTATTTACATTTTTCATTTAATAAGTATTTATTGCCTGTTATGTGCCAGGAATTGTGCTTGGGCCATAGATATAAAGATGAATAGGAAATAATCTTTGTCCTAGAAGAAGCTCATGGTTTAGAGAGGAAAAAGCCCAGTAGATAAGCAGTTAATTAAATACATATTTTGAGAAATAATGCTTTGTGACTTTGCTTGAAATGAAAATGATTTGTTTAGTTCAGAGATAAGAAATCTCAGGCAGGTAAGCATTCTGTTAAAATATGAAGTAAACAGGCCTTTTTCCTCCTGACTACAGAAAATAATTATGACTAGCTCAACCCCCCCCCCCCTTTTTAATAGTAAAAGTACAGTTATTAAACAAATTTTTCTTTGCATCTAGTTGATTTACAGGGATTCCCAGATGGCTCAGTGGTAGAGAATCCGCCTGCCAGTGCAGGAGACATGGGAGAGAGGGGTTTGATTCCTGGGTTTGGAAGATTCCCTGGAGGAGGATTGTGTTCTGGGAAAATCCCATAAACAGAGGAGCCTGGCGGGCTACTGTCCATGGGGTCACAAAAGAGTTGGACATGACTGAGCATGCGCGCAAGGTTGATTTTTTTTTTTTTTAGCGTTTTGTTAGTTTTAGGTGTACAGCAAAGTGAATCAGTTATACATATATCCCCTCTTTTTAAGGTTCTTTTCTCATATAGACCATTACAGAGTAGAATTACCTGTGGTGTAAATAGGTCCTTATTAGTTTAGCCATCACTTTTAAATACTTGCAATTGTATGTTGTTTTTAGGCCCTACAATGCTATATGCTGCTGCTGCTAAGTCACTTCAGTCGTGTCCAACTCTGTGCGACCCCAGAGACGGCAGCCCACTAGGCTCCCCTGTCCCTAGGATTCTCCAGGCAAGAACACTGGAGTGGGTTGCCATTTCCTTCTCCAATGCATTGAAGTGAAAAGTGAAAGTGAAGTCGCTCAGTCATGTCTGACTCTTAACGACCCCATGGACTGCAGCTCAGCAGACTCCGCCATCCGTGGGATTTTCCAGGCAAGAGTACTGGAATCGGTTGCCATTGTCTTCTCCTACAATGCTATATGCTTTTCTTCAGTTTTGAGATCAGTGATCTCATCATTTGCCTAAATGAACTGAAGTGTTCTGAGTAATATAGCCATTATTCAGATACTTAAGTCTTATATTCTTTTTTTCTTGGTTTTGTCTGGTGAATGATCTTTTATAGTAATTTATAGAAAAACTAGACTAGCAAAGGCTCTAAAGGATAAAACTGGTAACAATTTTTTTTTCTTTTTCTGTGTTGCTGCTATACCTGGCACAAACTTTACATTTAGATTATTTTCTCATCCTTTGTTTCTAATTGTATCTCTCTTTTAAAGAAGGGCTCATGTCTTTATCCTACCTTATACCCATAGTGCCTACCATAATGATCAGCATGTAGGATGAATTTAGGAAGGAAGGAAGGAATGAAGGCAGGAAAATGTTCAATCTTTTCTTCACCCTGAAGTAATAAACAGATTTTTCAGCCACCTGTGCCACTCCATCTTTGAAGCTACAAGTTATTCTTTTATGTATATACTATATAACACTTAATGATGTAGCTTTTAAGATGAGCTGGTCACTCAACACATTCACTTTCTGACAGCCACAGGTACCATATTTATTTTTTGTTTGCACTGGTTATGTACAAAAATACAGTTAGAATAATTCCATTCAAGTAGGTTTGGACGGTAGTGTTACTAAAGAGGAAGTAACCACATAGTCTTTCAGTAAAAGGCCCAGAGTTCTTATTCTACTCTTTCTTTAAAGAAAGATTGACTTGTGCTAAAGTTACACTTGTTTTTGGTTAGAGACCATGCAACAGTTTTGGGCTTCCCTGGTGGCTCAGATGGTAAAGAATCCACCTGCAATGCAGGAGACCTGGGTTCAGTTTCTGGGTTGGGAAGATCCTCGGGAGGAGGGCCTGGCAAACCACTCCAGTATTCTAGCCTGGAGAATCCCCATGGACAGAGGAGCCTGGAGGGCTACAGTCCGTGGAGTCGCAAAGACTGAGCGACTAAGCGCAGACACACGCAACAAGCAGATCGTGTTGTGATCAGTCATAGCTTATGCTGGGTTTCTTCTCTTGTATGTGGGGTGTAGAATTTATAATCTTCCAAAGATTCAGAATAGACAACGTACAGAGTATAGGTATGTATGCATTTGAAAAGAAAAACTACTGGACTTCCCTGGTGGCTCAATGGTAAAGAAACTGCCTGCCAACGCAAGAGACATGGGTTCAGTTCCTGATCTGAGACGATCTCACATGCTGTGGAGCAACTAAGTTGGTGCTGCACAACTATTGAACCTGTTCTCCAGAGCCTGGGAAACTCAGTTACTGAGCTCTTGCATTCTAGAGCCCATTCTTCACAATAAGAGACGCCACTGCAGTGAGAAGCCAGAGTACCACAATTAGAGAGTAGCCTCTGGGCACCACGACGAGACAGAAGCCCATGTGGCAATGAAGACCCAGCACAGCCAAAAATAAATAAAATTTAAAGAGAAAAACTATTATAAACAGCAACCAAAAAACCAAAAAGCAAGTGGTTTCTAAATCTTCATTAAAGGAAAAAAAACTCTGTTTCTGATGATTTGGTTTCATTGATTTAACATAAGAATTGCTATTTATTGACTGCCAATACTGTAAAGGGGTTATACAGGTGCCATGAGGCAAACAAAAATGATTAAGAAATAAACCCTGTTCTCAGGGAACTTTTAATCTGGTGAACAAGAAGACAGTACACATGCAGTGTAAAGCAAAATATGATTAATGTTCCAAGGGAGGCACATTAGGGAAGGAGTGTTTGAGCTGGACCTTGAAGGATTTAAAACAGCAGAGGATGTCAGGCAGAGACTAGAGCATATTAAAGCTCCATGATAGGAGTATAGGGGAAGTGTTGAAATGAAGGCTTGTATCAGTTTAAGGTCATATAGTAGAGACACTTGAATATAAACTGTGAAATACAGACTTAAATTTGGGGAATACTGGGCAGTTATTTTTTAATTTAGAAAATAGAAATGTTCTGTTTTTTTAAGAAGGATTAGTTGTCAGTCTTTTGGAAGGCTAGGTATGAGGGAAGGAAAAACTATCAGTGGGTAGCTAAGTTAGAAGTCTGTGATGAGATTCCAGGATAAGAGGCTCATACTGGAATTTGGCTGTTGTGACTGTAAACAACGAGATTAATATTGCATGAATAGTGTGGCTGTAGGAGCTGCTAAAATTTGTCAAAGTAGAAGTGATGGAAAGCAGTAAAAAAGAACCAAGTATGTCACCAAATTTTGGGCTGGGATGACAAGAATGATGGTATTAGGAGTAGAAAGAGGAAAGTCAGGTGGAGGAACTGAATTAGTGGAAAAGATGTGAATTTAGTTTTGATCCTGTTGTATCGGAATTGTTAGTTTCCCCAGGTTGAATGAAGATAGCTATCAGAGAGTGCAGAGAAGGCAATGGCAGCCCACTCCAGTACTCTTTCCTGGAGAGTCCCATGAATGGAGGAGCCTGGTAGGCTGCAGTTCATGGGGTCGCTAAGAGTCAGACATGACTGCGCGACTTCACTTTCACTTTTCACTTTCATGCATTGGAGAAGGACATGGCAACCCACTCTAGTGTTCTTGCCTGGAGAATCCCAGGGACGGGGGAGCCTGGTGGGCTGCCATCTATGGGGTCGCACAGAGTCGGACACAACTGAAGTGACTTAGCAATAGCATCAGAGAGAGATGAAAATGGAGGGACTTGAGAGAGAAATCAGGACTAGAGACAAAGATCTAGGAATCATTTGCCTTGTAATTATAGTTGAAGCTTTGTGGGGAATACAGTCTCAGAGAGTTAAGATGGTGAGAGAAGAGTTGTTCAGTTGTGTTCGATTCTGCAATCCAATGGCCTGCAGCATACCAGGCTTCCCTGACCTTCGCCATCTGCCGGAGCTTGCACAAACTCATGTCCATTGAACCAGTGATGCTGTTCAACCATCTCATCCTTTGTCGTCCCCTTCTCCTCCTGTCTTCAATCTTTCCCACCATCAGGGTCTTTTCTAATGAGTCAGCTCTTCACACCAGGTGGCTCTAGTATTGCAGCTTCAGCATCAGTCCTTCCAATTAATATTTAAGGTTGATTTCCTTTAGGATTAACTGGTTTTATCTCCTTGCAGTCCAAGGGACTCTCAAGAGTCTTCTCCAACACCACAGTTCAAAAGCATCAATTCTTTTGTGCTCAGCCTTCTTTATGGTCCAACACTCACATCCATACATGACTACCAGAAAAACCATAGCTTTGACTACATGGACCTTTGTTGGCAAAGGTCTCTGCTTTTTAATACACTGTCCAGGTTTGTTGTAGCTTTTCTTCCATGGAGCAAGTGTCTTAATTTCATGGCTGCAGTCACCATCTGCAGTGATTTTGGAGCCCAAGAAAACACAGTCTGTCACTGTTTCCATTGTTTCCTCATCTATTTGCCATGAAGCGATGGGACTGGATATCATGATCTTTGTTTCTTGAATGTTGTGTTTTAAGCCAGCTTTTTCACTCTCCTCTTTCACTTTCATCAAGAGGCTCTTTAGTTCCTCTTTGCTTTCTGCCATGAGGGTGGTGTCATCTGCATATCTGAGGTTATTGATATTTCTCCCGGCAATCTTGATTCCAGCTTGTGCTTCCTCCAGCCCAGCATTTCTCATGATGTACTCTGCATGTAAGTTAAATAAGCAGGGTGACAATATACAGCCTTGACATACTCCTTTCCCGATTTGAAACCGGTCTGTTGTTCCATGTCCGGTTCTAACTGTTGCTTCTTGACCTGAATACGGGTTTCACAGGAGGCAGGTCAGGTGGTGTGGTATTCCCATCTCTTGAAGAATTTTCCACAGTTTATTGTGATCCACACAGTCAAAGGCTTTGGCATAGTCAATGAAGCAGAGGTAGATGTTTTTCTGGAATTCTCTTGCTTTTTCTGTGATCCAGTGGATGTTGGCAATTTGATCTCTGGTTCCTCTGCTTTTTCTAAATCCAGCTTGAACATCTGGAAGTTCTCGGTTCATGTACTGTTGAAACCTTGCTTGGAGAATTTTGAGCATTACTTTGCTAGTGTGTGAGATGAGTGCAATTATGCAGTAGTTTGAACATTCTTTTGCATTGTCTTTCTTTGGGATTGGAATGAAAACTGACCTTTTCCAGTCCTGTGGCCTGGAGTTGAGTTTTCCAAGTTTGCTGGCATATAGAGTGCAGAACCTTCACAGCATCATCTTTTAGGATTTGAAATAGCTCAGCTGGAATTCCATCCTTCCACTAGCTTTTTTCGTAGTGATGCTTCGAAGGCCCACTTGACTTTGCACTCCAAGATGTCTGGCTCTAGGTGAGTGATCATACCATCGTGGTTATCTAGGTCATTAAGATCTTTTTTGTATGGTTCTTCTATGTCTTCTTGCCACCTCTTCTTAATATCTTTTGCTTCTGTTAGGTCCATACCATTTTTGTCCTTTATTGTTCCCATCTTTGCATGAAGTGTTCCCTTGGTATCTTTAATTTTCTTGAAGAAATCTGTTGTCTTGCCCATTCTGTTGTTTTCTTCTATTTCTTTGCATTGTTCACTTAGGAAGACTTTCTTATTTCTCCTTGCAATTCTTTGGAACTCTGCATTCAAACAAAATCCAAACACTGAAATGGAGGATTTTGTTGTTTAGCCACTCAGTCATATCTGACTCTTTTTCAATCCATGGACTGTAGCCTGCCAGGCTCCTCTGTCCATGGAATTTCCCAGGCAAGAATACTGGAGTGGGTTGTCATTTCCTTTTCCAGGGGATCTTTTTGACCCTGGGATCAAACCCAAGTCTCCTGCATTGTCGGTTGGGTTCTTTACTACTTATCCACCAGGGAAGATAAGCCCATAGGGGAAACCGGTAGAGTTGTCAAACAGATTAAACAAATATTAGAATTTTGAAGCATTATAGGGGCCAAGAAAGGAAAGAGTTTAAAAAATTGAGATGAGATCAACAGCAACCAGAAATGTTCACGTTTCCAAATAAGTTCTCATTGTCTTTGTTTTATCTGCATGCTTTTGGTGTAATATATGTCACAAGTATGTTCTGTGTTTGGAAGGATATACACCAAACTGTTAATAATTGTTAATCTGTTGGAGTTGGAGTTGGATTTTCTCTTTTCATGTCTGTATCAGGGTATTGGGAGAAAACAGATGGTACTTTCAAATTAGGATAATCAAAACAGTTACTAAAGAGACTGTTTACAAACATGTGGATGAGGTGCTGGGAAACCACAAAAATTAGTGTAGTATCCCAGGGCTAGCAGCAGCAGGGACTGTTAACACCTTGAGGCCCACAAGAATGAAGAGAAGGAGCAATTTCTGGAATTCAGAGACAAAGAGTGGAGGAAGGGCTGTGACTTTGGTCAAGAAGGCAACAAGCCCACCAGGGGCGTGAATGCTCTCCTCCCTCTCTTGGATTTCTCATTGCAGACTGCCTAATAGTCAGGGAGCTAGAGTCTAGGCAACTTGTCTATACGAGGCAGCCTCCTGAGGCAGAGCAGGGTGGGAAAGGGTCTGGATGGGCAAGTGGACAGCATTGTATGAATTTAAAAACATGATGGTGTCTTCTCTGTTTGTTTAAAAGGTATGTGTATAATTTTCTGTATAACTTATACAGTCACATAATACGAGGTTTATAAAGTATGTGAGTGTATATATAATGATTAAAAGAAAAAGAAATTATAATCTCTCTACCAAAATAGGCTCCCTCACTTAGGTGGTTTTCCAGTGGAATTTTACAAAACTTTCAAGGGACAAACAGTATTTATTTTATATATGTTGCTCCAGAAAATGAAAAAAAAAAAAAAGGGCAAGAGAAGAGCTGTCCAGTTGCCCAGCTCATTTTATACAAAGCTTTATAATCTTGGTTATCAAGTCAAGATAAGGAAAATGAAGATATAAGACAGATAAAGAAGATACAAGATAAGAAAAGCATATATCTGTTTCATTATGGATGTTGGTGCACTAATTCTACATACAGTATTAGCTAGCCAAATCCAATAGTATGTTTTTAAAAGTACTTTTTTTTGGGGGGGTGGGGGCTGGTTCCCTGATCAGGGATTGAACCTGGGCCCTGCCAGTGAAACCACCGACTCCTGGCCACTGGACTGCCAGAGAATTCCCTAAAAAGTACATATTGATTAAGTAGTATTTATGCCAGGAATGAAAGGATAGTTCAGTGTAAGAAAAATAGTATCTATGTATTTCACTTTAGTATTAGATCAAAGAAGAAATATATGATGATTTCATGAGACACATAAAAAGCATCTTATCTGTGATAAAAGTTGCAGAATAAAGTATTAATACTTATTTATAAAATATTAACAGAATATTAGGAATATCAAAGGACTTCTCAGACAATTTACAGAAAACTCACTGGACTAAATTAGAAGCATTTCCATTGAAACAAAGCAAGAGAAAGATGTTTACAATTTTCACTATCACTTAAACATAATATTAAAGGTCCCACTTGTCTTTTAAGGCAGGATAAAGGTATGTTAGGAATGGAAGAGCAGATATGATTATCTTTGTAGAAAGTTCAATTGAATGAACATACTGTGAGTAGTAACAAAAGTTTAATAAGATGAATAGAATTTGTATACTTCTGTATTTGCTTATCAACTCAAAAAAGTACTCCTTTTAGACAAATTATTATTATAATAAAAATAAGGTATTATTTTAACAAACATAATTTTTTTGTTTCCTTTAGTAGAAAAATAGAAAAGTACATAAGATTTTAATAAATGGGGAGAGATACTATGTGCACTGTTGGTATTATTTAACCTAATACAGTTATTAATTCTTTCCAGGTATACATGCAAAGTAGGTGAAATTCTAGTCAAAATTCTTGAGGATTTTTGAGGAACCCAACAAATTCTAAAATTTATATGGATGGCTGATGGCTCCAACATTTCTAAAACTGTGCATAGAAAAAGATAAGCCAAATTGATAGTCACCCTTCGTCATCGGATAAGATATGTTATAAAGAGTGATGCTGCTGCTGCTGCTGCTGTTGTTCCAGCAATGTATAAATAAAACAGAAGTGAGAGCTCAAAAATAGATCTAGGTGTATATAAAGACTTATGTGATAAATGTTTGTATCACGAAACAGTTGAAAAAAGACAAATCATTTAGTAGATGATGTGAGGATAACTATCTCATTATATAGAGAAAAATATAAACCTCTAACTTATATAAAGATTTGTTCCTAATAAAGTGAGAGATCAAGATATAATGCTAGTAGAAGATAATAGAAGAAAATGTGAAATAAAATCTTTGTGGCCAAAGGATAGGAAAAATATTTTAATTTTATTGAAGTGTAGTTGTGATTCAGTCATGTCTATGTATACTTTTTCAGATTCTTTTTCCTTGTAAGTTATTATATTTACACATATGTGTGTGTATATATATACTTTTTCAGGTTCTTTTTCCTTATAAGTTATTATAAAATATTAATATCCCTGTGCTATGCAATAGTTACTTCTTGGTTATCTATTTTATATATGGTAGCATGTATATATTAATCCCAACCTCCTAATTTATCCCTTCCTGACCCTAGAAAAGACTTTTTCTTAGAAGCTCCAATTGTTAAGTCAAAAAAGAGTGGCTGGATTTGGTTACACCACAGTTGAGGATTTTGTTCAATGCAGTGTTCCATAGATGAAGTTAATGAATAGATGTTAGATTGGGAAAGGATATTTGCTGTATTTAAAACCAGCAAGGGATAATATCCCCAAAGTGGAGGAACCTCTTAAATCAACATGAAAAATATGGAGAACCCAAGCAAAAAACTCTATAACAGAATGAACAGGTAATTCAGAGAAGATGTCTGAGTAAATAGCAAACGTGTGAAGAGCTGCTACAGTTCATTTCTAAGGAGGTGAAGTACAAATTAAAGCAATGATAAAATATCACTTTATAAGTATTGGCATTTGAATGGCAGCAGTTAGAGGGTGAAAGAAAAGTGAAAGTGAAGTCACTCAGTCATGTCCAACTCTTTGTGACCCTGTGGACTGATAGCCTACCATGCTTCTTCATCCATGGGATTTTCCAGGCGAGAGTGCTGGAGTGGGCTGCCATTTCCTTCTCCAGGGGATCTTCCCAACCCAGGGATCAAACCCAGGTCTCCTGCACTGAAGACAGACACTTTACCATCTGAGCCACCAGGGAAGCCTTAGAAAGGTAGATAACACCAAGTATTGGAGAGGATATGGATAGGGGAGATTTTTGTACTGCTGATCAGGTTTTCCCTGGTGGCTCAGATGGTAAAGAATCTGCCTGCAGTGCAGGAGACCTGGGTTTGATCCCTCGGTTGGAAGATCTCCTGGAGAAGGGATTGGCCACACTCCAGTATTCTTGCCTGGAGAATTCCATGGACTGAGAAGTCTGGAAGGCTACAGCCTATGGGGTTGTTCAGCGTCAGACACAACTGAACACAGCAGTGAGTGATGGGGATATAAATTGCACAATCATGTGCATAGCAGTACTATTCATGGGTCTCTTTTCCCAGAGAACTAGCAAAAGTTTTAGTGAGGACATGTTCATGGATATTATATTACTGCAAATGGAGGTAGAGAGTTAGATGCATCTGAGATTATATGCATGGATGTTATAATATCACTAGTGTTGGTAGAGAGATGCATCCAATGAATAATTTTAATAAGTAAAATAGAGTGGATGCATACTATGAAGTGCTATGCAGCAGTAGGAAGCAATGAACCCATTGATCATGGAAGAATTTTAAAAACATAATGAAAGAAAAAATAGAAAACATAATGAGTTATAGCACAAATGCTATTTATTTAAACAACACACACAGTTCTTTATATAACAACTATATCTGTTTTATAATGCTATACATATTTAAAGATATATCTATTTTTATAATGCTACACATATTAAAGATATATCTATTTTATAATGCTACACATATTTATAAAGATATAGCTATTTTATAATATTTTATAGTAGTATTTTATAATACTACACATAATTAAAGATAGATGCTAATCTCTTTAAAATGGGTTACTACTCAGAGGAGGGAATTGAGGTGCAAATTGAATAAAGAGTGAAAAGTAAAGATCAAAGTGAAGAAAGAGTAAAGCAAAGGAAAGGGATCTTGCATGGACTAGTGATGACAACATGTTGAGAAATTAAGGCCACAATTAGATGCTGTCTGTGTGTCTGAAGTTCAAAATCTAACAACAGATCAAACACTTAGGTGGTTTTTAGTCTTTTGCAACAGTGGCTATCTTTATCATACATTACTTTGTAATTAAAAAATGGAATATTTTTCTTGTACACTGCATTTCTTGGATGTCTTCTCTAGTCCTGTTCTTTTCTGAAGTACTTTAGGCAAAAGTAAAATCATAGTTATGTGCCTGGCAAGCATTGAGGGTATTCACATGAACTGCTTGACTGATCCTGAGAGAAAAACACTATTTACGCAACTTTCAAAGATTTTGGTCTTGGCATCTCTTTATATTCTTATTATTGAGGATCCTAAGAGCCCTTGTTATTTACCACATTAGAAATAAAAATGTTAAATATTTAATAATTTTAAAATAATCATAAAACAAAATGTTAGCATAATATTTTTAAATGAAAAATATTTTGCAGTGCAAACATTTAGTGAGAAGAGTGGCATCATTTTACATGTGTACAAATCTCTAATGTTGAACTTAATAGAAGACAGCTGGATTCTCATATTTGTTCTGTATTCATCTCTTGTAAAATGTTGTTTTGATTGAAATATATCTAGAAAATCCAGCATCACAGATATGTAGTTAGAAAAATGAGGGGTATCTCAACAGCCTTTTCAGTTAATTGTGGATATTTGTCTTTGATATTGCACCAAAGCTCGACAAGTGGTAGTTTCTTGAAGGTGATTTTCAGTCACCTTCTGAGATCTGAAACTATTCTCAATGAACATTTTGTAGTTCATTATATTAAACTTACTGGTATATCTTATACTTTGATGAATCTTTAACCATGCGTGATTTTGTAATTTCATGCATTGGTCAGTTGGAAAATTCTGCTTTACTGAGTTATGCGTATCACTATTTTGTTGTTTAGTTACTCAGTTGTGTCCAACTCTTGTGACTCAATGGACTGTAGCCTGCTAAACTTCTCTGTCTGTGGGATTTCCCAGGCAACAATACATAGAGAGGGTTGCCATTTCCTTCTCCAGGGGAGCTTTTTGAGCCAGGGATTGAACCCAAGTCTCTGTATTGGCAGGTGGATTCTTTACCAATAGACATGAGGGACCATATACAATTTTAAAAAATGACATTTGTTAAGTATAACACTGATCTCATCAGAAAAGTGCTGAAGTACTGGGAAACTTTGAAGTTCCCAGCAGTTGCATACAGGTTTTCCAAAATTTTAGTTTTCATTGCAAGTTATCATTGGTAACTGTCAGTTTTTCCCCTTCAGGTTATAGACTCACTCTACTTCTGAGAAAATACCAAATACCCAAGTCTGAATAAACTGTAGTTTGTTTGCAATCTTTTCTTTCAGATAAAAATGGTGTTCCATGAAAAAAGATACTAGTAGTTCAGCTTGCAACTCAGGTACAACCCACAGTATCATGAGATATACATAGGCCTTTCTTTGGAGTGCAGCAGAAGTGTTTTGTGTATACTTCCCATTTTATAACAGAATATTAAAAAGGCTTGTATGGAAGGGTTGAGATTTAATAAAACTAATAATTTTTACTGACTCATTGAGGACATTCTTAAATGAATCTGTCTTTCCTCCTAGCATGGTGCTGAATGACAATGATAGAATGGTTTTGTGCCACTATCTTTTTTTTTAATATATCATTGTGATGTGGATTATGTTATTTTATTTATTAAACTATACTTGATTTCCAATTTGTGTTAGTTTCAGGTGTACAGCTTCAGATTCTTTTCCATTTAGGTTATTATGAGATAATTGAATGTAGCACAGAAGTGTGCTATACAGTAAATCCTTATTAATTTTATATATAGTGCTATATATTTATTAATCTCCTGCTCTTAATTTATATCTCCCCCTCCTCTTTCCCCTTTGATAATAAGTTTATTTTCTATGTCTGTGGATCTGTTTTTGTTTTATTACTAAGTTGATTTGTGTCTTTTTTTTTAGATTCCATGTATGAGTGGTATAGTGGTGTTTGTCTTTCTCTTTCTGACTTACTTCACTTAGTTTGGTAATGTCTATCAAAATTGATATTTCTGCAGATGGAAATATTTCATTCTTTTTTTATGACTGAATAATAGTCCTCTGTATATATGTACCACATCTTCTTTATCTGTTCGTCTGTTAATGGACATTCCAGGTGTCTTGGCTATTGTGAACAGTGCTGCTATTGTGAACACTGGCATGCAGTTATCTTTTCAAATTATTTTTTGAGTTTTATTCTTTTCTGATATTTGCCCAGGAATGCGCTTGCTGGATCATATGGTAACTCTAAGTTTTTAAAGGAATCTCCGGATGGTTTTCTGTGGTGGGTACAACCAGTTTAGATTTCTCACCAACAGTGTAGGAAGGTTACCTTTTCTCCACACCCTCTCCAGCATTTATCATTTGCAGAATATTTGATAATGGCCATTCTGATAGGTTTGAGGTGATAGATACCTCATTGCAGTTTTGATTTGCATTTCTTTAATAATTGGTGATGTGGAGCATCTTTTCACATGCCTGTTGATCAACTGTTTGTCTTCTTTGTGGAAATGTCTGTTTAGGTCTTCTGCCCATATTTTGATTGGGTTGTTTGTTTTCCTGTTATTGAGTTGCATGAGCTGTCTGTTTATTTTGGAAATTAATCCCTTCTTGGTTACATCATTTGCAAATATTTTCTCCTAGTCATACATTGTCTGTATATCTATCACCATGTATTTTGTTTTTAAAAAACTGAACATGTTACCCATTATATTTAACAGGTTTTAAAAAATGGTTTTTACCACCTAAGTGAAGTAAGTGAATAAGTGAAGTCACTCAGTTGTGTCCGACCCTTTGCGACCCCATGGACTGTAGCCTACCAGGCTCCTCCATCCATGGAATTTTCCAGGCAAGAGTACTGGAGTGGGGTGCCATTTCCTTCTCCAGGGGATCTTCCTGACCCAGGGATTGAACCCAGGTCTCCCGCATTGCAGGCAGACGCTTTACTGTCTAAGCCGCCAGGGAAGTTTCCCAGAAGTTCTTATACCACCTGGTAGGTACTAAATTTCTCTCTATGGTTGCAAAGATAGAAATTGGGAAGAAAAAGAATCCGTATATTTTCTGATACATGAAATTGAAATTATGTACCTAGTATTTTCAGTAGTCACTTAAAACATATTGAATTAATGAGTGAAAAAAATGGACAGTGACATTGCAGTGCTATTAGTTATGATAATGTTACACATGAGATAAAACTCACTTATAGTTCCATGGTCTTTCTTCCTTGGGACAGTATCTTATTTCCTATACCTCCTTTCTCTCTCTGTCTTTTTATTTTTATAAACATGACTTTCCAGTCATGCTCCACTTCCCAGACCTGAATGAAAATATGTTTGAATGAAGACTACTCCATGTGAATGGGCAAATGTCTATATGAGAGCTGGTGGTTCTGAATTATGCCCTTTTTTTTTTAAAACAGTAAAGAAGGGTCCATATTATACCAAATAAACTGATTAAAATTGAAAAATTTATTTACCTTTTTGTGTATGGTAGAAACCAGATTGTTGAGTTCTGGGACTAGTCACAGTGCTTGAAATTTTATGATTGATTGTTTGATTCCTCAATTTTCATACTTTTCTTACATCAGTCAGTCACTTGGTCAGATAGAACATATCCCATAAGAACTGAAAATCCAGTAAATCAAAGGCATAAGTTTACATTTATAATTTATACATTTATAAATTATAAATGTAATATATATTTAATGTAAGTGAATAAAGTGAATAATAACATAATAACCTCTTACTGTTTCCTCAAACTCATGAATCACCATACATAATAAACAAATTATTATTGTAAGCTCCTTGTGCATATATTGTAATTGCCATAAGTTTTCTCTTACTATTTTTTTTTCTTTTACTCTGGGCAACAGAATACGCTTACATGGTGTCAAATTTCTGACATATAATTGGAAAACAGAGGAAAGATGCAATTCGGTTTGTTTGAAGCATTTTACAGTTTTACATGTCTTTATGGACATACTCATATGTTCATACAAAATAATCCATTTACCACTTTTTAAAAAGCTTTCATTAATGAAAAATGCATATTTATAACTTACATAATTGTAGCATTCATTTTCGATACAGCATCTTCATCATTAAATTATTCATTATTTTTCCAAGTAATAATTATTTTCTAACAGACTCTTCTTTAATAACTAACAAAATTAAGGTCAAAATTTTCTTAAATTTGTTCTACATGGGAAGATCAAACTACATCATTTTTATTTCAAATTAAGTTTTATTTTTGGAAAAATAGATAAATCTTTATGTTTAGAAGAAAAATCAGAAATTACTCAAATGGGGGCTGAATCAATTTTTTAATCTTGTTCTGTGTTGCACAGAAATTTCTGGGGATGGCATCATTTCCAGCTTGGAGGCATCACTGTTCTATTTTCACATGTTGTTGGAATGAGAATTTCCTTGCAGAAACTGCCTCCCCTTCCCACATGGGAAGAGCAAGAATACAGCTATGGAATAATCTGTCAAAGATTTTTCTCATTATTAGCAGACAAGTTATATTGTCTGCCTGCCTGAGAATGTTTATGGAAACTTGTGATTTCTGCATCTGGAATTCATTTCTGAGAGTGCATGCAAATCAAACTATTGAATAGGTAACAGATATTTTGCTCCTCTACAGGCACAACTTGTGGGCTTATGTACAACTATAACACATCTTCAGAGTTCTCCAGCATGTTTGAAAACTCCAAGATGGTTTGTCCTGAGAACTCTTGGAAACTCTTAGAAATTGCTTTTTTAAAATAGGGTAGATTCTCTCATTTCTAAAATGGCTTTATTAAAATCTCACCTAGAAGTAGAGATAGGATTTTTTTTTTTGTCTTAAAAACTTGGTTGTTTTGGTCAGTGAAGACTAATGATAATTTATCTAAAATTTAAAATTAGGGCAGCTAGATTTTTACAAATACTTTTCAAATACAATTCTTACAATAATTGATAGATCTAGACTTGGCATAATCTATATTATTGGTTCCTAAGTAGTGATTCATGATTAAATTTACACTTGTCTGTGGTAAAATAGAAATATTAGAAGAACATAGTAAGTTTTTCATTAAATTTATCCAGTGTATATTAGGACTGTCCTTTATACTGAGATTGTTATTTCCTCCTTTAAAAATTTTTTACATTTATTTTTGGCTATTCTAGACTCTCATTGCTGCCCAGGCTTCTCCTTAGGTGCAGTGCAGGTTTCTTACTGTGGTGGCTTCTCTTGTTGATGAGCATGGGCTCTAGGGTGTGTAGGGGGCTTCAGTAGTTGTGGTTTTTGGGCTCAGTAGTTTCGACTCCAAGGGATCTAGAACACGGGCTCAGTAGTTGAGGGGCAGAGTCTTAGCTGCTCTGTGGCATGTGGGAACTCAAGCCTGTGTCTCCTGCATTGGCTGGCGGATTCTTTACCTTTGAATCACTAGGAAAGTGTGAAAGTGTTAACTTGCTCAGTCGTGTCCGACTCTTCGTGACTCCAGGGACTGTAGTACAAAAGGCTCCTCTGTCCATGGAATTCTCCAGGCAAGAATACTGGAGTGGGTTGCCATTCTTTTCTCCAGGGGATAGAGATTTGGCTTAAAGAAATGGGATTTTAAATGTAGTTAGGTAAATCTAGATTAAAAAGGAGAATTATCACTTTTGTAACTTTGGATTAAGAATGATATAAGCAGTTGGTGATTAATGAAGGCTCAAAGGTAATTAAACCTGGAGTACAAACTCTTTGCCTGTCTTATTTGCTGCTCTGGTACTGGTTCCTAGTGGGCTTGCCAGGTGGCACAGCGGTAAAGAATCCACCTGCCAATGCAAGAGACTCAGGTTCAATCCATAAGTCAGAAAGATCCCCCGGAGGAGGAAATGGCAGCTCACTCCAGTATTCTTGCCTGGAAAATTCCATGGACAGAGGAGACTGGTGGGCTGAGTCCATGGGGTTGCAAAGAGTTTGACATGGCTGAGCGACTGAGCAGGCACACACTGGTACCTAATAGATGTTCCACAGATATATGGTGAATGAAGAACATGAAAGAAGAAAGAGAAGGTAGCTGCTGGGGAAGTAGTAGTAGAGAACTGTGAAGAACACCAGGAAGATGAATTTTAAGAGTAGCTAAGACATTTTAGAGTTTTTTGGAGGCCTCTTTTAACCCAGGCAACATGATCTTATTTATTGTTAATTGCTCTGCTCTACTAACTGAAAGTGTGGATGGTGAAAAGATTTTGTATTGATTATCAGCTACTGTTGTTGTTTAGTCGCTCAGTTGTGTCCGACTCTTTGTGACCCCATAGACTGCAGCATGCCAGGTTTCCCCGTCCTTTGCTATCTCCAGGAGTTTGTTCAAACTCATGTTCATTGGGTTGGTGATGCCATCCAACTATCTCATCCTCTGTCATCCCCTTCTCCTCCTGCCCTCAATCTTTCCCAACATCAGTCTTTTCCAGTGAGTTGAGAGTCTGCATCATGTGGCCAAAGTATTGGAGCTTTAGCATCAGTCCTTCCAATGAGTATTCAGGACTGATTTTCTTTAGGATTGACTGGTTTGATCTCTTTGCTCTCCAGGGGACTCTGAAGAATCTTCTCCATCACCACAGTTCAAAAGGATCAGTTCTTTGGTGCTCAGCTTTCTTTATGGTCCTATTCTGATATCCTTACATGAGTACTGGAAAAACCATTGTTTTGACTGTATGGACCTTTGTTGACGAAGTGATGCCTTTGCTTTTCTTTTTTTTTTACTTTAAAAAAGTGTTTATTTTTAACTGATTGATGATTGGCTTACATTATTGGTTTGATTTCTGTCATACATCAACATGAAATAATCATAGGTGTATCTGTGGTTGAATCTCCCTCCCACCTCATGCCTATTCCCACCCCTCTAGGTTATCATAGACTCCTGTTTGAGTTCCCTGAGTCATGCAGCAAATTCCCATTGGCTGTCTATTTACATAAGTTAGTATATGTCTTTGCTTTTTAATACACTGTCTAGGTTTGCCATAGCTTTTCTTCCAAGGAGCAAGTGTCTTTTAATTTCATGGCTGCAGTCACCATCTGCAGTGATTTTGGAGCCCAAGAAAACACAGTCTGTCACTGTTTCCATTGTTTCCTCATCTATTTGCCATGAAGTGATGGGACTGGGTGTCATGATCTTTGTTTTTTTGAGTGTTGCATTTTAAGCCAGCTTTTTCACTCTCCTCTTTCACTTTCATCAAGAGGCTCTTTAGTTCCTCTTCACTTTTGCCATTAGGGTGGTATCATCTGCATATCTAAGGTTATTGATATTTCTCCTGCCAATCTTGATTCCAGCTTGTGCTTCATCCAGCCTGGCATTTTGCATGATGTACTCTGCATATAAGTTAAATAAGCAGCCTTTATGTGCCCCTTTCCTAATTTTGAACCAGTCTGTTGTTCCATGTCTGGTTCTAACTTGCTTTTTGACCTGCATACAGGTTTCACAGGAGGCAGGTAGGGTGGTCTGGTATTCCCATCTGTTTAAGGTCAGCTACTACTACTGGAATTTACATGATAGCTAGAAGATAACAGAATCTATGGTTTCAATTCAGTTCAGTCGCTTAGTCATGTCCGACTCTTTGCGATCCCATGAATTGCAGCACGCCAGGCCCCCCTGTCCATCACCAACTCCCGGAGTTCACTCAAACTCACGTCCATCGAGTCCATGATGCCATCCAGCCATCTCATCCTCTGTCCTCCCGTTCTCCTCCTGCCCCCAAACCCTCCCAGCATCAAAGTCTTTTCCAATGAGTCAACTCTTCACATGAGGTGGCCAAAGTACTGGAGTTTCAGCTTTAGCATCATTCCTTCCAAAGAAATCCCAGGGCTGATCTTCAGAATGGACTGGTTGGATCTCCTTGCAGTCCAAGGGACTCTCAAGAGTCTTCTCCAACACCACAGTTCAAAAGCATCAATTCTTCAGTGCTCAGCTTTCTTCATGGTACAACTCTCACATCCATACATGACCACTGGAAAAACCATAGCTAAGATGGTCCTAAATTCATTAGTAATCCTAAAATTTTAGTGAACTTTAAGCAAAGAACTTTACTTCTAGTTACATATTTATGGGCCTAAAATCATTATCAACTCTTAAAATTACCAAGTAATAGCATTGGAAAATGATTCTGGAGATTATTTCTATCATCTTTCCTGAAAAACTAATTTTCGGAGATTTTATTGATATTCTGTACCATATTGAATCAGGCCTACTTTATTATTATTATTATTTTTAATTTTACTTTACAATTCTGTATTGGTTTTGCTATACATTGACATGAATCCACCAAAATCAGGCCTACTTTAAATTTATTTTTGAAAAAATATAATTCAACGTCTGTATACATGACAAAGTGATCACCACAAGTCTAGTTACCATCCATTACCATACAGTTAACTCTGTTCACCCACCCCCAATCCCTTTTCCCCTCTGTTATCCACTAATCTGGTCTTTTTCTCAGTGTTTTTGTTTTGTTCATTCATTTGTTTTTTGCTGCACCACATGGTATGTGGGATCTTGGTTTCCTGACCAGGAATTGAACCCATGTTCTCTGCAGTGGAAGTGCAGAGCTCTAACCATTGGGCCATGAAGGAATTCCCTATTCATTTGTTTTGTTTTTTAGATTCCATAGACTTCCCTGGTGGTTTAGACGGTAAAGTGTCTGCCTGCAATGCAGGAGACCTGGGTTTGATTCCTGGGTCGGGAAGATCCCCTGGAGAAGGAAATGGCAACCCCCCCTCCAGTACTCTCGCCTGGAAAATCCCATGGACAGAGGAGCCTGTACAGTCCATGGGGTCACAAAGAGCTGGACACGACTAAGCGACTAAATTTTAAACTTATGAATGAAATCATACAGTATTTGTCCTTATGTGACTTATTTCACTTATTGCTAGCATAATACCTTCAAAATCCTTTGTGTTGTCATAGGATGATAATAGGATTTCGTTCTTTTTTATGACTGAGTACTAGTTTGTTATGTATTTGTGTACTATATCTTTATCCATTCAGTGATCCATGGAGACCTAGGTAGTTTCTCTATCTTGGCTATTGTAAATAACGCTGCAGTAAACAGGGATGCCTGTATCTTTTGAATGAATGTTTTTGTTTTCTTTGGATAAATACTCAGAAGTGAAATAGCTGAGTCATTCCCTTGTGTCTCAGCTGGTAAAGAATACGTGTGCAATGTGGGAGACCTGGGTTCGATTCCTGGGTTGGGAAGATACCCTGGAGAAGGGAAAGGCTATCCACTCCAGTATTCTGGACTAGAGAATTTGTGGACTGTTTAGTCCATGGGGTTGCAAAGAATTGAGCACTACTGAGTGGGAAAAGAAAAGGTAGTTCTATTCTTAATTTTTTGAAGAATCTCAACACTGTTCTCCATAATGACTGCACCGACTTCCAGTCCCACCAACACTGTATGACGGTTCCCTTTTCTTCACATTCTTTTCAGTATTTATTATTATTATTATTATTTGATAATAGCCATTCTAACAGGTGCAGGGTGATATCTCATTATGGTTTTGACTTTTGCTTCTCTAATAATTAGTGATGTTGAGCATCTTTTCTTATGCCTATTGGCCATCTGTATGTCTTCTTTGTAAAAAATGTCTTTTGAGAGCCTCTGCCCATTAAAAATTTGTTGTTGCTGAATTGTATGAGTTCTTTATATATTTTGGATATTAGCCTTTTATGTGATATATCATTGCAAGTTCTTCCTTCAGTAGTTTGACTTTTCATTTGGATGATGGTTTCCTTTGCTATGCAGAAACTTTTTAGTTTGATGTAGTCCCATTTGTTAATTTTTGCTTTTGTTGCTCTTATTTTTGGACTCAGGTCCACAGAAACATCACTAAGCACATGTCATTAAAATTACTGCCACTGTTTTTCTTAGGAATTTTATGGTTTCAGGTCTTATATTCAGGTCTTTAATTTGTTTTGAGTTAATTTTCATATCTGGTATAAGATAGTAGTCTAGTTTCATTCTTTAGCACGTGGCTGTCCAGTTTTCCAACAAACTGCTTATAGTTGTTTCTTAGAAGTTAGTTGGCCAAACAGTCAAAATTTGTTAAGGAAGAAGTATGAATGAGAATCATGAAAATTCATCATTTTGTCCAAATAACTTTTTGAAGTATGATTAAATATAAGATCTATGTTTCATTTATCTTCATTTTATAGTACTTCATTTCTCCATAAACCAAAAGGGATACCACTATAGGCTAACGTTTTAAGAGATTTGCATCTTGGTAAATTAATTTTCAAATATATAAAAGTCCATATAGCTGTAATAAATAAAATTTTGGTGTCCTATATATGTAATAAGTAGACAACAGAGGACTGTTTCTGTGAGATATTACAATTTTCAACAGTAGATTTGCTCTCACTGGTTCATCTCATGTTAGTGTATTTATGTTCCTTTTCCTAACTCCTCCCTCAACCTTGTCACAACACATGGGGCATAGCACTCACTGATTATTGTGTGCGTTAGACATTTGAAAGTGTGTGGTCTTGCAAAACTGTGAGGCATATTGAAGTTCTTTATAGCATAAAGTTAGTGACATGTAGTTGCTTTAACTCATATCCACTCTTCTGGTAGCCAAAAGAAATGCAATGATGTAGTAAAGGTTTCCTTATTTATGAATAATTAAAGGTTCTCCCAAAACATTTCTAATTATTATTAGAAAATAATTTCTCTCATTTAGCAGAACTTGGGTTTGCAAAGTGCATATTGTTTTCCTGAAGGCTCTTGCTTGTGAAACGTGTCATTTGCCTGGGTAAGAGCATATGTGTGTTAATTGTTAAAAACAATCATGGAAGCAAAGACAGAGATTTACTTCATCAAATTAGCAGTGTTGAGATCAGTTTATTGAACATCTTCCCCGTCTTCTATTGTGACTGTAGTATTTGTCCATCTTTGCAGTCTAGGGATTCCCCAGGAAGTAGGCCTCAACAGTGTCTCCTCCCTGTGATTTACTCAGGCTCGAATGGAATATGCCTTAATAGCCATTCATGTTTTCTGTTTTCTCATCTGGGGAGTGCTCTTTGCCCCAGACTCTGGTTGTCTCAGGAGGGAGAGCATCTTATTTCTGAAGTATGATTAATGTCTGTCACGTGTGAAGGAAGCACTCGAGGCTGAAGTTACTCTCACCTCATTGCCCTTATTCTCCTCTCACTGCTGTTGCTTTTTGAAAACCATCCCCTTCATCACCTTTCACCAAAGTATGCTTTGCTCGTTTGGGGAGGTCATCTGCTGGATCATGGAAAAAGCAAGAGAGTTCCAGAAAAACATCTATTTCTGCTTTATTGACAATGACTATTGTCAATGACTGTGTGGATCACAATAAACTGTGGAAAATTCTGAGACAGATGGGAATACCAGACCACCTGACCTGCCTCTTGAGAAATCTGTATGCAGGTCAGGAAGCAACAGTTAGAACTGGACATGGAACAACAGACTGGTTCCAAATAGGAAAAGGAGTATGTCAAGGCTATATATTGTCACCCTGCTTATTTAATGTCTATGCAGAGTACATCATGAGAAATGCTGGACTGGAAGAAACACAAGCTGGAATCAGGATTGTTGGGAGAAATAGCAATAACCTCAGATATGCAGATGATGCCACCCTTATGGCAGAAAGTGAAGAGGAACTAAAAAGCCTCTTGATGAAAGTGAAAGAGGAGAGTGAAAAAGTTGGCTTAAAGCTCAACATTGAGAAAACGAAGATCATGGCATCTGGTCCCATCACTTCATGGGAAATAGATGGGGAAACAGTGTAAACAGTGTCAGACTTTATTTTTTTGGGCTCCAAAATCACTGCAGATGGTGACTGCAGCCATGAAATTAAAAGATGCTTACTTCTTGGAAGAAAAGTTATGACCAACCTAGATAGCATGTTGAAAAGCAGAGACATTACTTTGCCGACTAAGGTCCGTCTATTCAAGGCTATGGTTTTTCCTGTGGTCATGTATGGATGTGAGAGTTGGACTGTGAAGAAGGCTGAGCACCAAAGAATTGATGCTTTTGAACTGTGTGGTGTTGGAGAAGACTCTTGAGAGTCCCTTGGACTGCAAGGAGATCCAACCAGTCCATTCTGAAGGAGATCAGCCCTGGGATTTCTTTGGAAGGAATGATGCTAAAGCTGAAACTCCAGTACTTTGGCCACCTCATATGAAGAGTTGACTCATTGGAAAAGACTCTGATGCTGGGAGGGATTGGGGGCAGGAGGAGAAGGGGACAACAGAGGATGAGATGGCTGGATGGCATCACCGACTCAATGGACGTGAGTTTGAGTGAACTCCGGGAGTTGGTGATGGACAGGGAGGCCTGGCGTGCTGCGATTCGTGGGGTTGCAAAGAGTCGGACACGACTGAGCGTCTGAACTGAACTGATGATTGTTTATCTCAACTCAAATGGAGAGAGTATGCAAGTGAATTCTAATAGGGACCATCCAATAATTTTTCCACAGGTTTTTTTTTTTTTCCACAGGTTTTAAGCAATGTGTTTTCCAAACTTTCTAAAAAGAAAGTAAATATAACACAACAGTTTATACCTAGGAAACTATCATTTAGTCCAACCATAACTTATGGAACCTTTATATTAAAAGCACTCCTGTATTTTCCTCTTTGTGGGCCAACGAAAGTATGCATGTACAGGAAGAAGATAGAGACATGAGGAAGAGGGGAGTCTTTTCCAACTCTCCTTGCACACTGAGCCTTCTGAACTCATGAGTGTGGAGAGAATAAGTAATATATGTCTGAGGATTTTTTAATGTAAGGTTAAATTGTATCCATCTGCTCCAGCCGTTTTTGTTTCACATTTGAATATTTACAGTTTTACTAAAAGTGGAAAGCAGCTATTGAGTGTTGCACGTATCATTGTGAAAAAAGGATCATTTTCTGTCCTTAATTGTTAGAGTATCAGAATTGTACAAGAGGTCAGAGACCAAGGCTATCTTATTCAACACTGAGTTTCCAGAGGCCAACCTGGTACTTGGTATCTTGTAGGTGCTCAATATATATTTAAGAGAATGAGAATGTCCTGGTTGATAAAATACATAATGATGCCTACATTAAAAGTTTATAACTTTGTGAAAGTCAAAAGATTAAATTGCCTTTCATTATGTTTGCATAGGTACATGTATTGTAAACTGTATAATTAAAGCCTTTTAGTAGTTTTTAAAAAATTAACTTTATTTTTGGCTGTGCTGAGTCTTTGGTGCTTCATGTGGGCTTTCTCTAGTTATAGCTTTCTGGCTGTAGAGCACAGGTTGTGGCACATGGGCTTAGTTGCCCCTCAGCATGTGGAATCTTCCTGAACCTGGGATTGAACCTGTTTCCCTGCATTGGCAAGTGGATTCTTAACCCCTGTACCACCAGGCAGGTCCCCATTTAATTGTTGATTTGCTCATTATTATTTGCTTTCCCTGGTGGCTCAGCGATTGAGAACCTGCTAATTCTGGAGATGTCAATCAGGAACATCCCCTGGAGGAGGAAATGGCAACACACTTTGGTATTCTTGCCTGGTAAATCCCATGGACAGAGGAGCCAGGCAGGCTATGGTCCATGAGGGTGCAAAGTAGGATATGACTTTGCAAATAAACAATAACAACAAGCATTAGTATTTGTTTTTTTAAACTAAATTTAAAAATTTTGGAATCTGAGAAAATTTATAAGAGGAATACTTAACAGCAGTTTTTTCCTGTTGTGGGGCAGTTTGAAACATACATGAGTTATCATGTTTTATTTTTTGAGGCCTTGTCCGTATCAGTTGTTTTGACCTAACTAACCAGACTATTTCCTCTATAGTTGACTCTTGAACCCTGTGGGGTTAGGGATATTAACCTCCTCATGCAGTCAAAAATCCAGGTGTAACGTATAGTGGGCCCTTCTGTACCTGGTTCCTTCATCTCTGTGGTTCCTTGGTATTCATGGTTCCAAATTTGAGCATTACTATTGAAAAAAATCATCCTGTTAAGTAGACCCATGCAGTCTCTAGACCCATGTAGTAGAACAACCAGTGTTGTTCAAGGGTCAACTCTAGTCCAGAATTCAAAACAGAAAGTTTTCTCCCCCATCTTTGACCCCAGCCACCTAATCCCTCTCCTCACAGTTGATGATGTTAGTTTTTTGCATAATTTTCCAGAAATAATTATTTTTTAAAATTTGGCTAATTTAAATCTATTATAGAACTTTCTGTATCATTTCATATAGAGTGTATTCATTCTTTTTTGTGGCTTCATTCTCTACTGCATGAATCTACTACAATTTATGTAAACAATTCCTTGTTAATGAACATTTAAGTTATTGCCAATATTTTACTGATACAATGATGACATGAATAACTTTGTAAAAGTCATTCTTTAAATAGGTTTTTCATTAGAATAAATTCCTAGATGTAAAATTGTATTAAAGTATATGTATTTATAATTTTGATAAATATTTTCCAAATTGCTTAGAGGATAGGTTTCAGTGATTTTTTTTCTTAACAATTTGCTTGACTCAAACTATTCTACCAGCTGATTTTTTAATATTCTGTAATCACACCACATTAAATTGAATCCTATAGTCATTAGGTGAAAAGCAACTGTGTTGATGGTGTGACTTAAGGAGCATTGAGTGTCCTACAGCCCAAGTATCTGTAAGTCAGCAGTGTGTCATATGTCATTTGAGGCAATCCATAGATTCTGTATGATAATCATACCCAATAATTAATTTTTTGGTTATAATTATTTATATTCATATCTTGATAAACTATAAAATGTATCTCCAAAACTTTTGGTTTTTCTGTGTACATTTACAGCTTATTTACTGAAAGTGAAATGACAGACCATGGCCTTTTTACTAAAATAACCTCTGAAATACCCAAGTTACACAGAATATTGATATTACTGTGATGGATGGCAGGGAGCACAGGAGGAAAGAAAGGAAAGGGAAATTTAATTCTTCAGGCTTTTTTTTCCCTTTGGTTAAAATGCCTTGGAAAGTTCTAGATTTTGATGGAGATTGCATTGTACATCTGCACAGTCATTGTTTATGAACTTGTTTCTGCTGATGGAGTTAATTTTGTCTGGGCAGATGAATGTCATTCTGGAAAAAGAGTGCTATAATCTGTGGACACTTACTGATCCCCCACCCCAAAACACTGAACATTAACAGGAGAGGGGAACTCTGGCCCCAGCAAAGAGCTGAAGGTTGGTGGCTTCGGGAGCTTCCCTGTGGTCTAGGGGTTAGGACTTTGCCTTCCAGTGCAGGGGGGTGTGGGTTCGATCCCTGGTCAGAGAGCTAAGATCCCACATGCCTCATGGCTAAAAAACCAAAACATAAAAAAGAAACAATATTGTAACAAATTCAATAAAGACTTTAAAAATGATCTACATCAAAAAAAAATCTTAAAAAAAATTGAAGGTTAACTTAAAATTGGTAATTTCTGTTTAGACTAAATAGTATGGTTGTAAATTGTAGTCATCTAGGAAGGAATTTTTTTCCCATAAGATTTACAGTATTTGCTTGTTCTTTTTCTTTCTCTTTGGAGGTTAGTAATACCCCAGGAAAACCACCTCAGGAGGGTATCAGTGGGATGGAATGGGGGGTACAAGAAAAGTAAGCCAAGAGCAGGTGAAGCAGAAGGGGATCTCCATATAACAATGTTAGGCACAGTTTTTTAGTCATTCTTGTGTTATAAATGAGAAATTAAGCATCATGGAAAACTGGAGAACATAAGCAAATAAAAAAAGGCTTTGGATCGAATGAGATTATTAACAGAAGACTACTTTTCACTGCTAATTTCTATCACTAAAATCTAGTAAATCAGTGAAAAACATTTTCTTCTTGATGGTCTGTGTATGTTTGTTGTCAAATGTGAAAAAAAAAATAACTGTGATAGAAAAGAGAGAAGCTTTGGAGATCTGTGGTTTTGGTTTATATAAAGCTGCTCTACAAGCAGTTTCTTGTTGAGTCAACAAGCCTTGTGTGTTTTGGCATAGAACTGACAATGCTAATGCCTAATCCTTTTAGAATAACCCTTTCAGGGATGTTGAGATATCCAGGCAACAAATTGATGGCAATAGAGGAGGATGAAATGTTAGGAGAACTATATCATCCACTAGGACAAGTTGCAAAAACTGGATTTGCTGGTTTGTAGACTTGCAGTTTTCTATCTAGATGATTATTGGAATTTCTGTTACAACTTTCAGAGAATAACTTTCTCTTGGGATAACAACGAATACTTATATCAACAAGGCAGCATAGTATAAAGGGAAGAATGGAACTTGGGAACCAGGTAGATCTGAGATTGAGTCCCACCTCTGCCACTTTTTAGCTGTGTAAATTTAGACAAATCACTTTACATTGCCAAACCTCAGTTTCCTCACTGGTAATATGGAGGACAATAGTTGTAACTTGAAGTCTTTATAAGGACTAAACAGGATACTTTACGTTAACCAGCTTCCACAATGCCTGAACTATAATAGGACTCCTTAAGTAATGGGACTCTAAGTGATAGTCTTCCCTCAGCTATCTTCTTCCTGACTTCAGAGATACAAACAGTTGAAATTTTAATAAATATATATGTATGGTATGTCTTTAGAAAGTTTTTAAGGTGGTTATAATTTGGTGATTGGACCTAATGATTTCCTAATAAAATTTGAGAATGAAGAAGTTATTTTTCCTTTTTCTTGAGAGACATTTTAAGGTTAATAACCTTTACCTTTTTTTCCTTCCATTCTTTGCATTATATTTGACGATTTTTAGGATAAGTAGTCTAGCAGCATATTGGCAAATTGCACAACAGCGTACTAGATGTCAGTAATGGTAAATTTTATGTGTGTTGTATCACAGTTAAGAAAAGAGGAAATAGGACAGTAGAAATAGTTCTAACTTAAAAAATATTGCCAAAGCCAGTGGTTCCAGATAAATAGCATCTGTTCATCTACTGCTTTATAGCTGAAGCATACAGCTGAAACAAGTCTTTAAAAAATGGCTGAAGATTTTGGATTGTGAAGGATATCTTTAAAAACTCATTCATTACAAAGATGTTTATCACATAATTGTTTATAATAATGAAAAGATTGAAAACAATTGAAATGATTTATATTTGATTAAAATGAGTAGCAACAGTAATAATTAAAACTTATTAAACACTTACTGTGTACCAGATACTTCTAAGTACGTACCAGACACTTCAAGTATTAAGGCTTCCCTGGTGGCTCACTCAGTAAAGAGTTTGCCTGCAATGCAGGATACCCAGGTTCCTTCCCTGGTTTGGGAAGATCTCCTGGAGAAGGAAATGGCAACCTGCTCTGGTAGTCTTGCCTGGAGACTTCCATGGACAGAGGAGCCTGGTGGGCTCCAGTCCATGGGGTCACAGAGAGTTGGACATGACTGAGTGACTAACACTTTCCTTTTTCATGTACCAGACACTTTAAGTATTTTATATGTATTAACTCATTTAATTCTAATAATAAAACTATGAAGTAGGTAGTACTGCTATTCACATTTACAGAGGAGGCCCAGAAGTGTTAGTAAATGGCACAAATTCACACTGGTAAATGGCAGAGCAGGATTCCTACCTAGGCATGTGAATTTGTGCCCAAATTTAAGATATTCAGATAATGTAATATTTTGCAACGTTAAAATACTGCCTAAAACATTTTTTTTTTTGATGACACAAAAATGATCATGGTATAACAAAGCAAAAATAAAAGTAGGATAAAAATTGTATGTGTGGCGACTGCTGGGCTCCAAACTGGGCACCAGGCCAGGTACCCACCCTCCCTCTACTCTTGGACCCAGAGCCATCTGCAAATCCCTAATTGTTGCTACAGGTTCTTTCAGGTCTACGTGTCTATTAGTCCCCGAGCTCTGTAGGGCTAGAGAAGGAGGAGGAACCTATCCAGAATCTCCACAGAACAGGAAAAGGAGGGGACACTCCACAAGGAAAAACTCTGCAGTGAAAGGGAAGGCATGCCTGAGAACCAAGGCAAGATGGAAAACAGAGGAGAGCCACTGGATGTGGCAAAGCCAGGAGTAGCGTGTGCTGTGGAAGACAAGGAAAAGTTAGAAGGCAAGGGAAGGATCACAAGGGAAAGATGGAAGATGAGGAGATTCTAGAGGATAAGGAAAGGTCAGAGAGTGAGACAAAACTAAAAGAAGGAAACCCAGAGAGCCAGGGAATGCCAGTGAGTGAGGAAAAGCAAAAGAAAGAAAAGCAGAAAGCGAGGGAAAACTAAAAGACGACAAGCCAGCCAGCGAACCAAGTGCCACCAGAAAGCACTCAGCGGGGGAGGATGTACCCAGGAAGGCCAAAAGAAAAAGCAACAAAAGGGCTGGCTCTCAGTGTCTTAAGGAATATGAGGAGCCTGTACACGATATGCAATTGAGCAATGAAGAGAAGATAAGAGAATTGGACGAGGTGGCCAGGGTGGAGGAGGAGGTGAAGAAAACCAGACAGAAATTGAGGGGGTTTATGTGGATGCAAACAAGTTTACAGGACCCCTTCTATCCGAGGGGCCCAGGGGAACTCAGGGGTGGCTGCAGGGCCCCACAAAGGGGCTTCGAAGACATTCCTTTTGTGTAGTGCCTCTGGCAGGCGTTTACCAGGCCTTGTGCTTTATTTAACCTTATGCTGCTGCTGCTGCTAAGTCGCTTCAGTCGTGTCCGACTCTGTGTGACCCCATAGACAGCAGCCAACCAGGCTCCCCCGTCCCGGGGGTTCTCCAGGCAAGAACACTGGAGTGGGTTGCCATTTCCTTCTCCAGTGCATGAAAGTGAAAAGTGAAAGGGAAGTCGCTCAGTCGTGTCTGACTGTTCGCGACCCCATGGACTGCAGCCTACCAGGCTCTCTTGTCCATGGGATTTTCCAGGCAAGAGTACTGGAGTGGGGTGCCATTGCCTTCTCCAAACCTTGTGCTAATCCTGTGCTTTAGGTATTACTCTTGTTAGCCAACTGCAGCCCTCTGTTTCAGTGGCAGATTTTCACTCATTGCGTGGAAAAATGTTTATGATGCATTGTAAATTAAAAACGAAAGCAGTTTTCAGAACCATAAAAATTGTATGAGCAATAAATTCTCAACTTTGGAAAAAATTCTGTGGAAGAAAGACTGAAAGAAAATGTTTATGATGGTCATCTGTGGAAGGGTAGAATTAAGATTATTTTCTTTTGTGTTGGGGTTGGCCAAAAAGTTGTTACATAAGATCTTACAGAAAAACCCAAATGAATTTTTTGGCCAGCCCAACATATGTGTTTTGGTACTATATTAATCTTTTCAGTTGATATACATTCTCTTTATATTCAGAAAGAATAAACTATTTACAATAGCATTTTTATGAACCTCTAATAAAGAAAGCTGAGTGCTGAAGAATTGATGCTTTTGAACTGTGGTGTTGGAGAAGACTCTTGAGAGTCCCTTGGACTGCAAGGAGATCAAACTAGTCAATCGTAAAGGAAATCAGTCCTGAATATTCATTGGAAGGACTGATGCTGAAGCTGAAACTTCAATACTTTGGCCACCTGATGTGAAGAACTGACTCATTCGAAAAGACTCTGATACTGGGAAGGATTGAAGGCAGGAGAAGGGGATGACAGAGGATGAGATGGTTGGATGGCATCACCGACTTGGTGGACATGAGTTTGAGCAAGCTCCAGGAGCTGGTGATGGACAGGGAAGCCTGGTGTGCTGCAGTCCATGGGGTCACAAAGAGTCGGACATGACTGAGTGAATTGAACTAACAGTATTCCACATAAATGAAATACTGTTTTAGTTTTGTAAAGGACCATCTTGAGGTGATTTAATTGTCTTCCAGCCAATGCTTAAATCCATTCAACAAAACCCATACCAAGAGACTTTTAAAGTTAAATTTGAATACTCATTTGTTGATGGAAAATTAACTACTTCTCAAGGCAGTACAATTCATTTATAAAGATCTTTTTACTCTGAGAACTTCCAAAGCCTATGTAATCTTCCTACTTTGGAGATGATGCTAATGCTGATAATGTTTAGAGATTAAATAATTAACCCAAGATCACGAAGCTAGGGAATGGGAGAGTTCGGACTGTATCCTAGATCATTCCATTGTTAGTGTTCTTTCACTGCTTCTGTTCTTAAATGACAACTCTTTTCTTGACTCAGGATCATAATGACGAACATCAGTTATTGTACTGTGCTGTTGCAGCAAAGGCAACTGTAGAGGCTATAGGTTTATAGGTCATAGAAACTTTGCTTTGGGAGTTTTCTATCCTCTAACAATGAGGCTATCAGGTCCCGTGCTGCTTATGAGTGTGTCAGGCCCATTATATTTTCTGATACACAACTTTTTATTTTTATAGACCATGGCTGGCATTAGTTAAATGAATATCTTAATGGACTGCGTTTCATGAAAGATACAGTAAGCTTTGAGGGAAGGTTTGAGGGGCTTCTCTTTTGTCTCTTTGTAGGCACATGAACGTTAATGGGTGTACTTTGCCACTCAGACTCAATTCTGGGCTAGTCCGTATGGCTGAGCTTGCTGACTAAGTCAGATGAGGTATGTTTTTAAGTACTTTACCAAAGTCCTATCAATCTGTAGCCCCATGGACAGATTTTATAAATACACTTATCAACTGCAGAAAAATAATATTTGTCCATGTCTCCTTACCTACCATTGCTAGGTTGCTCAGTCGTGTCCGAGTCTTTGCAACCCCATGGACTGTAGCCTACCAGGCTTCTCTGCTCATGGATTTTCCAGGCAAGAATATTGGAGTGGACTGCCATTCCCTTCTCCAAGGGATCTTCCCAGCCCAGGGATCAAACCCATGGCTCCTGCATTATAGGCAGATTCTTTACCGTTTGAGCCATCGTTGGGAGGCCCTACCTACCATTACCTCTGTCCAAATCTTGTCCTTGCCTTTCTTGCCTTTAGGTAGGGTGCCTATACATCTGTTTTCCAGGACTATCCTGGATTGATAATTTTTATAACTATATAATTATTATTAATAGCACCTCTTTAATTATTAAAAGAGTTAGAAGTGATAAGGTGTATGATCACCCTATTTTAATGGCAGTGCTGACTGTGTGGCACTCCTTCTGTGTGGGTCTGTTCTTTGGAAAGCCAGACACTGAGCTTTAACATCTTGATATTCAAGAGTAATTGTCAAGACTTTTTTCTTGCCCTTTTGTTTCTTAGAATCTGTTGGGCTACTCCAGCAGTGTCACATTCAGGCAGCTCCTGCCATGTTTCTGAGATCAAAGAAGACAGAGGACATCTCACAAAGAAATCTCTGCAACAGGAGTAGCAGCAATAACATCACTGTTGAGGGCCTGCTGTGTGACAGGTGCTGTTCTAGGAACTGTGCACTCACTCTCACTAAGCCTCTTAACAATCCTGAAATAGAGTATTATGTTCCTTCAAGGATGAGGAAGTTAGCTTCACAGAGTTAGGTAAGATTCCGAAGATCACCTGGCTGGGGTTGAACTCAGGCCTCTGTTTCCAAAGATGCTCTTTCTGTTGTAGTTGCCCATGCATTGCTAAGACAACAAACTTCTTATTTTCATACTTCAATCAAGTTTTCAAATTGAATGACTTATTTATCCTCTTCTACCCTAGGAGACAGTACTCTGCCCTCTCTAAATGCCAGTATTCTTCGACCACTCAGAAGACTCTTAACTATATCCTGCTTGGCACTGTAGCTATTGGCACACACTGTCTGTCTCCCTTGTTAGCTATACTATGTTCCTAAAAGAGTCATTTTCATCTTTGTATTTCCATACCACCCATCCTTACACATGGGTTTCCCAGGTGGCGCTGGTGGTAAAGAATCCACCTGCCAGTGCAGGAGATGTGAGACCTGGGTTAAGTCCCTGAGTGGGGAATATCTGCTGAAGAGGAGAATGGCTCCCCACTGCAGTATTCTTGCCTGGAGAATACCATGAACAGAGGAGCCTGCAAAGAGTCAGACATTACTGAAGCAACTTAGCAAGCACAATCAATCCTTGCACACGGTAGCTACTCAAGAAACACTTGCTGAATGAATGAGTGTCACATAGTGTTAATACTGAGATACACTTACTTCAAAACCTGTCTGAGCACGATTAAGAGTAGCAACTGGCTCCCTAGAAGTTTACTCCTCAGAGGTTAACTGTATATGCATCGCTTGGGAACTGAGTTAAAATCCAGGTTCTGGTTCATTAGGTCTGGAGTGGGGCCCGAGATTCTACAGTTCCCACAAGCTGACAGGTGACGCCCATGCTGCTAACCTGCTGTTCACACTTTGGGTACTAAGGCCCTAGAATGAGGAAAGTGAAGAAAACGCTGTGGTACTTAGTTTTTTTTTTTTTTTTCCTGTTGACACCAAAGGGAACTCTCAGCAAATAAAAGGAGTGTTTACTTCAGAGGCAGATTGCAGTGGTACATGTTCAAAAATGGTGCATGCATTTGTGAGCAGTGGAAGGTGATGAGTCTATAAACAGTAACTAGATAATAAAATGCCAGACATTGTTCTAAGAAAAAAGTATGGGAAAAGGGTTAGAAGTTTGGGAGAATTTAGGAGTCAGCTCTTTCAGTCAACAAGCATTTAGTAAGTTACTACTCCGTGTAAGTCACACAAGGCACCATCAAACATGTTATTCCCAGGTTGCAGTGGACTGGGGACTATTGCTAACTAGCTATGTGTTCCCCCTGAGCATGGGTTCACAAATTTATGTGTGCACTAGAGTCACCTGGAGAGCTTGTTAAAATGCTCTTTCCTGGGCTTGGTTCTCAGAGGTTTATATGGAGCAGGTGGGAGTGTGGCCCATGATTTTGCATTTCTAACCATCTCACAGGTGAAGTCAAAACTGCTGTTGTGAGGTCTACACTTTGAGAATCACTGCTCCAGGGCAGTGAACTTACTCCCTGAGGTTCCTTTTAGTGCAAAACCTGAAATTGATGTTTACCCTGAACATATTAATAAATACAAAGCTTTAGGTTAGCTGGCCAGAGACCTAGGTCAGTTAACACAGTCACCTGTGCTTTGTAGGCAGTGGGAGTACCTGAGGGTGTCTACTAATATAAACAGCAAGCTCAGTTTTAATGAGACAGTTGGTTAAAAGATACACAGTTGGAAGGAGCTACAGTGAATGTCAGGTTTGGTCACTTATGGATGATTGTTCATATTTTTATGTACATTATACATTTTTAATAATGGATTGAAAAGTTTTCTAAGCAGAAAGCAAACTTTTGTTTTTAAGCCGAGGTCCAGGGTCCCTGCTATGACCTACATGTATACTTTTTCTATAAAAACATCCTTCAACTAAATGATACATGAATCACATTATTATCAACTATACTTTGATATAAAATAAAAAGTTTAAAAACCCACAAAAGCGGTAAAATTATTATATAAATGGAATAAATAGGTAAAGTAGTTAAAAAAGTAACACATGAACCAAAGTTACCTTTTTTCAAGCATATCTATTCACACCAAAGAAGGGCTATCATTTTGATTGTTTTTTAGCAATAATGTCTTTGGAAGGCAGCTCTAACTAAAATAGAGACACATTTTAATTAAGTATTCTACAGCAAATCTTTCATCTAGGGGCAGCTTATGTATACTTCTAAAGTACACTTCAGTCAGTATGTATTAAATATGCATGTGAATAGATACATGTGCATGTGTGTGTTTGTGCATGTGTGTATGTTAAAGTCAGAAGGATGTACTGTGGAGTGATCAAGTTTACCTTCAGAGTTCTCACTGGCTTCTATCCATCTTCTCCTCAAGAACTCAGAGTTGCACCCTGGCTGTGCAAGTCCTTTGACTCCCAGTCCCTAACCCAGTACACACACACACACCTACTCTGAATCATTCTTTCAGCAAAGCTTCTATTCCAGTCAGACTAGTATGTTTTCTTTTATTGAAGTATAATTGATTTACAATGTTGTGTTAGTTTCTGCTATACAGCAAAGTGACTCAGTGATAGACATATATTCTTTTTCATGTTTTTCCATTATGATTTATTACAGAATAGTGAATATGTTCCCTGTGCTGTATGGTAAGACCTTGTTTATTTCTGTCACCCCCAGCGAGCATGAAACTGAAGGCCTTTGAGGACAGGTCATTTCTACCTATTGTTCATCCACCGAAAGCACCTGCACAGGGCTTGGTTAATGTTTTTGAATGAATGTCACTAGGTTCTGTCACCCCCAGACAGACACTTGCTGTCATTCTTCCCAGCAAGTATTTTCCCCTCTCCTTTATAAGGTCTTTTGAGGCTGCTTCAGTCGTCTCTGGAGCAGGCCTTTCCTTGAACCACTAATGCATTGAAATCTCCACCCTTAGGTTAACATATGGATTCTAATATTTTTGCATGCAAAGATTTCGACCTTCCACAGGATTACAAGTTCCGGCAAGATTTTGCTTGCCAGATTTTTTTTTTTTTTTGTTCCACAGGATTACAAATTCTGGCAAGACTGTTTTCCCACAGTTTTAGAGCAAGTATGTAATTCTGAGATTAATTATTCTCCCCTTTTTGTTTCTTGGAACAAATTCTTCATAAGTGTTAATGACTGTAAATCACCTGATGTATTCTTTTCTACACTATGATACGTAAGCATCAATATAATATATTATATATCACCTTCTCCCCACCCTTCCTTGCTAGTTCAACCCTCTTCAGTGGCTCTCCTCTTCCTCAGGATGAAGTGGGCCCTTCCTGCTCAGCTTGTGTTCACTTTCTGTCTTTGTCTCTCACACTTCTTGCAGCGCTGGGGCCCCAAACTACGCCTGCCACCTGAAAGTCTCACCTGACTTTGTTGCAGTTTGCCTTCAGGTCTCCTGAGTACTTGGCATACATCCTAACCCTGTGCTAACACATCGTTTTCTACTTAAATTATCTTATTTCCGCTCTCGTTCCCATCTAGATTTTAAATGGCTTTAGGATAGAGCCCAGTTATTATTCATTTGTCACTTTTTAAGGAGGGAAGCATAAAGAACATGTGTTGGGCACATAGATTCTTGGTAAATATTTCTTCAGTATTGAATATGTAAATAATTCTTTGTCCCAAAGGAATGACTCTTTAATGTGGATGTGTCAAGCACTTTAGCAAGTCCCTAGAGGACTTGTTTTAGAGGTGGGAGGACTGTTTTTCTCAGATCATACTAGAAGGTGGTTATCTATGCCTTGCTCCAATCTTAGATATCTTTCAACCAATTGCAGACTAGAGGAAGAGAGAAAACAGCTGTTGCTCTTTTCTCTCCCAGTCCTTGCCTTCTCACGACTGGATGTGAACATTCCTTAGGGTGTGGTATTTTGGAATCTAGAGCTTTGGAACTGTTGGGTCATCATTCTCAGGAAATTATGGTAAAAGGAAAAGTGCCTCTGATTGCTGGTGTTCAAATGTACATGTCTACAATCAGCCCACATCCCAGAATCTTACCCCATCTTCACCTCTGCCTGACTCTGTCTCTCAGGCAAAAACTGTGTTTCATTATACACCAGCCCACTCAGACTATATATTACATAGAGTTGTCCAGTCAAAGAATTCTGTGCCATGAAGGAGACTTGGGTTATGATTCTAGCTTTAGGAAGAAGGGGCTAATTTTATACTTTGGGTCTTACTTGGTACATCTTCCAGCTGAGAAAGTAGAACTGCATTGGAGATAGTAGGTTTAAAGTAACTTGCTTTTTTCATCCTTTTTGTCAAAAACCCCAATTCATATTATTAATTGCTTTCTCAAAAGCTGTTATTCCAGTGTGCTTTAAAGCCAGCTGAATTTTCATATTCTAACTTACACAGCATTTACTTACACATGGAAATGTGTTTTCTAGGCAAAATCATCGAACTTCTTAAAAATCTTCATTTAAATAATTACATTTGCTAGAATAATAATCTTCACTGCTCTGAAACACTATTGGTTTTTATCTTAGAATTGCTTAGTTTATTTTAAAAAGTACAGTATGTGTTCCTTCCTGGAAAAAATCAGAAAATACAATCAAGTAAAAAGGAAGTAGAAACGATCTATCCATATAGAGGCCACTTTAACATGTTCCCCTCTGCCTATCAGACTTTTCCCTTTATGTGTATAGATGTGACTGCAGTATACACACTGCTCTTCAGGTCCCTTTCTTTCATATTAGTATTTTGCCAGTATTCTCCTATGTCTGTGTACACGTGGACCTTCAGAAAGCTCCAGATTCAGAGGGAGACAGTGGTATGTTTTTGGGCTGCGTAACCTAAATCTCAGCCCTGTCATCTTTAAAATGACAATTCTAACTACAGCTGCCTCAAAACATTGTTGAAAGGACTGAAGGAGATATTGCATTTAACTCAGAGTTTGGCCCTAATTATAGCTACCTCAAAGCATTGTTGAAAGGATTGAATGAGACACTGCATTTAATTCAGAGTTTGGTCAGTGGAACTTGACAAAGTTAATATTAATACTATTCATCTTAATGACTTTATATTATTCCATTATATGGAAGCACCATGATCTATTGAACCATTTACTTACTGATGGACATTTAGTTTCCCCCCTTTTATGTGCAGTTACACACACAAAATGCCATGCTGAACATCCTTTTACGCACATAATTGACATATATACAATTATTTCCTTGGCATAAACTCTTGTAAATGGGATTGCTGGGATACAGGGTATCTGCATTTTAAATGTGCGTATTAATGGATTTCTCCCTAAGAGATGCTGTACCGTGTGAACTCCTCTGACAGTTTTTCTTTCAGTTTCTCTTAGTGCTGTTTGTTATACTGAAGTTTGTTGCTGTTGTTTTCTTTTATAGCTTCTGGCTTTTATTTAACCATAATAAGGTTAAATAAATAGTTTCATATAATTCCTTTTAGTAACTAACTTTATAGCTTAATAGCTTAATATACCTTATAGCTTAATATACCTTATAGCTTAATAGTTTAATATACCTTATAGCTTAATATACCTTATAGCTTAATAGCTTAATATACCTTATAGCTTAATATACCTTTATAGCTTAATAGCTTAATATACCTTATAGTACAGCTAAGGTAATACATAAGAAGTATATTTTTGTATATGATTTGAGGTAGATAAGGATTAATGAAAATCTATGTCTTTTTTTTTCATGGTGATTGGTGTACTATACATGTATACATACCTCAAGCATAAAATACTTTATGTAGTGATATTCTGAAGCTCGTTTTTTTCTCACTCAGCGATATGTTTTAGGAATCTCTTCTGTGCCAGTGTAGAGGGATTGATCTCACCCTTTCCTACTTACGTATTATGTTGATAGTATTTGGCCAATCCTGTATGGTCATTGTGACTTCCTGGGGGCTCAGATGGTAAAGTGTCTGTCTACAATGCGGGAGCCCTGGGTTCGAGCCCTGGGTTGGGAAGATCCCCTGGAGAAGGAAATGGCAATCCACTCCAGTCATTTGTAGTTTCTGATTTTTCACTGCTCAGCTAGTGCTGTGACCTTGTACTTGGGCACAGTGCCAGTGTTTGTCATGGAAAAGTGGAATTGGTGGGTCTTGGGCTATGCAGGTCTTTCATCTTAACAGATACTGCAAAAATTTGCTTCTAAATTGGCTTGCCAATTTTACATTCATACCCGTAGTGTCTGAGAGCAACCCTCTCTATTTAAAATGTCATTTTTACCACTACCAAATTCCCAGATTCTGTTTATTATACTGCTTTGTCTGTTTCACTAACATCTCGCTTTTTTGGCAGAATTTGGGAGATCTGTGAACCAGAGCCAGGCCTAAAAGCCATAGATAGTTTCTACTTTTTCAAATCATATATGACAACTTTTCCCTATAATCAGCAACAAGAGTGCTTGAGTGGGCTTAGGTGTAAGATTGTCTTCCCTTCTTTCCTACAAAGGTGTTAGAGTTTTAAAGTAACTATTTGGGGGAACATTCCCCTGGAGAAGGGAATGGCAACCCACTCCAGTATTCTTGCTCGGAGAATCCCAGGGACAGGTCCATGGGGTCACGAAAGAGTCAGACACGACTGAGCAAGTAGCACTTTCAGTTGCACTTTAAAACTATTTAAAGGCATAGCTGTTAATACTATATAACTTTGACTGATGCAAGGAGACAGGAATTAGGGAGAGTGTAAAATATTTCTCTGTGTGCCCTTTTAAAATTCTGTCTGTGAGATGGGAAAATAAACAGAGTAACAAGGTTTCCCAGTTCTTAATGTGCTTCTGTGATAGCTGTCACCTCCCCCTTTGCCTTCTGCTAGGGGTCAAACCCTAGAAATATTGATAAGGAAGAAAAGGTCTCTCACCATTGCTGCTACTGTTTTGCCTGTTTTCTCCCCTTTGGGTTTGGAGAGTGATTTAGACTGCATGACACTATAATTTAATAATGAACATCATCATAACTGGGGGCCCAGGAGATACAAATTATCTACTCAAGAGATACAAACAGAACACACACTGTTTAATTACTGAAGCTTTACAGGATGCTTTGCCACCTGGTAGAACAAGTCGTTTCTCCTATTTCTTTCTCAACATTTTTTAGACTGTCATCACACATTTATTCTTCCAAATAGAATTTAGAATTAGTCTCTAAGGTTAAAAATGGCATTAGGGCTTTTATTTTGTTTATATTACATCTGTACACTTAGTTGGAAAGAATTAATCTGTTTATCATTGAGTCTTCTCAGTCAGAAAAATGGTATATCTTTCCACTTTTCAAAATCTTCTTCTGTATTCTTTAGTAGAGTTTGAGTTGTTTTTATAGATATATTTTTTCCTAATTTTACTTTGTCCCCATTTAAAAAATGGTTTGATTGCAATATTAACTATAATAGACATTCCCAGAGTCAAATGGTTTTACACACATGTGCACATACACACACACACACACACACACACACACACACGCGTGGTTGTTATACTAAGTAGGGCTAGCAGAAGTCTTTAGAACTTTATCTCATAGTCATTAGAGAAAAGCTGTTTCTAAATTCTTTGATCATTGGAGTAGAGTTCAAAATTCTGTGTCCCATGGGAAAATAGATACTGTTTAATAATCTTGGCTATCTTTAACATTCATTTATGTGAAAATATTGGTCACTTGGAAGTCACAGATCTTCTTTTAATGATGTTTCTTTCATCAGAGGAGTTCTGGAATAGGGTTATTAGTGTGTAATTAGCCACATTAAAATGTTCCCACCAGACCAATTGATTAATCTCAATATTTCATTGTACCACATATATATTATAGAAAAGCTACAGATGCTATTTGTGGGTTATGGCATTTTGTATGTGATTTCATTTTCTTCTTTATAAAATCAACTATTTTCTAAAATATTTCAAAAAGATTTCAAAATACCACCTGAACATAAATCCCCTTTATTCCACATTTCATCCTTCTTCCCAAGGCATTTCTGAATGGAATGAGTCCCTAATACCAACCGATCTCAAGATGGTTGCCTGTTTTATTGACGTTGCTATTGCTTCTCATCATGATGAGTAAAATTACAAAGTCCATATTCTTTCTGGAGGCCCACTGTGGAACTGAGGTCACCCTAGATGCAATAAATTCTTATTGAAGAGTATGTAGAGACTAGGTTATATTTCTGTCCAAAGTCCAGGCCCTGGATATTCAGAGTTGACTGGAATAACCTCATAGTGTTTTTCTTACCAGGGACTGAATTGGCTTCTCTCTCAACTAGAGTTGTTTGGAGCCTCATAGATAGTATCTAGCTGGGAGAGGCTGCCCTTGGAAAACCATGGAGTCCCTGACCCTGGTGGCTTCAGATACTTCATTTAAATGGGATTAGAATTCACAACAGTGTATAATTCACTGTTAGTGTTAGTTGTTCAGTTGTGTCCAACCCTTTGTGACTCCATGAACTATACTCCACCAGTCTCCTCTGTCCATGGAATTCTCCAGGCAAGAACACTGGAGTGGGTACCCATTCCCTGCTCCAGGGGATCTTTCCAACTCAGGAGTCGATCCCATGTCTCCTTCATTGCAGACACCAGGGAAGCCCTGCAAATCGAAATCACTACAAACTGAGGCCAAACTAAAGCAAAGTTGAAAACCCAAAAGAATAGTCAACAGAAAGATCATTGTTTGGAACTTATAGCAACTCTCAAAGGTTCCAGTTGGCTCCCATTTGCTGATTCATGGACCTTCCTGGGAACTCTTCAAGAATTAACATGGTTTTAAAGAAGTGGAAAAGTAAGATTAAAATGTTAGTAAGAGAAGCAAAACAAAGGAGAATTAGGAATCAAACTTGATTTTTAAAATTGGGAGTTACTATTTAGTTAATTTCAAGAATATTTCAAGTATTAGGGATTTGAAGAAGATAGTTTCTTTTGCTTTGCTATTGAGTTCAATTTAAGTTGTTAAATCTCTAAAAATCAATATTAAGTATATGTATTATGTGACAGTTCCATCTAAAGTTTTATCTCGTATAGAATATAGGGCAGATACAATGGAGCGGCCAAGCACATGTAATTTACCCCACAAATCTAAAGCACTTCCACATTGATTTTTTTTTTTTTTGCCGTTTTCTAGCCCCCAGTCACTGAACAGAGAAAAGATGGCTTACTTTCATAGCATGGTGATACTTACAACTACAAAACGTTCATCTGTCATGCCCTCTAATTCAGGACTGTCTTTTTGTTACCTTTCTTGATAGGCTTTTTTAGGTCATTTAAAAAATTCTTGTCTTCTCTAAAATGTTATGACAAGAAAATCAAATGGTTTTTAAAATGTTCTGATTTGTTGATTAATTTTGCCTCTAAAATTATATTATACTAGTGTTGTTTTTAATGCTTTAACTATTTCCAAATGCAATTATCTTGAAATAACTATGAATAGGAAATTGTGTATAACTGAAAAGACAGGCTTTCATAATGTATTAAAGTACCTAATTTAGTAACTAAGAATAAAAAGGACACACAGAAACCATTTTTGAGACTGTAATTATAAGTTAAGTCACTATTAAAATGACATGTATATATATTTCCAGTTTAAAATAATTAAAGCTTTTTTCCCCCAAATGCTTTCACTCACAAGAGGAGACAGTTGTGAACTTATGAGTTCATATATACACAAAAATATTGCATGGCTTCATGTACCATACATAACAAAAAAAGGATCTATCTATATTGTTCAGAGCAGTGTAAACAAGTGATATTTGATTCCCTCCACCTCACCACCTTCACTAAATGCACATTTGCTTACATTTTAACCAGTGTAGCCAACTGTGAAATATGGTCAGATTAATATTTGAAAACCTGAATAGTAGTAGAGTGACAATACTTAAACATAACCAAGCCTTAGGGATGTTGTATGTCTCTAGCTGTGGTTGCCCTCTCCCATTTTATTTACTCATAAGTATCATTAATACCAAAGATATATAACCTTTGGTGCCAATGCGTCACTTTCTCTCTTCAAGTCTTTAGTAGTTGCATGCTTATCTATTTCAGTCAAATGTATTTCTTATCAAAAAAAGAGTGAGAGACCTGACAATACAGTGTTATCGAATTTTTTCAGCTGAGACCCACATGTCATTCAGCATTCAGACATGCTTGCGCTTGATTGATGGATGGGTTTGTGACAAATAAAACTAGGATCAACAGCTTTGCACCTTTTCCCCCATCAGAGACCAGAGTAAAGCATAACTCTAACAATAGTGGGATTAGGGATGCATTAGCTCTCCATCGACCAAAACCATCCATTCCCATCAATACTTCGCACGTAATAACCTGAAGCTATGATAAGGAAACAAAAGAAGGAGAAAAGGGACAGGAGAAAACAAATCAATAATAGAAGGGAATGTCTGGAAGATGCACTGTCCAAATGAAGATTTTTTTTTCCCACACTGCTGGACTAATGTCCCTAAATGTGGAGACAATACCTCACCCAGAATTTTGGTGGGGGAGCAGATTGGTACTTTGTTTAAACACAGGTTTGATATCTGAGGACTGATATTTAGACTAGGTTTTTTTTTGTTTTCTTCAGGGCAAAAGAAGCATTATAGAATTTACTGTTAACCTGTGTCCCTAAAACTGCTCTTAAAGAAAAGAGGTGTTTTCACCTGAATTATTCAGACTGTGTGGCCGCTTCAGGGATAATTGGAACGCTCCTGTGTGGATACAGTTTTAATGTCCAGATGCTTAGCCTCGTCACAAATATTCCCTTAGATATGGGTTAGTATGAAGAATATTAATTAACCAATTTACCAAGATTTACATAAAGCATATATTTTCCCTTACCAGACACAGACTGATGCCCCCTTTATGAAAACTAGTACCTGTCCTAGAAGAGTCTTACTTTTCTAGGTAGACTTTTTTTTTGTAAAATCTTTCCACATAAAAATGTATCTTCATTCTCAATTCATAGAATATTTTGATGATAATTTCATCATTTTCCCCACAAACAATGGACTGTTAAGCTTATTTATTCAGGTTTTTTGTTCCTTTTCTTTAGAGAGCTTTTGATTTTTGTATTACCTATCATGTTTATCCTAATTTACAATTTATTCTAATTGGCCATTGAGTGGGCCAGTATGGTTTTCTCCTGGTGAGGATGAACATTAGTGATATTTGTTCAGAAGAAGAGGTGTGAAGGGAGGAAAAGCCCAAGTTCTAATTGTGGAGCCACTGATCTTGGGAAAGGCACTTCATCATTTTACTTCAGTTTTCACACTTAGAATAAGAAGAGAATGGTATTGTCTAATTCATCATTATCATCAATGTCACCATCATTATTAATATTATCATTATTCTGCATTGACATACTGTAGGGCTTCATTTTCTTAAAGTTTGCCAAGTGTTGAGAAGATAGAAGCCATATAATTCCCTTCTCTTTTTCTAGTTCTGTGGGAAGATGGATGTCCATTCTCTTTATTTTAGAGAAAGTAGAAGGAAAAGAGAGAAACTGTTCCGTATCTAAACAACTGTGTACAAAATCCTTAGGATAGTTGTCAGTTGCTTCTAAACTATAGGCTGGGGAATCCAAGAGATTAAAATAATTTCTAGAATAAAAAATTTTTAAGGATTTTCTACTATCTTACTCATAGAATAAATTCTAGTTGCATTCCTTGAGCTCAAATCTTATTTCAGGCAGTAAAAGTCAATTATATGTGGTTATGAGAGCCTCTGTATGTGTAAAGGCAGATTTTGGCTTATGTTATTGAAGGTCATGGGTATAGTAGTCAGGAAATGTAGTGGTGTTTATAATTATAAAGAGACTAACTGCATTTTAATTATGATTTTAGAAGTTTTCTTTGGACCTGAAATAGTTAAAATTGTTAAAGCCACATATATCTGACATTTCAGGTCATATAGCAATTATATAAATATATATATCATCCTAGCTGACACTCTCTGAAAATTTTTGTCTGAACTGAAAACCTTTTAGGGTAACAAGCTTGATTAAAGGCATATGGTCCACTTTTTTTGGACCCCAAATTTGACCTATTTTATAATTGGTATGATCCAGTGGGTATTTTCTTTAAGATCCTAATACAAGGCCAATCTTGGGGGCACTCCAAGTAAGTGATTTTGTGGGGCACTTCTGCTGAAGATGAATGAGCCCCAACATCCAATTCTGATACCTGTGACTAGATTTGTTTCATCTTCAATGAGACCACTCATTGCTTCCACATACGTTCCCTTAACCTTTAAAGCCGATAATGGCCTCTGACTCTAGCCACCTTTATAACCATACAGAGGAAGAGTTCCAAGGTTTTTCAGAGGGCCAGCATTTTAATGTAAAAGATCGTTAATAAGCCCAGTCTGTGTTTTAATGTAAATGGGAGCATGACCTATGCTACTATTACAAAATATATAGTATGTGGCCGACTGATAGCTTTTCTTTCCTACATAGTCAAATTTCAAGCTTTCTGTAAAAGCTGTGTAAAACACTTCCATCTATGACCTTATACAGAACTCTCTAATTTGGTTCCGTTTAAGGATCTGTAAGAATTGGACTGTGAAGAAGGCTGAGCGCTGAAGAATTGATGCTTTTGAACTGTGGTGTTGGAGAAGACTCTTGAGAGTCTCTTGGACTGCAAGGAGATCCAACCAGTCCATTCTGAAGGAGATCAGCCCTGGGATTTCTTTGGAAGGAATGATGCTAAAGCTGAAACTCCAGTACTTTGGCCACCTCATGTGAAGAGTTGACTCATTGGAAAAGACTCTGATGCTGGGAGGGATTGGGGGCAGGAGGAGAAGGGGACGATAGAGGATGAGATGGCTGGATGGCATCACTGACTCGATGGACGTGAGTCTGAGTGAACTCTGGAAGTTGGTGATGGGCAGGGAGGCCTGGCGTGCTGCGATTCATGGGGTTGCAAAGAGTCGGACACGACTGAGTGACTGAACTGAAGGATCTTTAAGTGAAGAAACAAGGTTCACACATATATGTATGTGTAGGAACTCAGACAGGTTGGTCATAGCTTTTCTTCCAAGGAGCAAGCATCTTTTAATTTCATGACTGCAGTCACCATCTGCAGTGATTTGGAGCCCAAGAAAACACAGTCAGTCACTGTTTAATTGTTTCCCCATTGATTTGCCATGAAGTGATGGGACCAGATCCCATGATCCTAATTTCCTGGATGTTGAGTTTTAAGCCAACTTTTTCACTCTCTCACTTTCATCAAGAGGCTCTTTAGTTTTTCCCTTTCTGCCATATGTGTGGTGTCATTTGCATATCTGAGGTTATTGATATTTCTCCTGGCAATCTTGATTCCAGCTTGTGCTTCATCCAGCCTGGCATTTCGCATGATGTACTCTGCATATAAGTTAAATAAGTAGGGTAACAATATACAGCCTTGATGTACTCCTTTCCCAATTTGGAACCAGTCTGTTATTCCACATCCAGTTCTAACTGTTGCTTCTTGACCTGAACGCAGATTTCTCAGGAGGCAGGTCAGGTGGTCTGGTATTCCCATCTCTTGAAGAATTTTCCACAGTTTGTTGTGATCCACACAATCAAAGGCTTTGGCATAGTCAATAAAGCAGAAGTAGATGTTTTTCTGGAACTCTCTTGCTTTTTCAGTGACACAACGGATGTTGGCAATTTGATTTCTGGTTCCTCTGCTTTTTCTAAATCCAGCTTGAACATCTGGAAGTTCAGGATTCATGTATTGTTGAAGCCTTGCTTGCAGAATTTTGAGCATTACTTGGCTAGTGTGTGAAATGAGTGCAATTGTGTGGTAGTTTGAACATTTTTTGGCATTGCCTTTCCTTGGGATTGGAATGAAAACTAACCTTTTCCAGTCCTGTGGCCACTGCTGAGTTTTCCAAATTTGTGGGCATATTGAGTGCAGCACTTCCACAGCATCATCTTTTAGGATTTGAAATAGCTCAACTGGAATTCCATCACCTCCCTAGCTTTGTTCGTAGTGGCGTAGTGTCATTTTGGAACTTAATAACAGCCCAAAGTATATGATGATGACTAGAGTCATCTTCATAAAATTTGTATCAGTTTGCTTAATTGAAACTATGTATACTAACTCAGGTTCTATCTGAATACAAACATAAAATATTAAGTCTAATGTACAACACTGTGGCTAGAATATAAAATATAAAGTAGATTTTCTCCAAGCTTGAGAAATTTTTTCTTTTCTTTTTTTTGCCAAGTGCCAAATCTCTTCCTGGTTTCTCTCATATTCAGAAAGGATCAGAAATGCTCTAAGACTATGCTCATCTAACTATTGCCTCCCTGCTGCCTGTTTTCCTACATGAAACTTCCTTATAACACAGCCATACCCATTTTTAAACGGAATTTTCTGTGACTGATTTTGTATTACAAGAGCTGAGTTGCGTAGTTGGGACAGATACTGTATGTTATAGGTTGAAATGTGTGCTTCCCTCCCCACCAGATCCGTTTCTTGAAGTCCTGACCCCAGTATTTCTGAATATGATCTTATTTGGGGAAACAGGGTCATTCATTGCATATTTAATCAGTTAGGTTAGGATGAAGTCATATTGGAGGAGAATGTGACCCTGATCCAATAGGGCTGGTATCCTTATAAAAACGAGAAATTTGGACACAGGCACGTACACAGGAAAAGCACCGTGTGGAGCTGACAGCAGACATCAGGGTGATGCAGCCGAGGCATGCTAACGATCGCCAGCAAACCACCAGGGCTGAGGCCCGAGACAGATGGCTTGCAGCCGTCAGAAGGAACCAGCCCTGCCGACACCCTCATCCTAGCTTCTAACCTCCACAACTGTGAGACGATACTTTCCTGTTGTTTAAGCCACTCAGTGTGTAGTCCTTTGTTACAGTTGGTCTCGCAAACATATACTGTATAACTCACAAAGCCTAACGTATTTAGTAATGGCTTTTTACAGAAAAAGTTTGCCAACTCTGCTGTAGGGCTCTGGCTTAATCTTGGTGGAATTAGAAGTAAGAACTAGTCATAAGTGACCTAATGGTTGGGTTGCCCTGGTGGCTCAACAGTAAAGAAAACTGCCAACGCAGGAGACGTAGGTTTGATCCCTGAGTCAGGAAGATCCCCTGGAGAAGGAAACAGCAACCCACTCCAGTATCCTTTCCTGGGAAATCCCATGGACAGAGTAGCCTGGCAGGCTACAATCCATGGGGTCACAAAGAGTCAGTCACAGCTGAGCTACTGAGCCGGAGCATGATTTGATGGTGGGTTATGGATCATTTTTCCTTAGGTCTTTTTTTCTGGCTTCAGAAAAGTTTAGACACGATGCTTGTTGATTTTGCTTGCAGGCATGTTTTAAAATATATATACACTCACAAGTTCAAGTCTCTGCATATTGTACCTTTCTATGAAGAAGTGTGAATAGATAATAGTGAAAAAAAATTGGCTGAATTATTAAAAATTAATTTAATCTAAATCTGTGAGGTCAAAAACGGCAAGGTCAAAACAGTCATCTGGCTTTTCACATCTGAATGCTGTTCAGTTTAGCTCTTTGCCAAGGCCCAACTTTGGTCTTAGCCAAACAGTGTCTGGCAGTTTGAAGCTTCTAAACAATCAGAACTCTTTTTATGAGAAATGTCAATGCTTTATGTATTAGTGGAACACAAACATATGGCTTACATTTCCCTTGAAATATGCATGAGGTTAGAATTAAAGAACTGGTTCCTTGGCGAAGGTCACCATTTGTTAAGAGGATGCTTAGTTTTGCTAATCCCATCCCTATTTGGAAAACAGATGGAGACATTTTTGCCTACCTCCAAAAACATCTCAGTCTTTTAGTTTGTAATTGATGAGCAGAAGAGAGAAACCAGTTTCGGATCCAAGGGTAAAAAATCATCACATGCTTAAGGATTAAAAATATTTTATGTAATTCAAGATATAGTATCTGTGCCATTTTCCTCTGAATCAATACTTATTTTCCAACATTTTATTGATCCATGACCAAAGTGACAAAAGAGACTGAGTTAAAGGAAGATCCCTGGAGAATTTTCTTGTTCTAGAGAAAGAGCCTTTGTGGCAGTTAGAATAGGTGTTCTCTTGACACTGGTTTCCTCCAAGTGAGCTCTGCAGACCAGCAGCATCAGTGGCACCTGGAAGCCAGTTAGAAATTCAGAATCTTAACCTGCACCGTGGACCTAACAGGTCCTCATTTTAACAAGATCTCCAGGTGATTCATAAGCACATTAAAATTTCAGAAGCACTGGTCTTTGTTTCTGAACTGTTACATGGACCAGTGAGACAAATTTTAGTCACTTTATGCTGGCTTGTCTCCATTCTTTTGCATGACATAAAAGTATTTGGAGCTTGAATCTTCTCTTTGCCAGCTTCTTTCCGTCATCCTTGAAGGCCTTGTTAGAGAATTCGGCTTTTACTTTGTGTCAGTAACTTTTCTAATTGTTTTACATATATTATTTAGTCCTTGAAACAAACTTATGAAGTAGCACTGTTAATCTCTAGATTATGACAGATGAGGAAACTTAGGCACATAGGAAAATCTTGCCCAAAGTTGGACAGCTTGTACACGATGAAACCTGTACAAACAAAACCACTAACCACTACACTGAATTGTATCTCAGTACAATGTATATTATGGAAACCCTGTTCTAAGTATTACAGAATCCATGAAAAGTAATAGTAAGGAAGATACCATTTCATAGAAATGACAGAGGAGTCCCAAAATACATTGCAAGTAAGAGAGGCATCTTGGGTCATGAACTATTTCTTTTTTTGAACTTATAGTTATTTTTAGTATTTTTGTCCTGCTATATGTATTTTTTCCCTTTATTATTTTTTTAAAATTAAAGTTGATTTACAGTGTTGTGCCAATTTTTGCTGTACAGCAGTGAGTCAGTTACACATATATATGTATACATTCTTCTTTTAATATTCTTTGCCATTATGGTTTATCATAGGATATTGAATATAGTTCTCTGTGCTATATGATAGGACCTTGTTTATCCATTTTGTATATAATGGCTTATATCTGCTAACCTCAACCTCCCACTCCATCCTTCCCTGAACCCCCTCCCCCTTGGCACCCACCAGTCTGTTCCCTATGTCTGTGACCACGTTTCTGTTTAATAGATATATTCCTTTGTGCCATATTTTAGATTTCCCATTTAAGTGATATCAGATGGTATTTGTCTTTCTTTTTCTGACTTACTTCACTTAGTATAATAATCTGTAGCTGCATCCATGTTGCTGCAAAAGACATTCCTTTTTTCTTTTTTTATGGCTGAGTAGCATTCCATTGTATATATGTACCACTGCTTCTTTACCCATTCATCTGTTGATGGACATTAGGTTGCTCCCATGCCTTGACTATCGTGAATAGTGCTGCTATGAACATAGGGGTGCATGTATTTTTTTGAATTATAGTTTTGTCTGGATATATGCCAGGGAGTAGCATTGCTGGATCACATGGTAATTCTTATTTCAGTTTTCTGAGGAACCTCCATAACTGTTTTCCACAGTGGCTATACCAACTTACATTCCCACCAACAGAGTAGGAGGGGGTCTTTTTTTCTCCACACACTCTCCAGCATTTATTTGTAGACTTTTTAATGATGGTCATTCTGACGGCATGAGTTAGTAAGTCACTGTAGTTTTGATTTGCATTTCTCTAATCTTAGCGAGGTTGAGCATCTTATGTATTCTTTCTTATACTTGCCCACATGAGTAGGTAGAATCCTAGCATGTGTTAAAAATAGAGGCAGAGGCTAGAACTTTTAGAGTTTACACTGCTCACAATTCCAAGTAAATTTGATAGATTGGAAAAACCTGGTCTTATATTCATTTCAGTTCTGCTTCTGCAAATGTAGTTCTGCCTTTATATTGTTCCTGTAAGATGCCAAGCCCCAAATCCCTTGGTTTTTCTGAATATGTTTGGATACCCTGAAGGCACTTCATGGCATGGTACTCAAGGTTCGTTCTGTGAGACTGTTCTATGGAATTAATTCCCACCATATTCTAGACTTACATGGCTACAGAGGACTCAGAAATTCTTCTGAGCCATTTTCTGGTGGAATCAAGGAGCTGTGGCCTCGATTTAATCCATTTTCTCCATCCAAATCCTTGCTCTGTTCATAAAATGATTCCACCTTCCACATGCCCCCACAAAAGAAATGATATCACGTACATGTTAATGGAAACCCATCCACACACTAATTACCTCTCTCAGTGAAATAAATTTCAAATACTAGCAAGCAGATAGGGATATATTTGTATGTTTTTGGCAGGGTCTACTGTTGTACTCTAAGCTATTTTGGTCATGTGAGAAGTAGGGGTAGAGGGGATTACTTGAGGAGGTTAATGGATCTACTTCCTGCTCCACTGAGGAGGACAAACTTCCTGTCTACTTTCTGAGATCTACTGGTCCTCTGCACAATTTAGCGTCACTGGGAGATGTAAAGTGGTGGTGTAGTACAAAGAGCACTACATTAGGATTTTGAAGACCCAATCCCAACTTACTAGCTATGTAAACTTGGGTGAGTTACTTTGACCATACTGGAAACAGGGGTTTGTGATTCTTACCTAAAGGATCTTCGTGAGAATTAAATGAGGTCACTTGTGTGAAGGTCCCAGCATGATGCCTGCTACGTTGTAAGTATTCAGTACATGTTCATTTTTTTCCCCTTTTCTTGTAGCTGCCATCTTGGGACTTGGGGTCCACTTTGTGTTTTTTGTTGTTATAATTTTATTGAAGTATAGTTGATTTACAATGTTGTATTTAATTTCTGCTATACAGCAAAGGGACTCAGTTTTATATATATATATATATTCTTTCTCATTCTTTTCTATTATGGTTTATCAAAGGATATTGAATGTAGTTCACTGTGTATACAGTAAGATATTGTTGTTTATCCATCCCATATATAATAGTTTGCATCTATTAATCCCAAACTCCTTGTCCTTCCCTCCCCACTTCCATCTGTCTTGATAGAAACTAATTTTTTCTTATGTAACTGAAACTTTTTGTTTTAAATTGGAGTAAGGTGGCACAGTGGTAAAGAATCCTCCTGCCAATGCAGGAGACACATGAGACTCTGGTTCGATCCCTGGGATGAGAAGATCCCCTGGAGAAGGAAAAGGCACCCTGCTCCAGTATTCTTGCCTGGAAAATTCCATGGACAGAAGAGCCTGGCAGGGTACAGTCCATAGAGCTGCAAACAATCAGACATGACTGAGGACACACACACACACAGTTGCTTTACAATGTTGTGTTAGTGTCTGCTCTACAGCAAAGTGAATCAGCTGTACATATTGGGGTCAACTTTGAGCATAAGTTCACACAACTGGTGAGTTCTGCCGTCTGGCCTCTTCCCCTTTAATTCATCCCCGTAAAGTCTTCCTCTCCAAGACTCCTGGAGAACATACAGCCATTTTCAGTATCCTGCCCTGGCTTTGGTTTCTCCTTAGTCTCGCTCCTGTAGTGTGACCCTTATAACTGATATCAGCCCCATGGCCAAGAGTCTCAGCTACCTTGAGTCCTGCACTCCCGGCAGGCTGGGCAGGAGCTAGAGGCTCAGTAGAGAACTAAATTGGTGAGGACCAAAGCACTTGGGTTTCTAGTGGCTTTGGTTCTATGCATGTTTGTGTTTTAGGGAGACTATTATTAGTACTAAAACATAACAGTTTTATAGATTACTTATCATATGCCACGTGCTTTATGTTCCTTTCTTCACTTATCCTCATAGCAGCTTTGCAAGATAGATATTATTACTGCCACTTTGCCAATGAGAAAATAGGCTCTGAGAATTTAAGTAACTTGCCTAAAGTAATACAGTTAGTAAGTGGCTGTGGTAGAGAAAAGGCTATTTCTGCAGGCTCAGTCATGTCTGACTCTTTGTGACCCCAGGGACTGTAGCCTGCCAGGGTCCTCTGTCCATGGGATTTTCCCAGCAAGAATACTGAAGTAGGTTGCCATTTCATCCTCCAGGGGATCTTCCCAACCCAGGGATCGAAACCACGTCTCCTACATTGACAGGCAGGTTCTTTACCACTGAGCCACCAGGGAAACACACTATTTTTTCTAACTGGGCAAGTAGTATTTACCAGCCTGTCTTGTAATTCGGTTCGGGTTGTGTGATTGTTTTTTGGCTGATGCATCTGGATGGAAGTGACATAAGTCATTTCTAGGGCTGATTGTCTCTAGGTTCTGCTTTCCCTACCAGGATAGCAGAGGTACAGGATAGAGGAATTATCATCCCTTATCAGACTTATGACATGAACAAGAATAAATCTTATTGAAGATTTTGGGGCTTAGTTGAGTGACAGACTGGGTTTTAGAGCAAGTTGTTGGGACCCCAACATTCTAAACACTGTGCTGTAGTGTCTTGATATTAACACTAATGACAGACATTAGAGAGTGAACAAAATTTGAATAAAGAGAAAAGAGAAAAGCTAAAAATGTGCTTTGCTTTTGAAAAAATAATATTGATTACAATTATTCAAGTGAATTAACACATGATTACCACTCAAAAAATGACTATTGGTAAGCATTATTTCATTTCAGAGTTGATTCTCTATATTTAAATATGCGAACAGTAAGTTAAAAGCCTGTCTGGTAAAGTCTCAGTGCTTACAGATACACGTTTGATGGCCATAGTTGTTCTAGGCATAATAGTCATGTTCACAGCTGTAAAAAGTTAGAATAATATGGGTTACAAGTGAGCAAATGTTGGAAGAAGGCCATCCATTTAAAAATTCTTAAACATGGTGGTTACAGGCTGACCTGTATCATAGTGAATTTTAAGCCACAACAAGATATTATAAAGATACTCCAGAGGCTGTTGGAAGAACCTCAAACTTTTTTGATTTTTTTTTTTAGTCATGTATTTACTTATAAGTAGATTAGTTTTATCAGTTGGGCCACATAATTAAAAATACCTCAGAGGCACTGTTTGTATATTATAGGATTTATATAACATATAAACATATAAACAAAGCTCTAATAGAATTATAACAGTTACTTTCTTGAACAGTAAATTGATTAGAATATTCCCTTTTAGTATCAGAAAACTCAGACCTGAGAGTTCCCTGGTGGTCCAGTGGGTAAGAATCTGCCTGCTAGTGCAGGAGACAAGGGTTTGATCCCTGGGCCCAGAAGATCCCGTGTGCCGTGGGTCAACTAAGCCGCTACGCCACAACTGCTGAGCCCACTGCTGCAACTTCTGAAGCCCTGGTGCTAGAGCCTGTGCTCCGCAACAAGAGAATCCTGTGTACTGTGACAAACAGTAGCCCATGCGCACTGTAACTAGGGAAAGCCTGCACACAACAAGGAAGACCCAGCACAGCCCCCTCGGCTCCAAAAAAAAAAGATTTTTTTTAAAAGAAAAAAAACTCAGACCTTTTTTAAAGGAACTTAAACACAGAAGGGTGTATTTTCAATAATAGCAAACTTACAAAGCATCCTCTCTAGACATAGACAGCTCTCATTTAATTTTCACAATAACCCTAGGAAGAAATGGAGTCCACAGAGAGGCTGAGTAACTTCTCCAATGTTGCACAGCTTGTAAAGGGAAGAGCCAAGATTTGAACTCGGCCAGTCCAGTTCAGAATCTGTGGTCTTTCACCATGCTGTGCATGCTGCTGCCTCTCAACAGCACTGTGATAGTGCTACCTATGGGCCGGGCACTGGTGAAGCATGCTCACTGTTTACTCCTCTTTTTGTCTGCAGAGAGCTTAATCTGACAAATCAGTGTGGACTTGCCCAAACCTTTATTCTGATCATGTTTCAGACTAATGCCCTTAGGGTCAATATCTTGCTGCCAGAGAAATTAGAGGAAATTAAATGAACAATTCAGTAGGCAGACTATTCCAACACAAGGATTTTGAAAAGAACTTCCAGTTTTGGCAGACAAAAGTTATGATTAAAAGGACAGGGTAATGCCAGAGTTTATGAAAAACCATACTGAACAACATTAATAGATATTACTTACTGAGAGTTTTCTATGGGTCAGGGTCTAGGTTTTATATAATTATTTTACTTCTATCTCAGAACAACTCCATAAAGTATATATTACTTAACCAAGTCTCACATGTCATAGATTGTAAATCCCACAATTTATTTACTAGTAAGAAAAAAGCTTTACTATTTAAACCAAGACATATCATCAGTTCTAAGATGCATTCTTATATCAGAGATGTTAAAATGTGAAAGAATATGCACCTTAACACTGAGGACTATGATATACTCCCCACACTATAGAAGAGATAGACTTAATGAGGTTAAGTTGTCAGAGATCACATGGTTAGCCAGCGGTAGACCCAGGGCTCACATTCAGGTGGGTCTAAATTGAAGCCCATGCTCTTAACTGTTTGATGGAGTGTCTCAGTTTGTCATTTTAGCTTATAATGAAAAAACATTTTTTCATATAAGATTTTACTTTATGAAGCCATTGCTTGGCCTGCTATTCAGTTCACAAACAAAGTACAGTTTCTCTACTTTTAATAACTCAAGATGTTTCATAACTATGTCATGGTTTGAGATTTGAGAATAAGCAAACAAGACCACACGAAGCTTAAAGAAGCACAGAACAATTTCATAAAAATATTTTTAGCAATAAAGACCCACAGGACAGAAAAACAGAAAAGGCATACGTACTTGACTCAGAGTCCCAGTTTTTCTTTTTTTTTTTTTTCCAGGAGGCGACAGCAGCTTTAAACATTGCCTTCCTCCTATGTAGGACTATACGTGCACAGTACACAACTGCAGTTCTTGTCCTAAAAGCACTATGAGCCATTGTTTTGTGATTGTCTCTTGAGGCCAAGGGAAATGTTATTGGTGGTCTGAAAGAATAGGTTTTAATATAGACATTTAATTTTCTTTCCATATACTCCATGATTAAAACAAGGTTTGCGCCATGTTCTTTTTTTTTTTAATCCATCTCTACTCACATTAACAAAACAGCATACTGACTGTGGCTGTGACTTCGGCTTTGACTGTCTTGAATTTATTTATTTTAAAAATTTATTTTAAGGAATAGTTGATTTTTAGTATTGTTTAATTTCTGCTGTACACCAAGTGACTCAGTTATACATATATGCATTTTTTTCCATTATGATTTATCACAAGATATTGAATAGTTGCCTGTACTATACACTGAGACCTTGCTGTTTTTCCATTCTCTATATAATAGTTTGCATCTACTAGTTCCAAACTCCCAATTCATCCCTCCTTAACCACCTCCCACACCCCGGCCCCTGACCTTTAAGAACTACAGATCTGTCCTCCATATGTCTGTGAGTCTGTTTGTTTGACTGCCTTCAAGTTTAGATCGAACTTGATTTCTGTCTCTCATGTTGTATCCAGGCATTGAATGAAATATGGTTGCATTGACAAAATGTAATAATATTTGTCCTCCCCCAAATCCTAAACTGAATGGCAATATAGTTTATTGATAGATTTAATTGTTTTTTAAATTAGTTTATAAGATTATGAAAAGAATGTTCTACTCCTTAGCAATTATGGAACTAAGTAAAACATTTAAATCCACAAAGGCCCTGAACAGTGAAGCAAAAAAAAAAATTATGTATATATATATATATATACACACACACACACACATATGTAAAAATATAAGTATAAATGTAATTTACAAAAGTGAGGTTTGGAACATTCAAAGTTATTGCTGTCACTCATGATAATATTATTATTGTATCTAGGCTATAGAAATAATATGCTTTTAAAAAATCTAAAAATATAGACAAATACAAAGAAGAAAATGAAAACATCCTAGATCCAACTTCTGAGATTGTTATAGTTCTGAGAGATTAGAAAGTTGGAAGAGTAGCAGTTTAGATTCAAACTCAGGTTTAACTAGAAACCATATGCTTTTTTTTTTTAACTATGTTACCTTCTAATATCACTTTAAACTATACTCACTGGGTGCTAGATCAACAAATGTACTTTCATTCAAAGAAGGCTGAATATGGAACATTCTGATAAGACTTAACACTTACATAAACATAGCCAGAAAAGAAAATGTTAAAATGTTCACACAGATTGGAAGCCTGGGCTTGGATCCAGTTGTTCATACGCTAGGATAAATGTCTGAGTTCTGTTGGGATTACATGGTCAGTTCTAATCTATTCAGTTTCACTGACATGAGCTCTCATTATGTGCTGGATACTCTGTGAGGTATTTTATATGTACAGCATTTCTCCCCAGTAACTCTGCAAGTTAGTTATTATTGGCACATACTATAGGAGCTTCCCTGGTGGCTCAGACGGTAAAGCATCTGCCTCCAATGCAGGAGACTCGGGTTCGATCCCTGGGTTGGGAAGACCCTCTGGAGAAGGAAATGGCAACCCACTCCAGTATTCTTGCCTGGAAAATCCCATGGATGGAGGAGCATGGTAGGCTACAGTCCATGGGGTTGCAGAGAGTCGGACACGACTGACTGAGTGACTTCAGTTAAAGATGAAAAAAGACAGGTTAGGAGACTTATTCTGGTAAATGGTGGAGCCTCATGAGATACGCACCCAGCTCTGTGCACCCCAAACTTATGTTCCTTGATGTCTGAACAATACTGGATCCCATCCTCAAGGAACTTAGAGTCTAATAGGATATGATATAATTGTAGAAATAACTAAGACATAAGAAAGGATACAAAACAAACCAACCAAGATATAAACAGAGTGTTAGGAGAATTCAGATCCAGACATGCCTATCTAGCTCTGTGTGGGAGTTAGGAATAAGAGGAGATGGAGAGCAGGAAAGCACTCCCATTAAGAGCCTGGATGGGAAAAGGGAATAAAAGGAAGAATAAAAGAAATGTGATGAAGGCTGAGTGGAACAAAATTGAATCAAGAAGAAAAAATAGAAATCTAATGTGTTGGTGACATACAAGGTGTGAGTAAGAAGTAAGGAGGGATAAAGTTAGAAAGGCAACTTTGGCTATAATATTTTTGAAGGTTTGAGCCTCAGGGGGAGAAGTTTGTATGTAATTCACCAGGTGGTGAGGCTGAAGTGTCTGGAAGTGGCTGATTGGAGGGAGACCTTAGGAAGATTGATCAGGTGGTAGTATGGAGAGGAAGCAGACCAGTTCATTGAAAGTCAGTTCCCTTGGCTTTCAGCAAGATACATATTACTATCCTCATTTAAGGACGAAGAAATTGAGGGTCAGAGGGACTAAGTAGCTTGCCCCAGATTACAGTAAATAGAAGAGCCAGGACTTGAATCAAGTCCCTCCAACTCCAGAGCCTCATTCTGTCACTAGCCTAACTACTTGAAGTGAGGTCCATGGACTGAAGTCTCGGCCCCCAGGCCACCTGACAACTCATTAGGAATGCAGACCTGCTGAGTCAGAATATGTGTTTTCACATGATATACGCACCCTAAACTACTAGGCGACATTTTATTCCCTTAGAGTGATCTGTATAATTACTGGAAAAATCATTTAGTTGGCTACAAATCCAATTGTTTGATAGTTTCCTCACATAAAGAACTATCTAAGGAAAGGGGCCTTCAGGATTTTGTACTCAGTGGCAGACAAATCAGGGATTTAAAACCCAAAGTTCTAACTAGCTGTGTGGCCTTGAGCAAGTCACTTCACCTCTTTGAATTTTAGTTTCCTCATCTGCATAATAGCCTATAAGAATTAAAAAAGGTGATACTTGTGAAAAGAGCTCATACACTGGAAAATCATAAACATACAAAGTGCTGTTACTAGGAGATAGAGCAATGAGATACCTTATTAAAAAAAATAGGAAAGAAAAGGAGGGAGGTCAGGGAAAGAGAGGAAGGAAGGAAGAAAGGGTAAAAAGAAAAGAGAGGCAAGGACAATATTTAAAGAAACAAATAGGAAAACCGGTCACTGCTGCAGGGGTTTGAAGAACTTATGGGTAGAAGAAGGTAAAGCAATCTGGGAAATCTAATTTCTGTTCCACATAGGTGTTGATGAAGATACCGAGACCACACTGCACATGGATTGGGAAGGGTGGTAACAAGGGCCTGTGTGGTCTTGGCCCAAAGTAACAAACTCGAGGCCGGTAAAGTCATAAAAAAATTAGTCATATAGTAATTAAAGGAATGAGAAACAGTTCATCTGAGGAAAAATTACTATAGATTTTTAATCTTGAGCAGAGAAGCCTACATATTGAATTAATAATGGAACATTTGTTATCCATTTACTGTAGTTACCACATAGAACCAAGATGCACTAACTGATTTCAAGCAGGAGACTCTTTAATTAGCCCAGACAGTGAGGGAGGTTAGACAACCAACACGTTAAAAGGAGATTATGGACTCCTCGTTCCTAAATCTTTTGGTATGTATTTATTGAAGGCCTACTATTTGCCAGGCTTTGTGCTAAGTATTAGGGCTACAGAGTGCATAAAACACAGTTTCTTCCTCAATTAAGTAACAATTCAGCAGAAAAAAAGATACAAGTTATTGTAATGCACCATAAAAAGTGAAAAACTTCATAAAATGGTTATAAATAGGAGGATAGGAAAATTTAGAGGCAAGAAAGTATTAACTTCAGATGTAGAAAGTATCAGGAAAGGCATACTACCTTTTATAAAATTTTATTCTTTGGTCTTCTAAGAATCAAAGACCTGAACTAACCATCTGCTGAGATTCTTTCTTATTTTGTAATACTGTCACTGTTTTTATCATGTTATCAAATAATAGATTAAGTTTGAATACATTTGGAACTGTGGGAAAACTAAGGGAGCAGTAACCCTGGCATCACTTGACTGTGGAAAACCACGTCTATACAATATTTCAAAAGTAAGAAAAAATGAGGAAAAAAAACCCCTCAAGTTTTAATTTCACCAAACAACCAGTTTATTGAGACATTAGTGTCAATTCATTCTGTTGATTTGTTGGTCCCATGGTGACACAAACCTATAAAGAGAATATAAATGTATAAAAAAACTAATCAATCACTGATCACCCCTCTTCCCTCCAAACCCATTTAAATTAAAATATTTCTGAGGTAGGGAAGGGGAAGTAATGGTTATAGTATGTACTGTGAAGGTAGTTTGTATGGATGAACAAGTTACATTTTTTTATATTGGTCACCAGGAAAAATCTGGGAAAAACTGCCTTTCTGCATGTTGGAAAGTTTTGACATAATAAAAATCAAGTGGAATATATTTAAAGAGTTCTAGTATATTAAATCTGCTAATCAGTTATCTGAGCTTTTATCAGTTAAAAGCTTATAAAGAAGAAAATGCTGCAAACCAGAAAATATTTTTTTTTCTATTTTTGTAATTGCTGTAAGGCTAAGTAATACACTGAGACAATTTTAGAAGAATTTAGACAGATTAAAGATATCTATCTGGAGGGGGCAAAAACATGTTAGAATTTATCAACAGAATGGAATAGAATGTTAGTCAAAAAATTTTTTAATGTAGTTTCACATATCTAATTGATGAACTGAATATTTTTTGGATGACTGTTGATAAATGCATAAGCTCTGGGTTTGCTGAACTTCTGAAGGACATGTGTCTGTAATTGGCCTTTCTCATTTCTGTCTTGTTAACAAGTATATAAATAAGAGAAGGCTTCAGTAATTGGCTCAGAGTTACTAATGAATTAATTAACTTCAGTCTATTTTACCTAACCTTTAATAATAAGAGTCTTTTTATTTTTTTTGGTTCAGCAATAGGTCTGACAGACTGAAAAAACAGACATGCAGCAAAGCTCTTGAAAATTAATGAGAAACGAGGAAAGAATCAATGTACATTCTGCTTGCAGAGAACTGACACAAAAAAGACACAATAAACCATGAACAAACACAGTCAGTTTAAAAAATAGGTTAGAAAAAGTGGGCAAATTCAATTATAGAAGTAATTAGAAGATATAGGGCAAGGCTGCCTTTTGGGACTGTGCCAGAAAACATGAATTAATATGAGTGAATAGAAAGAACCCATGTAGTAATTAAGAAGCAATCACCTATGGCAATGAGTACCTGAAAACAGGCTGCAAACTATTAATTCAGTGATCAAAAATATTTTTAGATGATTAATATGGCAAATTTATTTTAAAAGACTAATTTCTGGAAAGATATCAAGACAATAGCACACTATTTGTTCCTCTGGCATTTATATAGCTAATTAAATTTTATAATTTGCAACAACAGTCATTATTATCTGAAAACAGTAAAAGCAATATTTCGCCTCCTTTTTAAAAAACAGTGATTCTAAAATCATTGTTAAATCCAGCTCCTGCTGTCCTCCTATAAGTGCCTAAGCTTTGACTGTTACCTCCTTTCAATGTGCATTTTCCTTATAAGTCTGTGTTTGAGTAACATTAAAATTTGAATTAATGTACATATTCTCAAAGGTTTTGTAAGTTCCCATACTTAGGCAGGGATTCCACAAACTGTTTAATTTCAACAGTAACAAATAAAAGCAGTTTAATGTACTATTTGTGCATCAAAGACTTTCTTACTTGGTCAACAGAGGTCTGTTACTTCAGTACACACCATTCCTCCCCCTAGAATACAAAGGCATAGACACGTTACAGTGAAGCGTGCTTTACAACACACAGAAGGCTAATGGCTTCTGAAATAGGTGATTATCAGTGCCCCGTAGAGCAAGATGAGGGTCTGGCTGGTAATAAATAACCTTGCAATATGAATTATTCTATTTCTACAGCTTTAAAAAAAATGTACATTTCATTTGTTGATCAGAAAAGTCTGGAAAATACTGTCTCTTTGGAAATAACAGGAAGCTACTAAAACGAATCAGTGTCTCTGTGGGGAGTTATTGAACACCTACTAAGGGCCTAAGGGCATGAAAGTCAATCCTGAAATGCTAACCTTCTAACAGATATTATATTGTGTATGCATGTATGATTTCCTTTTGGAGGTCAATGAGCAGAAATCTTTGTATGCCATGCTTTAGAGATGCTAGATTTTTAGTTACTAAATTTGTTCATGGAGTATTACTGTTTTTGAGGTTAAGATATTAAATTCATTACCTACAAAACAAGATCAAGCTAGAAGCTCACTGAGTGTCACTGTTGCAGACGACGTGGAGGTACAGAGTATAGGTATTTGAGAAGAATAAACATGAGAGGTTTTAACAAGACACTAAATTAAGCCGATATTAGCTTTCATTATTTGTATTTCTCTTATTTTCTTAAACTAGGTGCTTTTGAAAAAAACATATGAGAGAAAATAGCCTCTAACAGAGGTCTCTCAGTCTCTGAGTTTGCTTCATGTTGTTCAGTATCAAAACTTAGGTGTGACAACAGCAGACAGACAACTCTTCCAGCTAGATGATGCTGATGACAGAGAGGGAACTAGTGAAGTGAGCACAGCTTAGAGGTGTGGGGCTGAGGGGCTGCCAGCTGAACAGGACCCACTCACCATGAAATGTTAATGTGCCAATGAAGGCGGAAAGCATGAATGAACTACAAAGAAACTGAAAATGACTCAGCTGGTTGGAAATGGAATTTGGGCTCTTTGCCAAAGTAAGGTGTTTAAGGGCACACGCCCTAACACCTCGGGGATAAAAGGCTGCCCCTGAATATGAAAAGACAAAATATTTTGAAGAAAGACAAATGGCTTTTTTCATCAGAAATAAACTTCTCTTTTCTTTTTCTTCCTTTCCATACAACATTTTCTGAGTTCCTACTTTTTGCCAGATTCTGGGTTAGAAATGAAGAACAGAGGGAGGGAGCACAGAATATAAAGGTAAAAGAGACCCAGCACCTCTTTCAAAGCTGCTGTCCTAGAGGAAGGACAGGTGGAAGCAACTGCAATAAAAGATTGTAATAAAATAATTGCAAAAGAGGGGAAGAGGTAAGTTGTGGTGATAGTGCAGAGGAAGGAGGCAATTAGTTAGGGGACTATATAGTAGATCAAAAAAAGTTTTCATAGAAGAGGTGGCAATTACGCCAGTCTTTGAAGAATAATGGTGCTTCCCTAGTGGCTCAGTTGGTAAAGAATCTGCCTGCAATTCAGGAGGCCCCAGTTTGATTCCTGGGATGGGAAGATCCACTGGAGAAGGAATAGGCTACCCACTCCAGTATTCTTGGGCTTCCCTGATGGCTCAGCTGATAAAGAATCTGCCTGCAATGTGGGAGACCTGGGTTCTATCCCTGAGTTGGGAAGATCCTCCTGGAGAAGGGAACAGCTACCCACTCCAGTATTCTGGCTTGGAGAATTCCATGGACTATAGTTCATGGGATCCCAAAGAGTTGGACATGACTGAGAAACTTTTACTTTCACATTTCTTGAAGAATAATAGGCAGAACTGGAAGAGGAGAATTTTAGCTGGAGGAAACTTTTTTTAATCCTATCATCTCTGACTTCCTCTTTTGCAGATCAAAGTTATTTTAGGAAGAGAAGATAGACAAGACAACCATGATGTGTGTACATGAGGATGGTGATTGTGTATGTTGGGGTGGATGGGGAGGAGGATGGGTGTGAGAAGAAAGATTGGGTAGCATGGGGATTTCTTTAGAGTTTATAATATATTCTCCTCATTTACCAAATTTTGCCTCCTCTAGGTTAGTATTTTTTTTTCAGACACACTCTTTTTCAATATTTGAAAGATATTTTGATTCTATTTTGATTCCATGTGACTCTCCAATAGCTTTTATTTTTTTATGTTTGATGGCTTAGTCATTTTTGGCAATGATAAGTTTCTTATTCTAATTTATAACTTGATTCCTGTGGATTGTGCTATATTTATACTTGTACCTAGTTATTCCTTTATTAATGTATCTTTTCTTTTTCTCATTAAATAAATATTTAAGTATTTACTACTTGATGAGTATCTCGCTAGGCATAGTTTATTCTTTCCTTGCTTCTAGCTTGGAATTTGAAACATGGAAGTTATTTAAAATGCACTATCTGAAAGATCAGACTTATGCATATGGTTGAATCTTATTCAGTGTTGAACATCAAAACTAATCATGTTCTTCTTTTTAAAAAATATTTTATTTTTACTTTATTTTACTTTACAATACTGTATTGGTTTTGCCATACATTGACATGAATCTACCATGGGTGTATATAAGCTCCCAATCCTGAATCCCCCTCCCACCTCCCACCCCATATCATCTCTCTGGATCATCCCCATGCACCAGCCCCAAGCATCCTGTATCCTGTATTGAACATAGACTGGCACTTCGTTTCTTACATGATAGTATACATGTTTCAAAGCCATTCTCCCAAACTATCCCACCCTCTCCCTCTCCCAAAGAGTCCAAAAGTCCGTTCTATACATTTGTGCCTCTTTTGCTGTCTTGCTTTACTGATCTATTAGTCAGTGGGGCCATGTATACTGGTCTACTTAGTTCTTAGGATGTTTTCAAAGGAAGACTATAGAGCAACAACCTTGTTAAGATAATCACAGCAGACTTATCTCTAAACGGAGAATTTCAGGCTGGTAAGAGTCAAAAATTTCCTGTATACAAAACAAGACTTATTTACTAGATAGTTCAGTCCATTTCACAGTCACTCAGTCGTGTCCAACTCTTTGAGACACCATGGACTGCAGCACGCCAGGCTTCCATGTGCATTTACGAGATATATAAAATCTAAATCTCCATGTCTGTCTAGAGGCTAAGTATCATACGTGAGCATTAATTCATTCAGTGGATTTTAAAAGTAGTACTCTGCAAGAAACTAGGGATAGAAAAATGATTAAAAATGAGCTTTGCCCTTAAGGAACTAACTCCCACAAGAAATAGATGAGTCAGATAAGTAAATCAGTTATTATAACTGATGAGGTATAAAAGTACAGCATTCTATGAAAGCACAAAAAAGAGAGATCTCGATTGGGACAGTAAGGTAAGAAGATAAAATACCAGAGGTTAAAGTTTAGGAACAAGAATTTAATTAGCTGAAGAAGGGCACCAAGGGCCAAGGAAAGGTGATGTATAAAACAGCATGATGAGCTTGGAAATGTCTTTTTGCAAACTTACAAAGAATTGGCTCCATATTAAAAGAAGGGTGGGTGGAATGGTTAAAATACCCCTTACACAGATCAGACTCTCTCTGAGGTCTTCAGGGCCTTGTCTCATTTCCTTTTTCCTAATTCCTTTTCTGTTGCCCAAGGTTTTTGGATAGAACCATATCGAAAGTCTAGTCTGTGGTAATTTTAGAATTTGAAAGCTGCTGGCCTGCTGATGGGGTAAGTCAAAGGGGCGTTCATGCTAATAACCTAGGTGAGAGCACAGAAGAGCAGTCACGGATGGGATCCCAGTATACTTGTATGTGCCTCAGCAAGTTGTTGACTCTATGGAAATGATTTTTTGTTCCTATGCCAGTGTTTCATTTTGTCTGAATTCAGAGCCTTGAATAGGCTAACTTGTTGCAGAGGTCTCAAAAGTTTTACTTCATGAACAACATCAAGAAAAGGAGTTGAGACAGTTCTCAGGATTAGCTCTAGTGTACCTAGTGTATCGCATGGTAAAGGTACTTATTAGAAATGTCTACTCTACCTACGTAATTCCTTTCCTAATTCCTTATCTTTCAGGAATCAGCTTAAATGACTTTTTTTTTTCCTGAGAAGCTTTGTCTCATCTTCTGTATTAGATCGTGTCCCTCTGTTATATGCTTTCTTAGCACCCTGCAATTTTCCTTTGTAGCGCTGAATATGACTCCATCTAAATACTAAATTATGTAATTAATGCTTTCACACCAGACTCTTTAAGTAGAATATTAGCTTTATGAGGGCAGGAGCTAGATTTTATGCTGCTGTATCTGCAATGCCTAGCAGCATTCCTGGCTTATAGTAGGTGCTCAGTATGGATTTTTTTGAAAATGATTCAGTTACTTGTTATCCCAGTTCCATTCAACAAATTGAAAAGTAGCAGAGCTTCTAAGTAAAACCAGATCTGTACATCCTAGAGCTAATGGGAACTCCCAAGAATCTCTCAAAACTGACACAGGCTTCTAGGAGAGTTCAAATGATGGCTCTGGGTTATCTCCTCTTATTGTTCCACCTGGCCTCTCCTGATGGTGTTTTGGCTCAAAACTAACCCAGCACCTTCTCGTTCATCCGTGTCAGCAATTTGTTATTGTAACTTGCTTGCTTCAGGCCAGAGCTTCCTTCATTATTGAGTGCCAGATATGTTTGTCACTATGCCAAGTACTTGGGATAAAAACTTGGAAAGGCATGGACTTGACCTCAGGAGAGCCATAGGCCGCCATGAAGTGACAAGATCTGAGCAAGCTTCATCAATCTCCAGGGAACCATTGCTTGGAATTATAAGACCATTGCCCTTTTAGCATAAAGAATTTGATCACTGTGAAAATGCACATCACCTTGGAAATCATAATTATTGTTAGCTGTTATCAAGTACTTTTGCCTTCAGATAAATGAAAAATCGAGGAGCAGGTTTTGGCTCCGAGGTGTAGAAGGACAGAGAAAAGGCCTTTGGGAGTGTGAGAAGAAGAGGGACAGGAGAGCCAGTAAGTTGGGAAAGGGGTAAAAATGAAATAGCTAGAGCAACAGTGCCCAGCACATAGTAGACACAATTTACTCAAGGCAGTGCTTGAGTAAAGGGCAAGTTTTACCTTAGGCTGTTTCTTTAGGTAGCTAGTGATTTCTGGTTGAGTAAAAGTTTATAAAATAGGAAACAGATGGCTCCAGCTGTTTGGGGTTGACGCCAAATCCCAGTTATGCTCACAAAGTAGGACTTCACAGGGAGACCATACAAGATGTTTTTTTTTTTTTTTTCCTCTTCTAGCACCATGAATTCAAGATTTCCATTTACTCTGGGGTGATGGGGTGATAAATTGGGAGATTGGAATTAACATGTCTGTACTACTATATACAAAACAGTTAACTAATAAGGACCTTCGGTATAGCACAGGGAACTCTACTCTGTAATGGCCTATATGGGAAAAGAATCTTAAAAAACAATGGATATTTGTATATGTATAACTGATTCACTTTGCTGTACACCTGAAACTAACACAACATTGTAAGTTAGCTATACCCCAATAAAAATTTAAAAGTTCAGTATCAAAAAAGTTAGCACGATGGTAAAGAATCCACCTGCCAATGCAGGAGAGACAAGAGACTTGGGTTCGATCCCTGGGTCAGGAAGATCCCCTCGGAAGAGGAAATGGCAACTGACTCCAGTATTCTTACTTGGAAAATCCTATGGACAGAGGAGCCTGGAAGGCTACAGTCCATGGTGTTGCAGAGTCAAACATGACTGAGCGACTAAGCACAAATTTAAAAAAAAATAATAAAAAAAGAAAGGTTATATAAAGGAGTCATACACTGTTTTCAAAGGTTCCATGTAAGCTTGAGCTTAGATGCATCTGCTGGGTTCTCTTAGCTATTTCAAACATTTTTTTAATCAAAGAAACTCCAATAGACTTAAATTGGTTATGAGAACTAGTGATGGTATTTCAAAAGAGGACAAATATACCATAGTGGTGTCTGAATACTAAGATTTTTTTCTATGTCTGTGAGTATAATGCTTGCTTACACATACTAGCAAAGAACACAATTAACATAATAATTTGATTCTCTACCTAAAGAATGAAGAATTGCTTTGACACAGACAGCTGTCCATGAATGGCTGGGGTGACCCGTGGTCAGTTTTCCATCTGTCTTAAAGTAAAAAGTCCAGATTTAGATACGTTTTAGCTGTATGACCTTGAGCAGCTTTGTTATGTTGCTTTTTCTCAGTATCTTCACCTGTAAAATGGAGGCACATCTAATACCTAAGTTAGCACCTTGCTTGCAATAGAAATACCATATATATATATTTTTTTTCATTCTAGTCTGAATCTGTGTATTCTGAGGAAGTCTGTAGTAGGTATAGGACTATCTACCTCTACCTGCCTCTAAAGAGAAAGAAGTAGAGAAAGATTTTAATGAATCTGTTTTAAGAGAATTCTGCAGCTATGCAGAAGTCAGCACTTCCTTTTTGCCCTGGCTCCCAGGGATACAAGGCTCCAAGGATAGAGGCACAGGGAGACAGCAAATGATTGCCATTGGGGAACATCTTAGGCCCATCTCCAATGTCATTGGCAGCTCTAAGAATATCAGGTTGACAAATCTAAATAACACCAATTATAATTGCATGACCACAGTTTCTCAATATCGCCGTGTACTAACCTCCCTCTCCTGCCCTTTTCCCCTCCTTAGACCGGTGGGTCTTAATCTTGATTACACCTTGGAATCATCTGTGGAGCTTTAAAAACTACTGATAACTTGGTCCCATTCTCAGAGAGTCTGATTTTGTCTTTTTAAAAGCTCTCCAGAAAGTCATTGCACTTTTGAGCACTGAAAATTTCAAAATTAATTTTTTTTTCAGTGTAAAGTCGAAGTTAACCCATGGCAAAAATGCAGTTAATAAAAAGAAATTGAGTCACAGGGCATATGATTAATTTCATACTGTTAAGAATATTTTGGTATCTTAAGCTTATTTGCTGTAAAAGTAAATGGCAACCCACTCCACTATTCTTACCTGGAGCATTCTACGGATAGAGGAGCCTAATGAGCTACTGTCCATGGGATCACAAAGAGTCAGACACGACTGAGCAACTAACACACACACACACACACACAAGGTTATTTAAAATCTAGTTTAATGTAAACATCCTCTGTCCTGCCCTGCCTCATAAATTTAAGGCTGTTGAGCCAACTTGGTATGAAAGGTACCAGGCTGGAAGGAGCAGAGCAGTAGGATTTGATCCTATCATTTACTGAAAGATTCTTAAGAGGCAGTGGTAGTTCAGAGTGCTCTCTTGCATCTCTGGTTAGCTCTAGGGATAAAGGATCTCCTCATTTATTAGCTCTTCCTATTTGGCTGTTAGTTGTGCTAAATGGATATTTTCAACCCCACTATCCACAAGACTTTGGTGTGTGTGTCATGATCTGCTGTGATTGAGATATGTTACAAGAAACATGAAATGATAAGTTTTCGGGTTTAAGAATTAATTCCAGAAAACTCAAGGTTATCCTTGTAACAGCATTGTTTTCACTCACTTGCACACCAGGACACTGTCCTGAATGGGAGAACATGGTGGAGTTACAATTACTGTGAGGGGCTGTCATTTGACATGTGTCCCTGTGGAACAAAGATTGGGGTTTTGCAAAAAATCCAATCTCCTAAGTCAAAAGAGTTCCTCACTGGGCCTCATTTGCAGTAGTGCATATTAATGGAGGTGGTGGAGGGAGCTGGACAAAGGGGCCTCTCTGTGTTCCAGTGCCCAGTCTTGTTTTTGGGGACAGAGAGGATCTTGTTTTCTTACATTGGGGAAGGAAGCTGGTGTACAAGGTCACACCTTAAGGCATCTCTGAACTGAAAATAGAAAAAACATCTTAAGTAACTCTACCAGTCTTTATCATCACAAAAATCAGTATATAAACAGGTCAAATGTAAACAAAATATTTTTAGGAAAAATAAGGACAAAAGTATTACATACTTAGGGAATTCTTCTGATAATTTGAGTAATTGTGATCTGACCAGTAATTTTAATATTTTCTGCTGAACATGAAGGAATGGGGTACTCCATTCAGCTTTTTCATTTGCTAGCTGAACTTGCTAGTTGAATAAAAAGAGAAATTGTCAGTTAGGTAATTTAGATCAACACATTGTTGTTGGGTTTTTTTTTTGTTTGTTTGTTTTTTTTGCTTTTTTTTGCTTTTCAAGGTTCCTGAGCAGAAGGGAAAATAAGCTTAAAGATGAGGCTTGGAGGAGAAAGAAGGGCTGGGGAGAAATATGGTAAGCACTCAATAAGTGGCTATAGGTAGTAGTCATGGTGGTGATGATAATATTAATAAATCTCTCCTGAGAAAGTTTTCAAATCACAGGGAACATACTACTTTGATTTTTATGAGTATGAGCTATTTAAAGTATTATTTATTACTTATGTGCTTAATTTTTTTTCTAGTAAGGAATTTGAATGCAAGATAAACGAAGAGGGATTTATGAAAAGCTTAGCATTCTCAAATTGAAATCACTTGAATCATGTTTTTAATTTTCCTTGTTTGTAACAAATGACTTAATTATACTTTGGCGTCTTTTTTCAGCTTCTCAACTTATTAGTGAGTAATACATGTGGAGTCCTTTGAGTTAAATGGACACAATGTCAAATAAATTTGATTTGATTTTACAATGCAATCGATTAAATTGGGCAAGTAACGTAAAATATATGTTGAAGATTTGATTCCTCGTGGCAGTATGGCAAATGAAGGTGAAGGACTTTCAAAAAGTGTGATAGATTGCTGTTACCATCTTATTACTACTATTAGCAACAAAAAGTTTCGGAAAATTCATGGATACAGCTCAAGAAAAACTTGCTTATGGAGAGAAAATCAGGAATGTTTGGGGGGTACTTCCCTAATCTTTCAAAGCAGACACTATCCTGACTTCCCACAATACATTTGACTGGGTTGCTTCCTGAGACAGAAATCTGCAAGGCCTGGTCTGACACACGGCATTTGTTGCACTGCTAACATTGAAACATGATATTTTCCTTTCCTTCCAGCTCTTAGTCTTTATTTTACACTGCTCTTTATTTCACATTGCTTTTTATTTTACACTGACCCTAGGCTATTGGTGGCACTGTATGAAATCTCAGTTTTCTAGTCTGCAGATCTGTCACTGTTTACTGAGCTTTTATTGTCACTAGAAACAGCTTTGCATTTTAATACAGTTTCCAGTCCTCTAGGACCCTCTCCCCTGAAATAACTCCAGCTCCCCAGGGCTGCTGCAGAGTGGAGCAGAGAGAGGAGACGCTTTTGTGGACAGTGATGCTGATGGTAGATAACTCCAGCTGTCATTACAAGATCATCCAGATAAGGGGGGGGCAATCAAGTAGGGCTTACAGTCCACTTGAGTTTTTCTGATTGTAAAACCAGCCATTTTTCAATTTAAATAATTTAAGGATTCCTGCTTCTCTATACTCTAAGGCTCATTTAGCCTCTTATTAGCTAACTGTTTCTCCAGTTCAAGAGGTAGAAGGGAGGAGTGCAGATTTTTTGTTATTGTTAATTCACAGCAGTGGGTAGTGGTGTGTAAATAAAAAATAAGCCAAACAAATTTGATGAGAAGAGAGAATAGAAATCCATGCAAGTAATCATAATTGATTTTTAAAAGTTAATTAAAAGGAATAAAACAGGACAAGTAGTGCAGTGGCCGAGCATATTATCAACAGGCAAATGACAGAGAGGAGAATGAATTAGAGAATTGATTCCCAGCTAACTAGAGCAAGAAACCAGACTAACACAGCTCTTAATTTTAAACTTGAAGATCCCAAATTCTTTACTAAGTTCTTTCCTCATAGTATTCTGACAATGATATTATCTCACATTATTTCCATTGAAGGAATTGCTGGGAGGAGTTGGAGGGAAAGAACAAAATGAAGTTGTGATTTCCTAGAGAATGCAGGTCAGAACCAATTTACAGAATCACCTGTGGCACATCAGTGATAGCAAATGTAGCCAAGAAACCATAGGTCTTCCTTTTTTCTCTCTTAGTTGTAAGCTTTTTTATTTTTCTCTTTTAAATTTTGCAGTCTTTCCTTCTTCCTAAATTTCTATGATCAAAGACCAGTAACCTACAATATTTACATTCAAGTAGCATATTCAGGAGCTACCCCTCAGGTCATTGACTTCTACTCAAGAAAACAGGACCTGAGGAGACCCTCCAGTAAGACGGCAAGGCTCTTCCTAAACCTTTCAAGAACATCTTTTGGTAGGACTACGTCTATGTTTTGTGTAGGCATTCTCGGTCTGGGATAGTTCTAGAGAATCATGTACTAGCTGAACCCACGGGCCTGTCTTTCCCTTTGCTTAGGAGATATCTGCTCAGATGAAGACACAGATTCCCCAGTATAGAGGTCAGAGCCTGAGCTAGTAGGTTGGCTAGTTAATTAGAGAAAATATTTCCTAACAGAAGTAGGGCTTGAATCTGATGGAGGGATAATCTTGAATTATTAGAAAGACAGTGATGACATGCAGACTGTCATTGAACAAGCAAGGTCTCTAGCTTACACTTGAAAAAGAATTACATAGAAGGTAACATTAATAACTAAGCAGTTACAATAGGAAGAAAGAGCAGAAAACACTGTGTTGTATTTTCTTTCTCCCCGCCATCCTCTTCCCTCCCTTCCTTTCGGCAGTCCTTCCCTCCTTCCTCCTTTGCTTTCTTTTCTTTCTTTCCATTCCTACCCATCTCCCTCGTTATAAGCAAGGAAGCCCATCTTTGGATTATTAGAGAATTACCATAGATCTAATTGATGCACAAGTAGACCTCAGGAGAATATGGCATATCTCTGTTCAAAGAACAGATTGTAAACTTCTGCATTGATATTCTGCTTTTCTTTTTTCCTCTCCCTCTTCTCTCATTTTGGAATTAGGGAAAGCAAAAATAACCAGATGTGAGTGCCAGAGACAGCTAAAATTGCTTGTGCTTCTTCTATTTCCTTTTCTCTCTTTTTCAGACACTAGAGCACTTGTGGTGATTTTTTTCCTGAAGCTCTGTAAGATCGTGGGCCTTGATTGATTTCCTCACTACTGTACTCCTGGCATTTAGTATTGTGCCTAAATATTTGTTGAGTGATTGAATTAATGGGATGTCTATTGATATCCTGTCCAAAAAATCGAGGATAAAGGATGGGTAAATACAGAACCAGCTAGCATAAATAACATAAACATTACCTTGTAGGTCTTTTTCTTTAATCTGCAAAAGTTCTACTAGAGAATTTCCCAAAACGTATTTAACAAAACATTAGCTCTGAAGAATAGATAGATTTTTAAAATGCAAAATAGGTGAGGAAAGTCTATGAAAAAATTGCTTAGGATACTCCATATTATACAAAGTTCAAAGAGATCTTTACAGGATGATTTCTCAGAGTTTTTCAGGTCCAAATTGTCACTGTACACTTAGAGCAGGATATAACATGCTACATTTTAAAGATTATTTGACCATGTTCCTCTTTTACTTGGCACACCTTATAGAAAGACTATTCCATAAAACACAGTTTGGGAAAAGTAGCATCTTCATTCAACTTTACTTTCTTTAATTCTCTTTTGAATTTAAGTTCTAATTTCTTTCACTGTACACGATACCCTTAAGCACAAAATGAATACAGTTAACAGTACTGAATTTTACATATGAAAATAGTTAAGATGGTTAATTTTATGTTCTGTTTTTTTAAAATCATGATTAAAAGTTTAAAAACACTCCCCAAATATTACTTTACTAAAAATAGATGAATCAATATTTTACCTAAGGGCTATAATAATGAACCAAAAATTTAATGTTATTGCCAAATAAAGGGCATGATTTGGGGCTACAACCTTTACTCAATTGTATTACCTACCTAGATGCTGTATTCTCAGTAAGTATCTTGGTTTTGAACATTGACTTATGGATCTCTTAGTGTGTGTTTTTAGTAATATTGTTTAGGATGACTATGCAAAAAGACCTATAGATGTGTAGGGAAAGTTTATTGTGGTTTAGTAGAGTGAGTTTAAGACTAAGGCACAAGAAATTGGGCCCAAAAATTGACATTGTTACTGACTCAGAGTGGTACATTAAGTAAACCCTGGTTATCTTATGGATAACCTTTCTTTACCCATAAGATATTTACTTCTTCCTTCTAGCATGGTTATCCCATCTTACCTGGAACTCTAATAGTCACAGCAGATAAAGGCAAGAGGTAAGATGCTACTTGTCCTCCCTTCCTCCATGGCCCTAAGTATCCCCAGAGAGCCCAAGAGCTCAAGGGAACATAGTTTGAAAATCATGAGGATAGATAATCTTTAAGTTTTATCCAAGCCTTATTCCTATCACTTGAAGTCAGACTGAAGCAGAAAAGAATATTTGTGTCCATATTAAAGCCTGTGAACCCTTGTAATGTTATACAGACTCACACAGCATTTAGCTGTTGCAGAATGCAGAATACTGCCATACCACATGTGGCAAGCACCTTTTGAATTTCAACATATATTTTAGATTAAAAAATAAGAAAAATATTACCAGAATGTATACTTCCCTCAGTCACTTTATGGATACATTTCAAGATACAAACATGATGGTGGATTAAATTTGAATGCAAATATTGTCACTGAGAAGTTGCCCATTTGTACGGTTTCTAAGACTCTCTTATTTTTAATGAGCAAGGTTTTACTAAAAACAAAAAGTGTTAATTACATAAATATGTGTATTCTTTTCAAAGCATACACTATATTATGGGTAAAAAAACAATAGAAAAATGAATGCAAAACTAGTTCAACAGAAGCTGCTTCTTGAACAGCCTTTAAAATTATGACATGTTTACTGGGAAAATATATTACTTGTGACAGGGGTTACAAAAGCAATATTAACCTTCTTGAAATTTAATAGCAAAGCCAGACATGTAAAAATCAGTACCAGACATGGTAACATAACTACTTTTGTTAAGATTGTATGTAGGATAAAACAGATATTTAAAGCTACATTAAGATGTGGGTAAGTAAATGGGCCTTTAGAAGATTCACAGCACCCATGCATCACGAATAAAATCATGATGCAGATTGTGCTAAGGATAGCATTCTCGGAAATGAAAAACCTTGTTTTTTCTTTTGCTTCTGTTATATTAGGGACTGTTGCTTTTGCAGTTTTGTACAGGGTGTCAGACATTAAATTTGCCCTGAAATATACATATATCTATCTTTTGAAGGCAAGCATTTGTTTACACTGACAAGCTACCAAACACTTTTGCTGCATTTAATATGTGACTAATGAGTTTTTGTCATTTATAATCAAAGAGGATGTTTGTTTCTGCAAAAAAATACATGATTTACCTAAACATAGCATTGATATTAAGCCAAGAACTCCATGGTAGTAGTTTAAAAATGTGATGAAATATAGATTATAAAATTTTACTTACCATCAAATACAGGTTTGTTTTACAAAATAATTTTTTTCTGAAATTTATTGTGTCACTATAGTTTTATTATATAATGTTATTTGTTTATCATGTAACATTGATATTTAAAAGAGATTCATGTTTTAAATTATTTCATTGTTTTTATAACCCTAAAATATTTCATTAAAATGTCTGAAAGCATTTTTACTTATTTTAGAGTGCTCTAGCTTGACACATATTAAAAAAATAAAGGTCAAAAGTCATAAAGGATAATAGCTGATGGTTTTGATAATGCTAATTATATATTACTGAGAATAAAAGTAGAAAAGGAAATATGAATACTAAAGAAAGATAAACATCCCAATACTGGATTAAAAAAAAATAATGAAAAAACTCTTAAAATGTCTTTGTACTTCACTGTCATAATTCAAAGACATAATGAAGCCTGAATTAAAAATGTCAGTTTCTGTGAGTGTTGATAACTTGGTTCTTTGTTGGGCAAGTCAAAATGTGTCTGTTTGATAGGCAAAAATGACAGACTAAAAATGGGAGAAGTTGGATCTAAAAAAAGAAACACACACACATACACAGACACACGACTTTAAAAAAGGTCCATAATGTACTTAAAGGAGAAGACCTGTAGGGTAGGAGGCAGTATCTTTAGGAAGCCACCGAGCAGCACTAAAAGGCAATGTCCACGGCCAATCAAAACGATTTCTGAGGCTGCTGGGGCTCTTGCATCCCCGTCTTTACACTAGACTGGAAACCCTTTGTACTAATTACCAGACTGTACCAGATTTTCTGGTTCAGTTCAATCCTATAATTGACTGACAGTGATGGGCAAGGAAGGGGAAAAATTCAGGCTCAACACTGCAAGCAGAGGGTCAGAAATGGTTTTACAGAGAGCTGGTCACAGCCTGGCACTAAAAGCAGGGTTAAGCAAGCATCATCAGCACTTTCTTCTAACTCAGGTTAAAAAGGAAATGAGGAAGAAAAAACAACAGTTCAGGCTGTTCTCCTCTTACAGACCGGTTCTTAGCGTGCAACCATTTTGCAAAAAATGAAGAATAACTTCAAGTGTAAATGGTAATTTTAGATGTCATTAATTTTTATTTTGCTTTTTGGAAATAGAGGTTTTTCTCCAAGAACTCAAATAGGGTCATTTTGCTAAAGTTCAGCAGTCTTTTGTTTATTTACAGAAGCTCGCTCCTCTCCTACTTGGATAACTGTAGTAATTCTAGGAAAAACAATGCTGCTATTTAATTCCTGGGGCTAAAAAAATCATTAAAGTGCAAGTCTTATTTAGAGAGCCTGTGATAGGTTACGTAATCAAACTTAAGGATTTGAAAGTGTCATAATTCTCACCTCTTTTGCTTGTTTGTAATTCACTGATTTGGATTTACTGTATGTCTTTAGTAATAAAATGGTTGCCCATGAACCCATACTTTTTAAAACAAAAGTTTGAATAATAATTTACATTACTTACAGTTAATTCATTAAAGAAATAGAACACATTGAGCACTGGATTAAAGACTTGATCGACTGACCATCATTTGTTATTTGCTTAGAACTGTTCTCCTCCCACTTTATTTGTAACCAAAAGAGCAACCTCTAGCTTTAGCTACACCAAACATTAGAAAAGCAGGTGCCAGAATCAGGGTCAAAATGAGACTCAGGCCATTCAGTAGGCAAGTGAGAATTATGTACTATCTTGTTGAGGTCAATTGACTTGAAATTTAATCACAGGTTAAGCCCCTTTTCTTTCCAGGCTAAAGAGTAAGCAACACCTGTGCCAGCAGCAGCTCACATTGCAGTTGACATAGCAGCCAGTTCAATTTTTAGTTACAAGTCAATTACTTACAGGAATAGAAAGGGAACATTTCATTCATTCCATGGATGGTCACTTTCCCGGAGAAACCTGTCAGGCTTCCTTTCTCCAAAAGAAGAAAAGAGAAGAAAAAAGTGAAAGTTAAAAATAAGTGATATGCTGCAAAACTTCTAGAGCTAGGCCAGCACACTACAGCAGAGAAGTTGCGCAGATGGCTTACCTTCCAAATACTGAACAGAGCTGTCTTGGCAGTGAGGCCTATCCCTGCTGATAAGTCCTGGGACTTGCCTCATCAGAGAATCAAAACAGGTGAAATGATAATAGGTGATCTACACCTGAGAAGAGGGCCAGCTGACTGTATGAAAGGAGAGAGCAAATGAGTAAACTGTCTTTCCCCAGCTACAGTCAGTCCTTGTGCAAGGGGAGTTTCAAATGCACTGGCTATAGACTTTTGTCCAAAGCTGTGGTTCTTTTTTTTTTTCCTCTTTTTTTCTTCTTTCTTTCTTTTCTTTTCTTTCTTTTTTTTTTTTTCCTTAGTGAAGCTAGATTAGTTCATACAAAACTCAACAATACAGCACTGAAACCCATTGTTGATATTCAACATTTTTCACATAGCGGAACAGAATAGACAATACGGTATCTAGGAAACCATGGGCTGGATTACAAACTGATGATATCTCATCCTTCTGGGGGCCTGTAATCCTTTTTATTACCTACCACAGTAAAAAAAAAAAAAAAAAATCACTGTGTGTGGGGGGGAAACTCTTTCAGAATAAATCAGTAACATTGCTATTCTTAGGTAAATAGGATAAATTAAAATGAAATCTTGCTTGTAACACTAAATCCCAAGTGCCACTTGCCTTTTATGCAAGTTAATGATTTTTAAATTTATCTTAACCTTTATATGAGCTTCCATAGGTTTAAAACATTAAAATATTTGTAGAAATTTGCTTAATAACAGTGTTTAAAATTAACTTGGATTTTCAATTTCTTATGATAAATACCTAGAAAGTTCATTTCAAAGAACCCATATTGATGCTAAGGGCTGAGTACAAAATAATTTTCATTAATTTGTATTAAAATACTTGTGTTGGATTATTAATATACTATATTTATTTCCTCCATTAAGAACACACTGAACTCCAAAATTTGGGGGCTTACTTTCCTGATATCTAGTTTAATACATTTTTAAAACTTTTTTGACCCCATGTCATTTCAATTGTTCATTGTTTTAAAATGCATTTCCTGATCATGTTTAACTGCAAAGCCATTCTATTCGAGGAAGTTATGCCTATTAACCTTTTAGAAATCTGGTCCAATCCCTTTTTAAGATGCAATCCAGTTCCCATGCTTTTCTTAAGCCTGCAAATGGTCTAGGTAGCCACAGAAGTGATTGTTCCTACCAGTTTCTTTTCATCACTTCTGCAATTGACCAATTGACAACTGATTGATGGTTATCTTTTCACTTCAACAATGAAAGAAATTACCATCACTATAGCTATGTACAGTAAATGCCTCCAGAGTAAATTACATGATTCTAAAATTCTCCTTAGCTCACTTAGTAAAACATCAACACAAAAAAGTTTCTTTTTGTGCCTCCTTTCCTGTACCACAGATTTGGCCTTTTCTGTCAGCTGCAAAAAAAGAACTTGACAGCTTCTTTAAAAAGAGGAGTATAAAGGGACTTGAATAAAGGATGGCACTGGGCCTGTCTCAAGCAAGTGGCCATTCTTTGCACTTGGAAAAAAATTAGGCATGTGAGCACAGATAAGCCCTATAAGAATACTCTAAAGATCATTCCCAATGACCTTGAGATTCTCTTTCCTTCCGTAACCATTCCTGAACATCAGACTGACAACATAAATTCTGTACATGAATCTCCAACTTATTTTGAGTAGGTGTTGTTTCTCATTGAAAAGAAAACATCCTTAAAAATTTAAACTCCTTTACTGCACTGCAAAGACTCCCCCTGCTCTTTCTGAAAGTGCTCAAACAAGTGCTATTATGCAAGTGTCACATTCATTATGATATGTTGATGGCCATGAGGTTTACATTCCACCACCAAATCTAAACTTACTGTAAATGTGTATTTTTTTCCTCACATCAAAGTCCTGAATCTTGTCAAAGAAGGATATTCAAACATTTTTTTCTATCCCTGTACAATTAAAGTCATGATTACTATTTTTGGTGCTGTAAATATGCTATGAAAGATTGAACTGATTTACTCTCTTATTCCACTCCCACCCCTCTATAAGATCTTGTTTAAAAGTGAAAAAACACACCCAAACAGACAAGAAACATGACTTCTCACTATTATCCCTTGATGTCCTAAATCCATAAAATTTGTTTTATTGAATGTCACAACGTAAACTGAACTACAGTTTTTATTGTCTAGAATGACTTGACAGTGTTTGCAACTTTTTCTCTCTCAATGGTAGGCTCCTCTGTCCATAGTATTTTCCAGGCAAGAATACTGGAGAGGGTTGCCATTTCCTTTTCCAGGGGATCTTCCTGACCCAGAGATTCAACTTTCTTGTTTCTTGGGTCTTCTGCATTGGCAGGTGAATTCTTTACCATTGCATCACCTAGGAGCCCCGTATATTCTATAAATATATGTATATGACAGCATTAGATACTGTCACACGATACTGGCATATTGACAGCACTAAATAAGTTTTGTTTACTTAAACAAGTTATTGTCTTCCCTGTTAACTTTGCTGTACTTGCTGTGGCAGTGATATTATTATTCAAAATATCCCAGATAAAATTCATGAAACGTCACTTTTATATCTTTACACTTGCTCTCCAAAGATCTATGTACTGTCTAGATCTATAGCAGGTCATACAAGCATTAATAAAACTGCTTTCAAGATGATCTGATCTTCCATCTTAACCCACAACATCACTGTTGGAATAACCTCTGACTCTACTTTTGCCATGTTACATACACCTTGGTTTTAAAATGTATAATACTTCTCTCTCTTTTTTGTGTATATATATATATATGAATATATATAGTGAGTCAAGAAAAGTAGAATAATATGATACAACATAGGTTTGGTGGTTAAAGAATCTGCTTGCAATACAGGAGACCTGGGTTTGATCCCTGGGTCATGAAGATCCCCTGGAGAAGGGAATGGCTACCCATTCCAGTATTCCTGCCTGGAGAATCCCATGGAGATAGGAGCCTGGTGGCCTACAGTCCATGGGGGTCAAAAAGAGTTGGACAGGACTGAGTGACTGAATTGAACTGAGCGACTAACTCTTTCCTTTCTTCTGTGTGGTTCCTGGGCACCATTAGTGGTATAAGGGAAGCAGGGACCTGGCTCACAGAGGTGATCCTCTGCTTGCTGACAGGTACTGAGCGGTGCCACAGCACCAGCAAGGAGCAGCCTTCCTGTATCCTGCTTACACTGGGTGAACCTCTGGAGGGTCATACTTATTTCTGGATCCTAAGTTTTGAGAAGGATACTTCAAATCAGCGGTTGACAAGTAATATTAGCTCAGGTGAGCTGGACTCTGTGAGTGATGGTTGAAAGAATTGGGCATTCAGAGTTTTAAAAAGCTATCCTAGTGATTCTAATGTGAAGCCAAGTTTTGAGAATGACTGTTCTAAACCAGTGGTTCTCAAAGTATTGCCCTCGACCAGCTGCATCCTCTGTCTTCAGCCTACTGTCTTCACTTTTAATTCACAGATGGCTTGAGAGAGATGGGAGTACCAACATAATCATTCTGTCAAGACAGGAGTTACGGACTTGAGAGCCACTGGAATAGAAATGGCAGTGGAAACTAGCAGAATAGATGAATGGTCTGAAGGAACGTAGCATGTACAGTGAGAAAATAACTACAAGGTTTGCACTGCTAGAGGAGAGACCTGGCACAGAGACAGGAAGAGACCATGGACACCCCAGTGGCTTTGAAAACAGGCTGACCAATCAGCAGTGTCAGATGAGGCAGGCAATTAATTAGGTTGATCTAAGAAAAGGACAAAAGTGTTGGCTGGAAGAAAGTCATTGCTAACCTTTGACCAAGGAATTTAATATTGGGGTGGAGGAAAAGTCAGATTGTGGAGATTCAGAAGAGAATGGGGGGAGAAGAATGAGGTGCAGTAGGTATAAAAAATATTTTTCAACACTGGTTGGGAAAGAAGGAAAGAGGGCAGTTATTGGGAGCAGCAGGCTCCAAGAAACCAGTGTTAGGAAAGAAGTTTTCATATTTTAAGAACTAAAGGAAGAAGCCTTCAGTTAAGTTCAGTTGCTCAGTCCTGTCCGACTCTTTGCAACCCCAGGAACTGCAGCACACCAGACCTCCCTGTCCATCACCAACTCCCGGAGTCCACCCAAACCCATGTCCATCGAGTCAGTGATGCCATCCAACCATCTCATCCTCGGTCGTCCCCTTCTCCTTCTGCCCTCAGTCTTTCCCAGCATCAGGGTCTTTTCAAATGAGTCAGCTCTCCACATCAGGTGGCCAAAGAATTGAAGCTTCAGCTTCAACATCAGTCCTTCCAATGAACACCCAGGACTGATCTCCTTTAGGATGGACTGGTTGAATCTCCTTGTAGTCCAAGGGACTCTCAAGAGTCTTCTCCAACACCACAATTCAAAACGTCAGTTCTTCTGCACTCAGCTTTCTTTATAGTCCAATTCTCACATCCATACATGACCATTGGAAAAACCATAGCTTTGACGAGGTAGACTTTTGTTGGGAAAGTAATGTCTCTGCTCTTTAATATGCTGTCTAGGTTGGTCATAACTTTCCTTCCAAGGAGTAAGCATCTTTTAATTTCATGGCTGCAGTCACCATCTGCAGTCATTTTGGAGCCCAGAAAAATAAAGAAGCCTTCAGGAGACTGTATTTGTTTAAGTAGGGAAGAGACTCAGAGTTGCCTTAGGAGTGGAAAAAGAAAAGAAAGAAGGATTTATACGGAAAAATGGTTTGTGAAGGTAAAGAGAGTGAAATAGGTCATACCAGATGGCACCAAGCTTTTTTTTGAATCAAGAGTAAAATCATTCACTAAGGCTTTAATTTCTTTTTTTCTTTTTTGAATAAGAGATAGCAGAGCGTAAAGGTGCACAGAGATTTAGAAGAGGAAAAAAAGGATTGAGGAAAAAAATGCATTTCTCAGAGGCTTAGCACTGGCTTTGGAGAAGGCAATGGCACCCCACTCCAGTACTCTTGCCTGGAAAATCCTATGAACGAAGGAGCCTGGTAGGCTGCAGTCCGTGGGGTCGCTAAGAGTCGGATACGACTGAGCGACTTTCCTTTCACTTTTCACTTTCATGCATTGGAGAAGGAAATGGCAACCCACTCCAGTGTTCTTGCCTGGAGAATCTCAGAGATGGGGGAGCCTGGTGGGCTGCCGTCTATGGGGTCGCACAGAGTCGGACACGACTGAAGTGACTTAGCAGCAGCAGTAGCACTGGCTTTCTCCTTAATTCCACATTTCTAGTTTGCATACTTCTATAATGTTAACTCTTGTCTGGTTGACTTAGAGTAATTTGACTTTTCAGTAGCTCTTTCTCCACGCTCTCCATAATGGTCCGCAGTCCCCAGAATTGGCCCTTAGCCATCTTCTCAACTCAGTCTGCACTTTCTCCTTGGCCGTCACTCCCATGGCTTTATCAAATTGGTTATCAAATTCAAAGGCAGCCCTAGTTTTTCTCTTGAATTCTACATCTGTATTTAGCTGTCCACTGGACATTTAGTACCTCAGCTGCACAGTATTTTAAATCAATCTGATTCTTTATTTGCTTCACTGTCAAAAACATGTTCCTCTGTCTTCAACATCCTGTCTTTACCACACTTAATTATGGTGGACTCCAAAGCAGGAAACTATCAATGATTTATTTTTCAATTCTGATAACTGATAATTGTCTAATTTTTAAAATTTTACTTTTCAAATATTGCATCTTTTCTAATTCTTAATTTGAAGTTTAGCCCTCCATTGTGTCTTACAATAAGCTTCTAATAGATCTCTCAGGTTCTAATAATATATTCCCTCTTTAACCGTCCTCCATTTTATGACCAGAGATGTTATTATAAAATGCACATCTGTTTATGTCTCAACTTTAATGACTATCCATTTCCTATTACTGTGGTCTTCATAGTGTTTTCTGGAACCAAGGGTTCCATGGAGAGTTTTTTAACTCCAGAATCAAATTATAAATATGATCTTGTATCACTGATGAAAACCTGTTACTGTAGCATACATGGTACAGATGCACACGTCTGTGGTGAGAAGTGTTCTAAATGTGCTATTAGATCTCTGGAGAATCCAGAGAAAAATCCAAGAATATGCATCCATTATGTTTGAAGAATAATAAGTGTGAAAACTGATAATGGCGAGGAAACTTTCCAAACCAAACGGGCAAAGTGCAAATATTGCCATTTTCTTTATTTTGCATGTCTTTGCATGCAATAAGAGAGGTTTATTACAAATAAACTACACAACACATACATAACAGGAGGAAGTGCTTACTTCTGAAACATCAAATAAGATGAGAAGAATGTGGAAAGATGTATTTGTACTTCTTGAATAAAGTGATAGTAGCGAAAATACAGGAGTAGTGATTTTTTATAAAAGTGATTACTGAAAATATGTTTGAGGAATCATCCAAGTTGCATAGATGAGTATTAACTCTTAAGAAAATGTTTTCTTTTCAGAGCATTTTTAGTTTATTCTATTCAGCTCACCAATTTTTATTTTATTTGGATGCAGAGAAATGGAGTCCATTGTATTATTTTTATTGAGGTCTACTTGATTTATGTTTCAGGTGTACAGTAAGGTGATATATATATATATATATATATTTATTTTTTCATATTCTTTTCCATTATAGGTTATTCAGTCAGTTCAGTCACTCAGTCACGTCCAACTCTTTGCGACCCCATGGACTGCAGCACGCCAGGCTTTCCTGTCTATCACCAGCTCTTGGAGCTTGCTCAAACTCATGTCCATCGAGTTGGTGATGCCATCACTTTATTGGTTATTACAAGATATTGAATACAGTTCCCTGTGCTATGCAGTAAATCCTTGTTGTTTATCTGTTCTATATATAGTTGTGTGTATCTGCTAATCCCAAATTCCTAATTTATCCCTCCCCATTTCTCCCCTTTGGTAGACCCTAAACTTGTTTTCTATATCTGTGAGTCTATTTCTGTTTTGTATGCAAGTTCATTTGTATCATTTTTTTAGATTCCACATGTAAGTGATATAATGTTTGTCTTTGGCTTCATGAAGTATGATAATCTGTATGTCCATCTATGTTGCTGTAAATGATGTTATTTATTCTTTTTCATGGCTGAATAATAACCTACATATATATCACATCTTCTTTATCCATTTGTCTGTTGATGGACATCTAGGTTGCTTCTAGCTATTGGCTATTGGAAATAATGCTGCTCTGAACACAGGGTGCATGTATCTTTTTGAATGAGAGTTTTCATCTTTTCTGGATTTACACTGAGGAATGAGATTGATGAATACTATGGTAACTCTATTTTTAGTTTTTAAAGGAACCTCTATACTGTTCTCCATAGTGGCTGCACTGGTTTACATTCCCACCAACATGTAGGAATGTGTTTTTTCTCTGTACCCTCTCTAGCACTTATTATTTATATACTTCATGATGGCCATTCTGACCAGTATGAGGTGATACCTCATTTTAATTTGCATTTCTCTGATGTGATATGAAGTGTCATTTCATGTGCCTGATGACCATCTGTATGTCTTCTTTGGGTAAATGTTTATTTAGGTCTTCTGCTAATTTTTCTGTTGGGTTGTTTTTGTTTTAGTTTTTTTTTTAATATCAAGCTGTATAAGCTGTTTGTGTCTTTGGAAATTAATCCCTTATCTGTCACATAATTTGCAAATATTTTCTCCCATTCCATAGATTTTTGTTTTGTTTATGATTTCCTTTGCTGTGCTAAAGCTAAGTTTAATTAGATCCCATTCATTTGTTTTTGCTCTTGTTTTTATTACTGTAGGAGATGGATCCAAAAAAATACTGCAGCAATTTATGTCAGAGTATTCTGCCTGTGATTTCCTCTAGGGGTTTTATAGTATCTGATCTTACATTTGGGTCTTTAATACATCTTGAGTTTATTTTTGTATATAGTGTTAGAGAATGTTCTAATTTAATTCTTTTACATGTAGCTGTCTAGTTCTCCCAATGCGACTTACTGAAGAGAGAATCTTTTCTGCATTGTGCATTCTTGCCTTCTTTGTCATAGGTTAATTGACTGTAAGTGTATGGGTTTATTTCTGAGCTTTCTTTTATTAAATTAATTTTAATTGGAATATAGTTGCTTTACAATGTTATGTTAGTTTTTGAAAAGTGAAAGTGTTAGTTGCCCAGTGGTGTCCAACTCTTTGAGACCCCATGGTCTGTAGCCTGCCTGGCTCCTCTGTCCATGGAATTCTCCAGGCAAGAATACTAGAGTGGGTTGCCGTTTCCTCCTCCAGGGGATCTTCCTGACCCAGGGATCAAGCCCTGGGCTCCTGCATTGCAGGCAGATTCTTTACCATCTGAGCCACCGGGAAGCCCATGTTCATTTCTATTATATAGCAAAATGAATCAGCCATACTTATATGTATACCCCCTCCCTTTTGGACTTCCTTTCTATTCAGGTCACCAAACTGCATTAAGTAGAGTTCCCTGTACTATACAGTATTTCTCATTAGTTATCTATTTTATACATAGTATCAGTAGTGTATATGTGGCAAACCCAGTCTCCAGTTCCTCTTGCTCCCTTTCCCCCTTGGTATCCATACATTTGTTCTCTACCTCTGTGTCTCTGTTTCAACTTTGCACATAGGATCATCTGACCTTTTCTTTTTTTTTATATTCCACCTACCTGTATTAATATACAATATTTGTTTTTCTCTTTCTGACTTATTTCACTCTGTATGACACTCTATATCCATCCACATCTCTACAAATGATACAATTTTGTTCCTTTTTATAGTTGAGTAATATTCCTTTGGGCTTCCTTGGTGGCTCAGATGGTGAAGAATCTGCCTGCAATGCAGGATACCTGGGTTTGATCCCTGGGTCAGGAAGATCCCCCAGAGAAGAGAATGGCCGCTCACTCCAGTGTTCTTTTCTGGAAAATTCCCTGGTCAGAGAAGCATGGCAGGCTATAGTCCATGGGGTCACAAAGAGTTGGACACAACTGAGTGACCGACATGCATATACACAATATTTCCGTGTACATACGTACTGCACCTTCACTATCTGTTCCTCTGTTGATGGACATTTAGGTAGATTCCATGTCCTGGGTATTGTAAATAGTGCTGCTGTGAACACTGCAGTGCATGTATCTTTTTGAATTATGGTTTTCTCTGGATATGGGCTCAGTAGTGGGGTTGCTGGGTCATATAGTAGTTCTATTTTTAGTTTCTTAAGGAACCTGCATACTGTTTTCCATAGTGGCTGTATCAGTTTACACTCCCACCTATTTCTGAGCTTTCTATTCTGTTCCATTGATCTAGTGGGTGTTTTTGGGCCAGGATCTTACTGTTTTGATTACTGTAGATTTGTAGTATTGTTTGAAGTCAGGGAGCTTGATTCTCCCAGCTCTATTCTTTCTCAGAATTGTTTTGGCTACTGGGGGTCTTTTGTGTTTCTATGCAAGTTTAAACATTTTTGTTCCAGTTCTGTGAAAAATTGTCATTGGTAACTTGATAGGGATTGCTTTGAATCTGTAGATTGCTATGGGTAGTGTGATCATTTTAAAATATTGATTCTTCCAATCCCAGGATGAGTGGTATATCTTTCCATCTGTTTGTGTCATCTTTAATTTCATTCATTAGCATCTAATAGTTTTTGGAATACAGTTCTTTTGCTTTCTTGGGTAGGTTTGTTCCTAGGTATTTTCTTCTTTTTGATGTAATGGTATGTGGATTGTTTCCTTAATTTCTGTTTCTTATAGTACATTATTAGTATATAGACACTAAACAGACTTTTGTAAATTGACTTTGTATCCTGCCTCTTTACTGAATTCACTGATAAGCTCTAATAGTTTTCTGATAGCAATGTTAGATTTTCTGTGTATAGTATCATGTCATCTGCCCACAATGACAGTTTTACTTCTTCCTTTCCAATTTGGATTCCTTTTATTTTCATATTTCCTTTTCTTCTTTGATTGCTGTGGCTAGGGCTTCCAAAACCATGTAGAACAAAAGTAGCCAGAGTGGACATCTTTGTTTTGTTCCTGATCTTAGAAGGAATGCTTTCAGCTTTTCACTGTTGAGTATGATGTTAGCTGTGGATTTGTCATGTATGAATTGCCTCCCTCCTTGAAGTGGTCGTAGCAGGGATGGAATTTGGATTATAGCTTGAAGGGGAGACATGACCCACCAAGGAAGAAGGAGCAAATGGTGAAGAAGACATTTCCTGCCATGTGCATTCTGTGTGGCTTTTCACAGATTACTTAATCCCTTTTAATCTGATGTCATTAGCTGTAAAATGAGGTTAATAAAAATACAATTTGGCCTGTTCTTTTTCAGGAAGAAAAAAAAAGCCTCTGGGAAACCTTCTAACCCAGTTCCTGGCACTTACTAGGAGCAACAGTTTACTCTCCTGACAGCCAGACCATTTGCATCTCTTTCTTTTCCCTTCCTTGCTCTGCCTGGACACTAGTTGATGCCACTTCCTTAGGCTGCTCACATTTCATCTCCATGCAAAGCTGTCAGGGACTCCCGGCAACTGAATTGCTTCCCGATCATCAGGGTGGGCACCTCTAGTGAAAGCAAACTCTCTATCTTGGTAGAATGAAAAAGAAACTGGCCACATCATCGTTACTGCTTTTTGAAGCACTAGTTTAGAAGGTCTTGTAGACTCTCTGAAAAAGGCATCATCTTTTTACTAACTGTTTTCATTATTTTATTCCTCAAGCAAACATATTAGACAATTAAAGCAAGTTGGTTTCAAGCTTTTCAGTGTTTTAATTAAGATTTTTATGTTCAGTACTCAGTGGTATAGAATTTTGGAAGTATGATGCCAATTTTAATTAATTTTCATAGGTTTGCTAATTAAAACAATTAAGATGTAGGCCTTATGCTTTGGAAGAATAATTGGAGAAACTCTTGAACTTTATCCTTGAGGTTTTACACAAGCATGAAATGGTGTAAATTTGTTTTAAAATAGCTGGAAACCCAAAAGAAGTAATTATAACATCAAAGTTATGTCTGCATCTATCTTTTAAAAAAATTATAGTAGATAAAATTTTCCTTGAGTTTCTGGAAGCTGATTCTGCCTGCCTCTGTGTTCATGGTGGTAATAATAATTAGGAGTAATACTAAACAAATTTTCAATAACAGCAAGACATGGAAACTTTAAACTTTGGAGATAAATGTCGACAAGACAAAGTACTGAGAGATGAAAAAATGAGAGAACAAATACAGAAAGGCAAAGGGAATGGAAGGAGAAATATGTAATGTAAATTAATAATCTTATTGCCAACAGGATGCAGTCCTTGAGATAAATGGGTTTCCAACTTTTTTGAAGTCACAGATCTTTAGAGTCAAAGCACACTTCCTAGAAGGTTCACACAGAACATAATTCTTAATAGTAGTAGTAATATGATAGTGTATATGAAAAGAAAAATGAGCAAGAAGCAGGAATACTCAAACTGTTTAGCAAAGTGGTTAAATGCAAGAACTCTGGTGTCACACAGTCTAGGTTTTAGTCTTCACTCTGCTTCTAAAACAGGGGTAGTAAAACCTATCCCAAAGGGTTGTTGCAGGGACTAAATGAGTTATTATACGTAAATCACTTAGAACAATATTCTATCCAAAATAAAGATTAGTTATATTTATAAATATCCTCACAAATATTTAAAATATGAAAAATTAGTAATTTCTGCAAGCAGTCTCCCCATTGTTTAGTTTATCCATATGTTGTTATACAATCTTGGCAGAGGCCCAGAGTTTTGGTAAACAATGATTTTAAATCTCAGTATATTTATCAGGGGTCATAAAATGTTGATAGAATAATTTCGCCTTAAGGAACCTAGTCGAAGGAAATAATAAAAATGAAAAGAAGTATTAACAAAGATATTCACCATAGCATTATCTAGGAATAAAAATTAAAACTAAATGTCAGAAAATAGGGGAATAAATAAGGATTCTTTACATAGATGATGACATATTTAAAAGGTACAATATATGCTAGCTTAAAAAATGTTGGCCTCTGACTTTCATAATGAATGTTAATTACATGCACAAATGCTGATGGTATAGTGGTAAGAGAGCTCAGCAAAATATATAGTTGTATTTAGAGTCTGATCCTCACTTTAAAAATATGTCTAGAACATACCTTTGAAAATGTAGTTAATATATTAACATTGTTTCAGAGGGTTAGAACAAAGGTCATCAAACCTTTTCTGTAAGGTACTGGCTGATGTAAACATTTTAAGTTTTGTAGACCATAGAGTTTCTGTCATAACTACTAGACTGTGCTGTGGTGGTGTGGAAAGCAGCCATAATTAACAGTCAACAGATGTGGGGGGTGGTGGTGCTGTGTTCCAATAAAACTTAATTTACAAAAAATAGGCTTGCTGGCCATAATTTGTCAACCTCTGGGTTAGATTTGCAGATGCATTTATTTCCTTTTTAAATATTTTTCTCAATTTTCTACAGTGAGAAAAGGATAAATTACTTTCATAGTAAAAAACTAAAACAATGTGTTATAAAGCAAAATATCCTCTGCTGTAAAGAATAAGAGATACCATCAGTTCAGTTCAGTCACTCAGTCCTGTCTGACTCTTTGCAACTCCATGGATTGCAGCATGCCAGGCCTCGGTCCATCACCAACTTCTGGAGCCTACTCAAACTCACGTACATTGAGTGAATAATGCCATCCAAACATCTTAGAGTTGTCCCCTTCGCCTCCTGTCTTCAGTCTTACCCAGCATCAGAGTCTTTTCAAATGAGTCAGTTCTTCACATCAGGTGGCCAAAGTATTGGAGTTGCAGCGTCAGTATCAGTCCTTCCAGTAAATATTCAGGACTGATTTCATTTAGATTGAACTGGTTTGATGTCCTTGCAGTCCAAGAGACTCTCAAGAGTTTTCTCCAATACCACAGTTCAAAAGCATCAGTTCTTCCGAACTCAGCTTTCTCTATAGTCCAACTCTCACATCCACACATGACTACTGGAAAAACCATAACTGACTAGATGGGCCTTTGTTGGCAAAGTAATGTCTCTGCTTTTAAATATACTGTCTAGGTTGGTCATAACTTTTCTTCCAAGGAGCAAACATCTTTTAATTTCATGGCTGCAGTCACCATCTGCAGTGATTTGGGAGGGGAGCCCCCCAAAATAAAGTCAGCCACATTTCCATTGTTTCCCCATCTATTTGCCATGAAGTGATGGGACCAGATGCCATGATCTTAATTTTCTGAATGTTGAGTTTTAAGCCAACTTTTTCATTCTTCTCTTTTATTTTCATCAAGAGGCTCTTTAGTTCTTCTTTGCTTTCTGCCATAAGGGTGGTATCATCTGTGTATTTGAGGTTACTGATATGTCTCCTAGCAATCTTGATTCCAGCTTGTGCTTCATCCAGTCCAGCATTTCTCATGTAAGGTAAATAAGCATGTAAGGTAAATAAGCAGGGTGACAATATACAGCCTTGATGTACTCCTTTTCCTATTTGGAATCAGTCTGTTGTTCCATGTCCAGTTCTAACTGTTGCTTCTTGACCTGCATGCAGATTTCTCAGGAGGCAGGTCAGGTGGTCTGGTATTTCCATCTCTTTCAGAATTTTCCACAGTTTGTTGTGATCCACACAGTCAAAGGCTTGGCATAGTCAATAAAGCAGAAGTAGAAGCTTTTCTGGAACTCTCTTGCTTTTTTGATGATCCAGTGGATGTTGGCAATTTGATCTCTGGTTCCTCTGCTTTTTCTAAATCCAGCTTGAACATCTGGAAGTTCTTGGTTCACGTACTGTTGAAGCCTTGCTTGCAGAATTTTTAGCATTGCTTTGCTAGCATGTGAGATGAGTGCAATTGCATGGTAGTTTGAACATTCCTTGGCCTTGCCTTTCTTTGGGATTGGAATGGAAACTCACCTTCTCCAGTCTTGTGGCCACTGCTGAGTTTTCCAAATTTTCTGGCATATTGAGTGTAGCACTTTTACAACATCATCTTTTAGGAACTGAAATAGCTCAGTTGGAATTCCATCCCTCCACTAGCTTTGTTCATAGTGATGTTTCCTAAGGCCCACTTGACTTCACATTCCAGGATGTCTGGCTCTAGCTGAGTGATCACACCATTGTGATTATCTGGGTCATGAAGATCTTTTTTGCATAGTTCTGTGTATTCTTGCCACTTCTTTTTAATATCTTCTGCTTCTGTTGTGTCCATCTTTGCATGAAATGTTCCCTTGGTATCTCTAATTTTCTTGAAGAGATCTCTAGTCTTTCGCATTCTGTTATTTTCCTCTATTTCTTTGCACTGATCAATGAGGAAGGCTTTCTTATCTCTCCTTGCTATTCTTTGGAACTCTGCATTCAAATGAGTGTATCTTTCCTTTTCTCTTTTGCCTTCACTTCTCTTCTTTTCACAGTTTATTTGTAAGACTCAGACAGCCATTTTGCCTTTTGCATTTCTTTTTCTTGGGGATGGTCTTGATCCCTGCCTCGTGTACAGTGTCATGAACCTCCGTCCATAGTTCTTCAGGCACTTTCTCAGATCTAAGCCCTTGAATCTATTTGTCACTTCCATTGTATAATCGTAAGGGATTGATTTAGGTCATATCTGAATGGTCTAGTGGTTTTCTCTACTTTCTTCAATTTAAGTCTGAATTTGGCAATAAGGTGTTCATGATCTGAGCCACAGTCAGCTCCCGGTCTTGTTTTTGCTGACTGTATAGAGCTTCTTCAATTTTGGCTGCAAAGAATATAATCAGTCTGATTTCAGTATTGACCATTTGGTGATGTCCATGTATAGAGTCTTTTCTTGTGTTGCTGGAAGAGGGTGTTTGCTATGACCAGTGTGTTCTTTTGGCAAAACTCTTATTAGCCTCTGCCCTGCTTTATTTTGTACTCCAAGGCCAAATTTCCTGTTTCTCTAGGTATTTCTTAACTTCCTACTTTTGCATTCCAGTCCCCTATAATGAAGAGGACATCTTTTTTGGGTGTTAGTTCTAGAAGGTCTTGTAGATCTTCATAGAACTGTTCAACTTCAGCTTCTTCAGCATTACTGGTTGGGGCATAGACTTGGATTACTGTGTTATTGAATGGTTTGTCTTGGAAACGAATACAGATCATTCTGTTGTTTTTGAGATTGCATCCAAGTACTGCATTTTGGACTCTTTTGTTGACTATGATGGCTACTCCATTTCCTGTAAGGTATTTTTGCCCACAGTAATAGATATAACGGTCATCTGAGTTAAATCCACCCATTCCAGTCCATTTTAGTTCGCTAATTCCTAAAATGTCGTTGTTCACTCTTGCCATCCCTGGTTTGACCACTTCCAATTTGCCTTGATTCATGGACCTAACATTCCAGGTTCCTATGCAGTATTGCTCTTTACAGTATCAGACTTTACTTCCATCACCAGTCATATCCACAGGTGGGTGGTGATGTTGCTTTGGCTCCATCTCTTCATTCTTTCTGGGCACCAGCCGACCTGGGGAGTTCATCTTTCAGTGTCCTCTCTTTTTGCCATTTCATGCTGTTCATGGGGTTCTCAAGGCAAGAATACTGAAGTGGTTTGCCATTCCCTTCTGCAGTGGACCATATTTTGTCAGAGCTGTGCACCGTGACCCGTCTGTCTTGGGTGGCCCTACATGGCATGGCTCATGTAGATTGTTAGAAAATGGCTATTATAGACTTCTGTGATTTAAAAGTTCATATCAGATCAACATCAGAAATGACATGCTTAAAAATAAAAGCCTCCAGGCATTGCATGGTACGCTTAGAATAAAGTCCAAAGTATTTCATGTAGGCTCTAAGGCCCAAAAAGACCTGACCTCTGGCTCTATCTCCCAGTTCATGTCTTAGCACTCTCTCCCTTGGTCACTTGCTCCCGTAGTGCTTGTGTTGATATGGGAAACTGGGACTGAGCATTTAATGCAGACTTTAATAAACAGACTGTTAGCGTCATAAGAAGACTCTGCCTGCAAATCCAAGAGTCCTGGAAATGACTGAAAAAAATTACTCAGGCTTCTAAATTCTTTTTAAAAACCTGGCATTTTTAATTGCATACACAAAATAGTCTAATATTTTATTAGTTTTTATTTTTCATCCAGTCCGCACAAATTTAAAGGAGTCAACTAAAATACCAGCTAGCCTCAGATTTTATTTTTGAACTTAGAATAGCTAAAATTTTATAAAGCACAATAGATAATTTTTAAAAATTAATTAATTTAGGCTGCACTAGGTCCTCATTGCTGCATGTGCGCCTTCTCTAGTTGTGGTGATTGGGGGCTTCTCTGGGTGTGGAACACTGGGCTCTGGAGCGTGTGGGCTCAGTGGTTGCTGTTTGCTATCTCTAGAGCATGGGCTCATTAATTCTGGTGCAGAGGCTTAGATTCATATAGATATATACATATATACATATATCTATCAAATATCTATATGAATATATACATATATCTATCAAACTTGTAAAATTCTTATGAAGCAAGTAAAAGGAATGTCTGGTTTTATATTGTATTTCTTTTATTATGAGAAATTTAAGTACATTCTAGTATGTTTAAAAGCCATTTATGTTTACTAGTTTCATGACCTTGGATTTTCTGTTATCCTTTAGTTGTCTTTTTTTGTATGTGTGTGTATTGTAGGACTTTTATTATGTTATGGAAATTCGCTTTTGTCTGTCATATATGCTGCAAATAAGTTTTCTGTTTTGTTTTTTGATTTTATTTACTTACTTTGCAATGGAGAAATTTTTTAAAAATTAATGGTCAAATTCTTAGATCTTTGAAGTATTCTGGAATTTAAATCATGCTTTGAAAGATCTGTTCTGCTCCAAGATTATTTTTGTTGTTCAGTCACTAAGTTGTGTCTGACTCTTTGTTTCCCCATGAACTGAAATAAGCCAGGCTTCCCTGTCCTTGACTATCTCCCAGAGTTGACTCAAACTCATGTCCATTGAGTTGGTGATATCATCCAACCATCTTATCCTGTGTTGCCTCCTTCTCTCATTTTTCCGCTTAGATCTTTGCTTTATCTGGGATTTATTTTATAGTAAGGAGTGATAGAAAAGTACATACCACATTCTTCTGCTAATTTAGTCAGGCAAGAGTCTCTGATTACCGAATGATACAACTTGGTTTCTTTAAACTATCAGGTATTTACCACTCAAAATACTCTGTAAAACCATACAACAAAATAACTTATTATTAACATGTAACAAGATGCTTGCAATGAGTTATTTAGAGCAGTTATTTTCTGAACTTCATTCAAATATACCTCTGTAATTTTAAAAAATTTTTATTTATTTATTTTTGGTTGTGCTGGGTGTTCATTGCTGTGCAGGCTTTCCTCTAGTTGAAGCAAGCAGGGACTACTCTCTAGTTGTGATACGTGGACCTCTCATTTTGGTGCTTCCGTTGTTGCAGAGGATAGACTCTCAGATGTGCAGGCTTTAGCAGTTGTGACACGTGGGCTCGCTAGTTGTGGTCCTGGGCTCTAGAACCACAGACTCAGTAGTTGTGGTACATGGGCTCAGTTGCTCCACAGGATGTGGGATCTCCTGGACCAGGGATCAGAACCATGTGTCCTGCACTGGCAGATGGATTCTTTACTACTGAGCCACCAGGAAAGCCCTGCTCTGTAACATTTGACATTTCCACATTAGCTCCTATAATATTATTTTCTTAATACTTTAAATTACCTCTTTTTATGTTAGTAGTTTTATTGAAAAAGGAAATTTTATATCATAATTTAGTATTTTAAATTTCTGAAAGTACACTAAAATAAATATTAAACTACATTTTACCTATATATACTGATGTCTCCACACTGGAGAAAATGGTGATCTAGTTAAATATAGAAGTTAGGAGCTCCCTAAAATGAAATATTGGGATGAATGACAGAAATTTTGAATTTTAAAAAATAATTTTATTTATTTATTTAATTTTGGTTGTACTGGGTCTTCACTGCTGTGCTGGCTTTTCTCTAGTTGCGGTAAGCAGGGGGCTACTCTCTAATTGTGGTGCATGGGCTTTTTATTGTGGCTTCTCTTGTAGAGCATGGTCTCCAGGGCACACGGGCTTCAGAAGTCGTAGCTCCCTAGCTCTAGAGCACAGGCTCAATAGTTGTGGCACGTGGGCTTAATTGCTCCATGGCATTTGGGATCTTCCCAGACCAGGGGTCAAAATTATGTCTCCTGCATTGGCAGGCAGATTCTTTACCACTGAGCCACCAGGAAAGCCCCTGAATTTTTACACTTGAAGTGTAACTGGTCAGGCAAATACTGTACACATACACGCACAGTTTTTCACTAAAACAAAAGTAAGTAGAAAAGCTCAGTCTGCATTTCTGGATGAAATAGTCTCTATAACTGTAAAGAAGCACATCCCACTGTTTAAGTTTAGCTCTCTGCAGATTAAAACATGTACCACTATATCAAAAAGAATGCAGTAGGATGACCCATAGAATATTTCATTTTGCCTAGTTTTTGAAAATGGATAGCTTCCACATTAATTCCAGGTAGTACAGGCTTTTTGAGAATGGGCTTCCCTTGTGGCTCATCTGGTAAAGAATCTGCCTGCAATGTGGGAGACCTGGGTTTGATCTCTGACTTGGGAAGATACCCTGGAGAAGAATACCTACTCAAGTATTCTGGCCTGGAGAATTCTATGGACTGTATAGCCCATGGGGTCACAAAGAGTAGGACATGACTGAGCAACTTTCACTCACAGGCTTGAGAATGATAATAACCCTACTTGAGTCCAGCTGAGTCCCTAGACATATAGAATAAAATAAATAAATAAATAAATATAAAAATTTATCTGGTGAAGATAAATCCTTTTGACCATATATGTATGTTGTATATTACTCTATATCTACAAGTAGATGATGATTTGACAACTTGTATTTAGACAATAGGATTTAAGTAATAGTGAGATAATCTGAGGACAATAATAGTACATATAGTACATAGATTCCTAGAGAAGGTTGCTGAAGAAGAGGATGTTAGTTTTCAGTCAGACTATATGTACAGCCACTAAGTGAACAAGGAGTTCTGCTGGGTTGTTCAGTGATAACTACAGTTTAGGGGGAAAAAAAAAAAGGTCTTTAAGTGGCAATTAATCATGTAAAATCTCCCAGATATCTAATAGTGTATATTCAGGGCGTGATACTATTTTGTGTTACTGCCTCATCAAAAATGAAAACAAAGGTTGCTAGTATTTAGTAAATGATATCTTACTATGTACCAGGTGTCTTAAAAATTGCATCTCATTTAATGCTCATGATATTTCCTCTATATCAGAGATGAGAAACCAGAGTCTCTGGGAAGTAATCTTGCCCAAGTCAAACAATTAGAAAGTAGAAAAACTTTGAGTAAAACTCAGGCTTCCCTGGTAGCTAAGCTGGTAAAGAATTCTGCAATGCAGGAGACCCCAGTTTGATTGCTGAGAGGAGAAGATTCCCTGGAGAAGGGATAGGCTACTTACTCCAGTATTCTTGGGCTTCCCAAGTGACTCAGATGGTGAAGAATCTACCTGCAATGCAGGAGACCTGGGTTCAATCCCTGGGTTGGGAAGATTCCCTGGAGAGGGGAACAGCTACCCACTCCAGTATTCTGGCCTAGAGAATTCCATGGATCTGGCCTCTTTGGATTCATTAAAGTGGCTCAGATGGTAATGAACTTGCCTGCAATGCAGGAGACCCGGATTTGATCCCTGGATCAGGAAGATCCCCTGGAGAAAGGAATGGCAGCCCACTCCAGTATTCTTGCCTGAAGAATTCCATGGACAGAGGAGCGTGGTAGGCTACGGTCCATGGAGTCGAAAAGAGCTGGACACAACTGAGCAACTATACATTCACTTTCAGGCCGTTAAAAGGTCAAGCGTTAACCATGACAGCATGGTGCTTTCCCCATCAGTCTAGCTCCTTCCAAATCCTAAGGCTAACCCTTCTTCTGTCTCAGAAGGTAAACCTGGTCAGAATAAACCATCTGGATCTCACATGCAGTCTCTCTCCTGGCAGGAGGGAGAAGAGCAGTTCAAGGAGCTGAGTCTGGCTTTTACTTAAGAAGGATGGTGATGATTATTGGGGTAAATTGTTTGTTTGTTTGTTTTTTAAAACAAAGCTGCAGGAGTTACAAAAAACCAGTATCTCAAAATAAAAAGTTTTAGACTTTTGTAATAAGTAGTCTGTCATTCAGGCCATAAATATTTATTTATCATCCATGGGGGTGCAGAGCTCTGTATTAGCTTCCTGCACCCCTTCACCCATCTCCCCATTTAGTTCAAATAATTCATGCAGTCTGGGCTGAAAAGAAACAAACAACATATGCACGATTTCATTTAATAAATCCCCCTGTGGGGCATTGACTGGCAGCTCACTTCCCTGGGGTGTATAGAACACTTGCACTAATGTAAAATATGAGAATATCAAATGAAATGTTTATGGAGAATATCAAATGAAATGTTTCTAAGCTGCTACAGAAATTCTTTGTAGAAATTTGTTGCCAGGATTCCCCAAAATTAAAGAGAAATATCCTAATTAGAGTCAGCAAAAGAAAAAAAAAATTGTTAGCATTTCCCAGAAGGTCACAATGTGCTATTCTAAAGGTGATTCTCAGATAATTTTGAGAAACAAGTTATCTGGTTCTATAAAACAGTAGTCAGTCAAAGGTAGTTACTCAGTGAGGATGTGGAAAAAAAGGAACCCTTGTGTACTGCTGGTAGAAATGTAAGTTGGTACCGCCACTGTGGAAAACTGTTTGGAGGTTTTTCAAAACATTAAAAATATGATCCAGCAATTCCACTTTTGACTGTTTATCCAAATAAAACAAAAACACTAACTAGAAAAGGTATATGCACTCTATGTTCATTGCAACATTATTTACAACCCAAATATGGAAACAACCTAAGTGTCCATCAGTGGATGAATGGATAAAGCAGATGTGGCATATATACGTATACATACACACACACAATGGAATATTATCAGCTATAAAAAAGAACTCTGTTTGTGATCCTATGGACTGTACCCTGCCAGACTCCTCTGTCAGTGGAGTTTTCCAGGCAAGAATATTGGAGTGAGTTGCCATTTCTTTCTCCAGGGGATCTTCCTGACCCAGGGATCAAAGCCGGGTCTCCTACATTGCAGGCAAATACTTTACTGTTTGAGTAGGGAAGCCCATAAAAAAGAACTGAATCTTACCATTTGCAGCAACATGGATGGAACTTGAGGGCATTATGCTAAGTGAAATAAGTCAGACAGAGAAAGATAGTTACCATATGATTTCACTTACACATGAAGTCTAGAAAACAAGAGAACCAGCAAAACAAAGCAGAAACAGACTCATAGATACAGAAACAAACTGGTAGTTGCCAGAGGCGAGGGAGTTGGGGGTGCAAAAAAGAGGACTAAAAGATCAGAATTGCCTTTATAAAAGAAATCATGGGGATGTAATGTACAGAATAGGAAAAAGTAAGATTGTAACAATCTTGTACTGTGACAGGTTGTTACTGGACTTACTTTGATGATCATTTCAAAATATATATAAATATTACAATGGAATATTACTTGGCTATAAAAACGGGCTAATTTGTAGTGATGTGAGTGGACCTAGGGTCTGTCATACAGAGTGAAGTAAGTCAGAAAAACAAATGTCTTATATTAACGCATATATATGGAGTCTAGAAAAATGGTAAAGATGAATCAGTGTGCAGGGCAGAAATAGAGACATAGACGTAGAGAAGAGACGTGGACATCGCAGAGGGAGAGAAGGGTGGGATGAACTGGGAGAGTAGGATTGACATGTATACACTACCATGTGTAAGATGGATAGCTAGTGGGAAGCTGCTGTAAAACACAGGGAGTTCAATTGAGTACTGTATGATGACCTACATGGGTAAGATGAGTGGGAGGGAGGTCCAGGAGGGAGGGGATATACGATATGTATACATAGAGCTGGTTCCCTTTGTTGTACAGCAGAAACTAACACAGCATTGTAAAGCAATTATATTTCAATTAAAAAAGAAAAAATATATAAATATTGAATTACTATGAGGTGCACCTAAAATTAGTATAATATTGTACATCAATTATACTTCCATTTAAAAAGCAGTTTCTCAAACATTTTACAGTATAAGGAGAATAGGCTTGAGAGATCTAGGTTTTAAACTCTGATCCATCCCTTATTAATTGACTAATCATATCAAACAAAGAAGTCTCTGAGAAACAATATCCACATTTGTTAAAATAGGGATAATATCTATCTCAGAGGAACAGTTATAGGGATTAAATAAAGTAATGACCAGTGTAAAACACATAGCAAACTTTCTGGCACTTAGAAAGTGTTCAACAAATATTAATTCTTTTGCCCTTTTGCATCCCTCATAGTTAAAACATACTGATCACTTACCTATTTACTTGATTTCTAATTCACAAGCAAAGTTACAGGGGAAAGCCAAATCTTAAAGAGATCAAGGTTGTCATATATTTCTTACAGTGAAATTTGTATTATAGACACCTTTGATACAGGGTTGAAGTTTCTTTGCAGAACACATTAGGGTGTCATGTAATCTAGTCTGTAGAGAAATAAAGGACATTTCAAGAGTGGCTCCATTGTATAATTTTTATGAGTATTATCATCAAAGTGGTCTTTGATCATATACCAATTCTTATTTCATTATGTTCATAATTTCTCTTTTATATTCATAGAGGTACCACAAATGTTTTGTTAATTTACTTTTTAAAAGCTAATGTAAGGTATAGTGTATAACAATCATGGAATGATAATAATAGAACAATAATTATAAATAATATATTATCTAAAATATAGCACTTACCACATGCAGGTATCTGATATGTGCATTTAACTGCTTTACCTCATTTAATACAACAACCCAGAGAGAAGGTATTATCATCCTGTTTGACAGATGAGAAGCAGACACAGAGTGACTAAGTACCTGAGAACTAAAATGGATATGTATAGTAGGAAACATAATGGGGGGGGGGAGAAGAAAATCTGTTGCTTATTATAAAATTTAGCCTTTCTAAATTCACAACTAAAATTGGAGGCTGTTTGGTGTTTTTGTTAGTTCCTTGAACTGTTTGGACTGTTGCCCTATCAAGGACCTTCTTCCTGTGATAGCTTGGATTTTTCTTTGTCACTGACTGTTTATAATAAATATCCGGATGAAAACTACAGAAAACTGAGTAAAAATACTGTTTTTTGTATGCAATACAAATACTTACATTTTTAAAGAAGTACTCCAATGATTGAACAATTTTGTTTTTGGTTATTTCCCAGATCCTTGGGTTTGTATAAAGTGAAGTCGCTCAGTCGTGTCTGACTCTTTGCAACCTCATGGACTGCAGCCTCTCAGGCTCCTCCGTCCACGGGATTTTCCAGGCAAGAGTGCTGGAGTGGATTGCCATTTCCATCTCCAGGGGAACTTCCCGACTCAGGAATCAAACCCGGGTCTCCCGCATTGCAGGGAGACGCTTTACCGTCTGAGCCACCAGGGTTTGTATGCAGAGTCTTTATATGAGAAGAAGTTAGTGGTACCACTGTTAGGTCATATGTGGATCTGGGGTTGTGGCTTGTAAAGGTTAATAAGACATAATCCTGCCTGGAATGAATGGGGTACTTAGGTTAGCAATATCAGTTGTTTGATTCCTGAAACACTCTGCTAGATAATACGGTTATACATGTACTATTTGGAAAATGACCTGTTCATAAGTTCCAAATATTCCTTAACAGAAACTGCCAGTGAGTGTCAGATCTGGCTTAAACACACTATAATTTCAATTAAGTGGCACACCATTTAAATATGCACATAAATAAGTTGCATAGAAAAATTATAAAAGGAGAGCAGAATGCGCTAACATAATGCATGCCAAACTTACGGTAAACACCTATCATGAAAAATTTCCATGACATTCTCTCTAGTGAAAATATATACAGTAATATTTCTATTAATGATGCTTTCATGGTAAACTTTGATGTCAGAAGCCTGGTTGTGAGGAGAAGGAGGAGGAATAAATAGAGCTTTGGGGGAATTCTTGTCTCGCTCCAGTTTAATGGGAAACTGAACTCAAGTGTTAAGTCTATATTTCTGTGGATTTTGGTTTTCTGGGCTACCTGGGAGATTCTGTCCACTCTTAGGACAGATTTTAGGAGGCCAAAGGGCAGGGGGCATTTTTGCCAGTTTTAAGCCACTTAAATCCAGAAGTAAGGTTATTTACAATGAGGGTTCTTCCTGGTTTGCCTCGGGAAAGTTCGTGTATGAGATGGTGTCCTTCTCTTCCACCACAGTGGTGCCCATGAACGCAGACCTGAGGACATGAGATCTAGTCCAGTCTCCCTCCCACTTAAATCTCCCTGAGTCCAAGTCAAGTGTGTGACTGTGGACATATGACAGTCCCTTCGTGCCTCTGTTTCCTTACCTGTAAATTTAGGATGGGCTTCCCAGGCAGCTCAGATGGTAAAGAGTCTGCCTGCCAAAGCAGTGAACGGGAGAGATGCAGATTTGACCCCTGGAGAAGACAGTGGCAGCCCATCCAGGACTCTTGCCTGGAGGATCCCATGGACAGAGGGCCCTGGTGGGCTGCAGTCCACAGGGTCGCAGAGAGTTGGAGGGACTTTGCAGAGCACAACAGAATGTATCTTACAGGATGGTTGTTAGGATTAATACTACCTGTGATTGTATGGGGGAACAGATCTGGGTTCAAATACTTTTCTTGCTATATACTACTCCTGTGACCTTGGGCAAAATACTGAATCTCTCTGAGCCACATTTTCGGTACACTGCAATGACAAATGGTCACCTATCTTTCAGGGTGGCTGTGACTAAAATAATGTATGAAAATTACCTAGCACATGCTAAGTATATTTCTGTTAGTAATTTTAAATAAAGCCCTGATTTGTGTGTCTGTTGTGTGCAAGGCCCTGTGATACTTACTGTAAGGAACATGTGGATTTCCAGTGTACCTGGTAAATATTTCAGATTATTAAGAAGGCTATTTCTGCTTTATTGACCATGCCAAAGCCGTTGACTGTGTGGATCACAACAAACTGTGGAAAATTCTGAAAGACATGGGAATACTAGACCACCTGACCTGCCTCTTAAGAAATCTGTATACAGGTCAGGAAGCAACAGTCAGAACTGGACATGGAACAACAGACTGGTTCCAGACTGATGAAAAGAAGTACATCAAGAACGTATATTGTCTACCTTGCCCATTTAACTTATATGCAGAGTACATCATGAGAAACATTTGGCTGGATGAATCACAAGCTGGAATCAAGATTTCTGGGAGAAATATCAATAACCTCAGATATGCAGATGACACCACCCTTATGGCAGAAAGTGAAGAAGAACTAAAGAGCCTCTTGATGAAAGTGAAAGAGGACAGTGAAAAAGTTGGCTTAAAGCTCAATATTCTGAAAACAAAGATCACGGCATCCAGTCCCATCACTTCATGGGAAATAGATGGGGAAACAGTGGACACAGTGTCAGACTTTATTTTTTGGGGCTCCCAAATCACTGCAGATGGTGACTGCAGCCATGACATAAAAAGACACTTATTCCTTGGAAGAAAAGTTATGACCAACCTAGATAGCATATTAAAAAGCAGAGATATTACTTTGTCAACAAAGATCCATCTAGTCAAGGCTATGGTTTTTCCTGTGGTCATGTATGGATGTGAGAGTTGGACTACAAAGAAGGCTGAGTGCCAAAGAATTGATATTTTTGAACTGTAGTGTTGAAGAAGACTCTTGAGAGTCCCTTGGACTGCCAGGAGATCCAACCAGTCCATCCTAAAGGAAATCAGTCCTGAATGTTCATTGAAAGGACTGATGTTGAAGCTGAAATTCCAGTACTTTGGCCACCTGATGCAAAGAGCTGACTCATTTGAAAAGACCCTGATGCTGGGAAAGATTGAAGGCAGGAGGAGAAGGGGATGACAGAGGATGAGATGGTTGGATGGCATCACTGACTCAATGGACATGAGTTTGAGTAAACTCTGGGAGTTGGTGATGGACAGGGAGGCCTCGCATGCTGCAGTCCATGGGGTCACAAAGAGTTGGACACAACTGAGTGACTGAACTGAAGAAGGCTATTGTATTAGCCATTATTTTCTCATATTCTTACCTTGTGGTACTAAGAGTTGTCACAAATAAATAACCCTTGAAGTGATTTGAGGATAAAAAGCTTAATTGCATGTAAGCATTTGTTAGTTTTTGTCAGTTATGAAATGGCTCATTCTGACACTGTACCCATCTATTATATATGGACCCAAAAATGATTTTCTCTCAGATAACTTTCCATCTGATTGATACGTCAATTTTATTTTGGACTTTTCCACAGATAGGTATAATACCTATAAATCACATATAGGTTCAGTTCAGTTCAGTCGCTCAGTCGTGTCAGCCACTGTTTCCCCATCTATTTCCCATGAAGTGATGGGACCAGATGCCATGATCTTAGTTTTCTGAATGTTGAGCTTTAAGCCAACTTTTTCACTTTCCTCTTCCACTTTCATCAAGAGGCTCTTTAGTTCTTCACTTTCTGCCATAAGGGCGGTGTCATCTGCATATCTGAGGTTATTGATATTTCTCCCAGCAATCTTGATTCTAGCTTGTGCTTCCTCCATCCCAGCATTTCTCATGATGTACTCTGCATATAAGTTAAATAAGCAGGGTGACAATATACAGCCTTGACCTACTCCTTTCCCTATTTGGAACCAGTCTGTTGTTCCATGTCCAGTTCTAACTGTTGCTTCCTGACCTGCATACAGGTTTCTCAAGAGGCAGGTCAGGTGGTCTGGTATTCCCATTAGCTACTTGTAATTATGTTTTTTAAAACATGAAGCTCTTTATTTTATACATACAAACAGGAAAATTCATATTAGATTGTTTTGTATGCATAAATGATATATAATAATAATTTAAAAAACCCGTGTACCCTCTACTTAAAAAGTGGAAGTCTCCTTCCATAATTCTTGTCTTTCCTTAGAAAAGAGTAACCATTCTTCTGAGTTTTGTGTTTCTCATTCTTTTCTTTTTATCCTAGTGTTGTCACATTTGTATGTGTGTCTATACATACCTCACCAACTTGCAAATTATTTGATGAAAATGTTCTATCTCTGTTGTCTTGTACAGCTTCTAGAATACACCAAATATAACCAAAAGAACACATCCTTCACACACCTTGGTATTTATCAGCTTAAGAAAGTCAGCTTGTCTGAAAGTCAGTTTCTCAACTTGAAATGGGAATAAACCTATTGTGTGAGGAATATTTTAAGCAGTTACTGAATTCATGTGATCAAAATCTTCTTCAAAGTGCTTGTTTATTGTAGCTGTTCCATAAACGTCAGGCCCATATTTTCTCACTACCAGAACACTCCAAAGATCCCTATCACACAAGTCTGTTAAATTGGGGTGTCCAATTTCTGCTGTTGTATTCATTCAGTTCAGTCATGTCCGACTCTTTGAGACACCCTGGGATGCAGCACCCAGGCTTCCCTGTCCATCACCAACTCCCCGAACTTGCTCAAACTCATGTCCATTGAGTCCAAGGGACTCTCAAGAGTCTTCTCCAACACCACAGTTCAAAAACATCAGTTCTTTGGAGCTCAGCTTTCTTTATAGTCCAACTCTCACATCCATACATGACTACTGGAAAAACCATACCCTTGACTGTATGGACCTTTGCTGGTACAGTAATGTCTCTGCTTTTTAATATGCTGTCTAGGTTGGTCATAGCTTTTCTTCCAAGGAGCAAGTGTCTTTTAATTTCATAACTGCAGTCACCATCTGCAGTGATTTTGGAGCCAAGAAAATGGTCTGTCACTCTTTCCATTGTTTCCCCATCTATTTGCCATGAAGTGATGGGACCGGATGCCATGATCTTCGTTTTTTTAATGTTGAGTTTTAAGCCAACCTTTTCACTCTCCTTTTTCATTTTCATCAAGAGGCTCTTTAGTTCCTTTTTGCTTTCTGCCGTAAGAGTGGTGTCATTTGCATATCTGAGGTTATTGATATTTCTCCCAGCAATCTTGATTCCAGCTTGTGCTTCATCCAGTCCAGCATTTTGCATGATATACTCTGCATATAAGTTAAATAAGCAAGGTGACAATATACAGCCTTGACATATTCCATTGCTAATTTTGAACCAGTTTGTTTTTCCATGTGCAGTTCTAAGCGTTGCTTCTTGACCTGCATACTGTTGTATTCATAATAACTTTTTTCCAGATGGGTAGGATGAATATCAACATGTTTTTCTAACTTGCTGCTTCCATAGTATTCTCAGGAAAGGTCTTTACTGAATATCATTGGTATTAAAAACTATCTTAAATTGAGATAGATTTTGGTCTTTCAATCTCTTAATGGCCAAACTATTCTCATTATTTACCCTTATATGATACTCTCTTTCTGTTGAAATTATTGTTGGATGAATATATTTTGTATGCATCTTATAGTTCTTCTATAACAATGCACACCAAGGAGACTTCTGATTGGCAATATTGCTCATGTGGATGGTCACAACTTAGAAATTAATTTTAGACATAAATCCTAGATTATTGTGAAAATGGCGATGTCTTTATTCTATCCTTATCTTTTGGTATCTAATATCATCCTAAATATTCTTTTTTTTTCCTAAATATTCTTTATCCAAGATTAGTTGATATCCCATCTCTGAGAAAGGCAAACCACAACCCACTTAATGCCAATGTGCATATTAGCTGGCATATCCTGATTGGTTCTCAAAATTCTTTTTTTAATGTAAATTTATTTATTTTAATTGAAGGTTAATTACTTTACAATATTGTATTGGTTTTGCCATACATCAACATGAATCTGCCACAGGTATACATGTGTTCCCCATCCTGAACACCCCTCCCTACTCCCTCCCCATACCATCCCTCTGGGTTGTCCCAGTGCACCAGCCCCAAGCATCCAGTATCATGCATCAAACCTGGGCTGGCAACTTGTTTCATATATTATATTATACATGTTTCAATGCCATTCTCCCAAATCATCCTACCCTCTCCCTCTCCCACAGAGTCCGAAAGACTGTTCTATACATCTATGTCTCTTTTGCTGTCTCGCATACAGGGTTATTGTTACCATCTTTCTAAATTCCATATATATGCGTTAGTATACTGTTTTGGTGTTTTTCTTTCTGGCTTACTTCACTCTGTATAATTGGCTCCAGTTTCATCTACCTCATTAGAACTGATTCAAATGTATTCTTTTTTTTTTCTAAACACAATTGCATTTTATTCTTCCATTTCATATAATCTGTTTTTAAATTTTTTTATTTTTTTTTCAGCAGCATCAGCTTTAATTAATTAATTATTTTATTTTATTTTTTTTTTTTTTGGAAAAAAAATTTTTTTTTTTAATTTTACTTTACAATTCTGTATTGGTTTTGCCATACATTAACATGAATCCACCACGGGTGTACATGCGTTCCCAAACATGAACCCCCCTCCCAACCCCTCCCCACAACATCTCTCTGGGTCATCCCCGTGTACCAGCCCCAAGCGTGCCGTATCCTGCATCGGACATAGACTGGCAATCTGATTCTTACATGATATTATACATGTTTCAATGCCATTCTCCCAAATCATCTCACCCTCTCCCTCTCCCTCTGAGTCCAAAAGTCCGCTATACACATCTGTGTCTTTTTTGCTGTCCTGCATACAGGGTCACCATTGCCATCTTTCTAAATTCCATATATATATGTTAGTATACTGTATTGGTGTTTTTCTTTCTGGCTTACTTCACTGTGTATAATAGGTTCCAGTTTCATCCACCTCATTAGAACAGATTCAAATGTATTCTTTTTAATGGCTGAGTAATACTCCATTGTGTATATGTACCACAGCTTTCTTATCCATTCTTCTGCTGATGGACAGCTAGGTTGCTTCCATGTCCTGGCTATTATAAACAGTGCTGTGATGAACATGGGGTACACGTGTCCCTTTCAATTCTGGTTTTCTCAGTGTGTATGCCCAGCAGTGAAGTAAAGTTGCAGGATATAAAATCAACACACAGAAATCCCTTGCATTCCTATACACTAATAATGAGAAAATAGAGAAATTAAGGAAACAATTCCATTCACCATTGCAACAAAAAGAATAAAATACTTAGGAATATATCTACCTAAAGAAACCATTTCCTTGGAGAAGGAAATGGCAACCCACTCCAGTGTTCTTGCCTGGAGAATCCCAGGGACGGCAGAGCCTGGTGGGCTGCTGTCTCTGGTGTCGCACAGAGTTGGACACGACTGAAGCAACTTAGCAGCAGTAGCAGCAAAGAAACTAAATACCTATATATAGAAAACTATAAAACACTGGTGAAAGAAATCAAAGAGGACACTAATAGATGGAGAAATATACCATGTTCATGGATCGGAAGAATCAATATAGTGAAAATGAGTATACTACCCAAAGCAATCTATAGATTCAATGCAATCCCTATCAAGCTACCAGTGGTATTTTTCACAGAGCTGGAACAAATAATTTCACAATTTGTATGGAAATACAAGAAACCTTGAATAGCCAAAGCAGTCTTGAGAAAGAAGAATGGAACTGGAGGAATCAACCTGCCTGACTTCAGGCTCTACTACAAAGCCACAGTCATCAAGACAGTATGGTACTGGCACAAAGACAGAAATATAGATCAATGGAACAAAATAGAAAGCCCAGAGATAAATCCATGCACCTATGGACACCTTATCTTTGACAAAGGAGGCAAGAATATACAATGGATTAAAGACAGTCTCTTTAACAAGTGGTGCTGGGAAAACTGGTCAACCACTTGTAAAAGAATGAAACTAGAACACTTTCTAACACCATACTCAAAATTCTTTAGAATGATCATAAATGTCACTTTGAAAAACTTTGATGTCAGAGGCTAAGATTATGCCTATTTTTCAGAGAAAAAGTAGAGGTAAAATAATCTGTTCTAATCTAGTAGGGGGAGTGTTTCTCAGAATATGTATGCATGTAAGTCTTTCATAGTGCTACCTCTTGATTTTAGATTTTCTTTTAAAAAGAATGCTTGAATGCTTATAAAATTTTTACACAGAAAAAGAAATTCATTCTTTTAGATCATTCATTTGCTCAGTTTTTGGATTACACATGATAAATTCCTTTAAAAATTAACCATCAATATTTATTTTAAAATACCCACTTATTCCTTAACTAATTTTCAAAATATGACTTAGGAAAATGTTATTTAACTCATTTCAGAAAGAAGACCAGGAATTATATTATTTGGTCAGTCTACCCCTGCTCTGAGGGAGAAGAAATGTTTGATTCAGCAATCATGCAAATTACTGTATCCTGGAAAGATCTTCATGGATGATAATCTGCATTGGCTGAAACTTGGGCACTTTTTCAGAAGATCCCTATGTGCCATTCATAAAAGAACAGTGTTGGATGGGCTGCTGCAGAAGCATTACTGCAGCAAGATAGATGATGTTTATGATCCAAAGGCCTTGGAAAGAAAATAGTTTAAACCTTTGACCTCATCAGGAAGAGATCAAAGTATATATTAATGTATATATAGATATATAGATATATAGATATAAATGTGTGTATATATATATTAATGTGTATATATATATTATATATATATATATATTTTCACCTCCTGACCATCCATCCATCTATCCATCTATCCACCTATGTACCATATCTGTCAGTCTGTCACTTTATCCCCAAATCACCAGCTTTATTTTAATTTTTTAATTTTTATTGGAGTAGTTGTATTAGTTTCAGGTGTCCAGCAAAGCGATTCAGTTATACAAATACATGTATCTATTGTTTTTCAAACTCTTTTCCCATTTAGGTTATTACAGAGTACTGAGCAGAGTTCCCTATGCTATACAGTAGTTTCTTGTTGATCATTTGTTTTAAATATAGCAATCAATCCCAAACTACCAGTCTACTTCCCCACCATCCTTTCCGCCCTCACCCCAATTACTGGAAGTTCATTGCCGAAGTCTGTGAGTCTGTTCCTGCTAAAATCACCAGCTTTAATAGAGCACTATAGGCACTGAAGTGCTCAGCAAAATAGACTGTATGATAGCAAGTGGCCCCTGCAAGATATGGTAGTACATATGATCAGGTGTTTTTCCATAAATGTCTCTGGATATTCAAAGTAATGCATGAGCATCCATTAAGAATTATATTCAACTTCACTAAGCAGTCACTTGTGCAACCATATAGAAGGAGGAAGAAAAGAAAGCAACTTTTATTCAAGTAGGGAAAAAAAACACAGTTATTTAGATTTAAGATTTCTAAAAGAACAGGAAACTGACGTGAAGAAATAAACACAGTCTGTAACACTGAGGACTGCACTTTAAGCACAACTGACTAACATATCCAGACAAGATAGAAATGCCTTTGTCATAAATAATAAAATTTAACTCAGACATTGCTTACTATTTGATAATGTTGCCTCTGAACTTTCAGGTCAATAATATGTATTAAGATTTCTTTTAGGTACAAAATTCTATCAAAATACCATGAAATTATATCATGCAAAAAAATCAACAACAAGGAGCACACTGGGGGAAAGAGCAATATTTAAATAAAATACCTTCAATTTTCCCTGAACTCAAGTAATAGCTTCTATTTTATCATATTTTTACAGTTTCCCTGATAGGAAAGTCACACCAGTAGCAAGGCCTTTATTTTAGAATGTGTGGTCACTGGACAGTATTTTTCTCTTGAGATAAGGTTATCTCCTGACTTTTGAAAGATTATTTTGACCATCATCTTGCTGTTCTTATATAAATCTTTTATCCTGAAATGAGACCAATTCCAGCATGGAGACCTCCACTACAGATTATCCATGACCAAAATCATTATACTGGGAAAATGAAGTCCAGACTAGTATGTTTGAATTATGGTGTAAAGACAGTCATTGAAGGGCGCCACTTTTCAGGTTTCTAGTATCTTAAAGTCGGGTATACCCAACTGCTCCATTCCTGGAAAACATGTTATGATCCAAAATCTATAGGTACAAGGTTGTTTTTAGTTTAGCTGTTGTTTTCATTTTACTTTTTTTTACTTGGAAAGTACAGTCCAAGTATAATAGATACAGCTATGTGTATATAAAGATAAAAGTATCAAAATGTACTCTATTTAGAGGAAAAAAATATACCTTTAAAAGGTGAATATAGTCAAATATTTTTAAATAATAGAGTTGAATGAGTAGATGAATGAATAATCTATCAACTACCTATCAAAAATACATTGTACAGCTAGAGTATGAAAAGCTCAGTGCTAGTTGTGAGGAGGACAAATATGCATATATTGCAAAAACCATTGGTAATTAAAATCAAATGAATACCCTTTGGATAAATGACTAGTATCTAGAATCTTCCCACTGCCAAATTACAGAATTTCCATAGTAACTTTTTCCTTTTATTTTGTCTCAAAACATGCACATTTTATTTGTGTGTGTAGTATGTAATATGAAGTAGACACCTTAATTGGCAATAATTGGCAATTTTCCAAGTCCTGTGTTCATTTCCCACTCCTGTTTACTGCATAATCCTTTCCTTTTTCATTAGTTATAATAAACATTGTTTTTCATATATTAAATTGCTATATATAGTAGAAACTAAATGGAGTGGAAATTAAGATATATAATACATATGTGGGTATTTAATACATAAATGCAAATAGTTTATAGTATATCTACAAAATGGAAATTATACACTACAAAAATGGAAACTGTGTCTTCCAATATTTATATTTCACATTTTTGTTAAAAATTTAATCACACAGTTGAGAAAGTCATAATACTCTAGCAGATTTATTGAGGCTTATGTTTCAACGGAAACAGCTATTTTGAATTGTTGTTATAGGTATAAGTCCAAACTCCTTTGTGGATCTCAAGCCAGAGAACTGGACTGAGCTGAGTTCTGATTTTATTTTCTTCTCTGAACCTGTCAAACTTGCTTTATTCTTCTCACTAAATACATGTCTAACTTGTTTTCTCAAAAGATCATTATTTTTTTCTTTATTGTATGTATTTTTCAGTCTATAGCCAGTTTTATAACCAACATTTTACTCTTGCAGAAAACCCATTGCTCAAAATTTATTCATTCTTAGAGGTTAAACATTTGTAAAACAGGGAAATTGTTTTTCTGAATTTTTTGTTGTCTCTAACTTGAATTTTGTATTTTTTCAAAGTCATATGTGGCAAAACATTTACATAATTTTTCAGTGAGATAACTCTCTCTTCTTTTTTTTCCTGATAGTTTATATTTGTGGAGAAGGCAATGGCAACCCACTCCAGTACTGTTGCCTGGAAAATTCCACGGATGGAGAAGCCTGGTAGGCTGCAGTCCGTGGGGTCGCTAAGCGTCGGACACGACTGAGTAACTTCACTTTCACTTTTCACTTTTCATGCATTGGGGAAGGAAATGGCAACCCACGCCAGTGTTCTTGCCTGGAGAATCCCAGGGATGGGGGAGCCTGGTGGGCCTGCCGTCTGTGGGGTTGCAGAGTTGGACACGACTGAAGTAACTTAGCAGCAGCAGTTTATATTTGGGCATGATAGTTTTTCTTGGGTGCTGATTAATAACTAACACTATGGTAATAAGCTGGGAAAAATGCTGAAGGAGTAGAAGAAATGCCCCTAGATTATAAATATACAACAGGGACAAGCAAGGAACCAGGAGTCACCAGGCTTTATTGAAGAGGACCTTGAAGAATGAGTAGCATTTAAGCAGGAAGATAGGAGGTATGTGAGATGTTGACATGGCAGGAAAGGGATGTCTAAAAGCCCGCTGCCTTACTAGAGACATGGCAGGAAAGGGATGTCTAAAAGCCTGCTGCCTTACTAGAGACATGGCAGGAAAGGGATGTCTAAAAGCCCGCTGCCTTACTAGAGACATGGCAGGTGCTCCACTCTGTGCTCACTTGTGCTACTCCTGTGATAAATATTTCAGTTTGTTACTCTAAATAAAGTTATTTAAAATGTTATATGAAGAATGAAAATTTGGTAAAAGTCCTCTATTGTGTCTTACTATTAATTACAACCAGAAAAAGTAAGAAAAAAAAATAGTTACATATTCAGAGTCTAAAATGACTCTAAGATAAAGGTTCATAGATCACAAGGTATCTTATAGTTCAGCATCAATCCTTGTTTAAGAACTTGTATGAACTGATTTGGACCATAGAGTTAAATAAACATGGAATTTGTTAGACACCATGGATTTATAAACTCATAGGATTAAGTCTTTAACCCTTATTCATAAAGGATTAAATGGAATAAAACTTAAAATTTATTTTAAGGAGGTATTTTCAGAATTAAGTAGTTTATAATAGCCCAGAGTAAAATAATTCCTCTGAGGTTTAGTTTAGGGTCAGCTTGTATCTTTTACGCATGATAACTGACTTTTAAAAACATGTATTATTTCATCCTTGAACTAATTACAGAAAAGATCTAATATGCACAATCTGTGTATCTTCAATCATATCATAATATATTCATAATCTGTTCAAATTAGGAAACATAGAGTTCTCACTTTGGGAGGTACAGATAAATTAATAAATTAATGTAGAGATTGATTAGTGAGAGAGATACCCTATTGACTGAATAACTTTACCTGCTGAGCAGTTTACACATAGTAAATAATTTATATGCTGGGAAAATATTATTACTTGTTTATTCTATCTTTCTGCTAATATGTTCAAAGAAAACCTTTCCAGACAGTGTAATAACTTGTAGACATTGACTGACACCATAATAATATAGACAAGCAGTTACAAATAAATGAATTCAGTGTTTTACAGTATGTGAAGAGGCCGAATTTTAGTTGTTGTAATACAACAGGGAGACCCAAGAATCAAAGGAATAAAAAAAATTCTGTATGCATCTTTTCCATCCCATTTTAATTCCTCTGCCAGAATTGCCTAGGAAAGATTTGGTTGACAAAGGAGAGTATAACCTTAAATCAATGGTTTTGAAAGTGTAGTCTTCAGACCCTTGTTTGAGAGCCTTTCAAGGAGTCCATGAAATCAAAACTATTTTTATGATACTACTGTGTGTGTATGTGTGTGCACGCACATACCCACACACGTGCATGCTCAGCCATGTTCAACTTTTTGTATCCCCATTGACTGTAGCCCGCCAGACTCCTCTGTCCATGGAATTTCCCAAGCAAGAATACTGGAGTGGATTGCCATTTCCTATTCCAGGAATCTTCCTGTCCCAGGGATTGAACCCACGTTTTTTGCATCTCCTGAATTGCAGGTGTATTCTTTACCATTGAGCCACCTGGGAAGCCCATGATACTACTAAGATGTTACTTATTTTCACACTGAGTTGGTATTTTGCACTAATTGTACACAAACTATGATGGATAAACTGTTGATGATATAAGGCAGTGGTATTAAACTCTAATAGTCAATATATTCTTCACCTCTACACTTTCAATAAAAAGCCAGTTGCACTTAAGAATTTCCTTGATTCAACAATAAAAGTTTTTAATTTTGTTAAATGCTGTCCCTTGAGTACGTCTTTTTTAATAGTCTGTGTAACTAAATGGGAAACATACATAAAGCATTTCTGCTGTGTACTGAAGTAACATAGTTGTTTCAAGGATAGCAGTATCATGATTGAGATGCAAGATGACTCTCTGATAAAATTAGTGGTAATTTTAATTAATATGGCTTGATTTTAAATAATATATAATGAAATATATTGACATGTAGAAGATTTTAAGTAGACAGATATTTTCCAAAGGACTAATATAATATTTCAAAACTAGTGTGTATGTGGATGCTCAGTCATGTCCGACTCTTTGTGACCCTGTGGACTGCAGCCCTCCAGGCTTCTCCGTCCGTGGAATTTTCCAGGCAAGCATACTGGAGTGAGTTGCCGTTTCCTACTCCAGGGGATCTTCTTGACCCAGGGATGGAACCTGTGTCTCCTGGGTCTCCTATACTGGCAGACAGATTCTTTACCACTGAACTACCTGGGAAGCCTGATTTGAAAGCCAGGCACTAGTAAAAGATCCACTCAAAGTACCAAATAAGCCAATGGGTTTGAATATAACAGAGTACAGAAAGTTCACTGATGTTTCAGATTCCATATTGAAACTAACCATTAAAGAAACCATGTTCATCAAGTTTTGGTGTTGCATAAAAGGATGATACTCATAACTATCTATAAAGGCTATTTGGACACTTCTCCCCTTTCTAACTGCACATTTGTAAGAGATCAGAATTTCTCAATATACTTTAAAATCACAGCAGATTGAGTGAAGAAACAGATCTGAGCATTTAGCTGTCTTCTTTTTTAAGTTTTTCAATCTATTTTGAAAATTGATTTACAATGTTGTTAATTTCTTTTTTTTCCCCCCTGGTTTGGCCACATCATGTGGCTTGTAGGATCTCCATTCCCGAGCAGAGATTGAACCTGGACCATGGCAGAGAAAGCCTGGAATCCTAACCACTAGGCTACCAGAGAACTCCCCACACTGTTAATTTCTGATGTGCAGCAAAGTGATTCAGTTATACACATGTATATTCCTTTTTAAAAATGTTCTTTTCTATTATGGTTTATCATGGGATATTGAATATAGTTCTCTGTGCTATACAGTAGGACCTTCTTGTTTATCCATTCTCTATATAAAAACTTAGGTCTGCTAATCCCAGTGTCCCACTCCATACATTCCTATTGGCAACCCCCAGTCTGTTCTTTATGTCCATGATTCTGTTTCCGTTTCATAGATAAGTTCATTTGTGTCATATTTTAGATTCCACATATAAGTGATGTCATATGATATTTGTCTTTCTCTTTCTGGCTTAGTTCACTTAGTGTAATAATTTCTAATTGTATCCATGTTGCTGCAGATGGCGTTATTTCATTCTTTTCTTTTGTAGTTGACTGATACACCATTGTATGTATGCGCCATATCTTCTGTATTCATTCATCTATCAGTGGACCTTTAGGTTGTTTCTGTGTCTTGGCTATTGTGAATAGTGTTGCTGTGAACATGGGGGTGCATGTATCTTTATGAATTATAGTTTTATTTGGATATATGCCCAGGAGTGAGATTGCTGGTTCATATGATAATTCTATTTTTAGTTTTCTGAGGAACTTCCATACTGTTTTCCACAGTGGCTACACCAACTTACATACCCACCAACAGTGTAGGAAGGTTTCCTTTTCTCTATACCCTCTCTGGCATTTGTTATTTATAGACTTCTTAATGATGGCTATTCTGACTGTTGTGAGCTGGTACCTCATTGCAGTTTTGATTTGCATTTCTTGTCTCCCGCATTGCAGGCAGACGCTTTACCATCTTGAGCCCCCAGGGATGCTCAATAATTAGTGATGTTGAGCATCTTTTCATGTACCTGTTGGCCATCTATGTTTATTTGGAGAAATGTCTATTTAGGTCTTCTGTCCATTTTTCAATTGAGTTGTTTTTTGTTGTTGTGTGACCTCTCATATATTTTGTAAAGCCCTTGTTGGTCACATCATATGCTAATATTTTCTCTCATTCTGCAGGTTGTCTTTTCATTTTGTTTATAGTTTCCTTTGCTGTGCAAAAGCTTTTGAGTTTAATTAGGTCCCATTTCTTTCTTTTATTTTTCTATTTCTGTTGCCTTGGGAGGCTGACCTAAGAAAATCTTGGTACAATTTGTGTCAGAGAATGTTTTGCCAATGTCTCTTCTAGGACTTTTATGTCTTCTGTTTAAGTCTTTAAGCCATTTTAAGTTCATTTTTGTATATGGTGTGAGGGTGTGTTCTGACTTCATTCACTTACATGCAGCTTGCTGAAGAAACTGTCTTTTTCCCATTGTAAAGCCTTGCCTCCTTTGTTGAGGTTAATTGACCACAGGTGTGTGGGCTTATTTCTGGGCTCTCTATTCCACTGACTTACATGTCTGTTTTTGTGCCAGTACCATGCTCTTTGGATTATTATAGCTTTGTAGCTACCCTGTCTGAAGTCTGGGAGTGTTACGCCTCCTGCTCTGTTCCTTTTCTTTGGGATTACTTTGGCAATTTTTGGGCTTCCCTTGTGACTCAGCTGGTAAAGAATCCGCCTGCAATGCAGGAGACCTGGGTTCGATCCCTGGGTTGGGAAGATCCCCTGAAGAAGGGAAAGGCTACCCTCTTCAGTATTCTGGCCTGGAGAATTCCATGGACTTTATAGTTGCAGAGTCAGACATGACTGAGTGAGTGACTTGCACTTTGACTTGGCAATTCTGGGTCCTTTATGGTTCCATATGAATTTTAGGATTATTTGTTCTAGTTCTGTGAAAAAAATGTTATGGATAATTTGATAGTGATTGCATTACATCTGTAGATTGCTTTGAGTTTGCTTTGGCCATTTTAACAATATTAATTCTTCCAATGCAAGACCATGGAATATGTTCAGTTTCTTTGAATCATCTTCAGTTTTCTTTATTAATGTTGTATAGTTCTCAGCATATAAGTCTTTCACCTCCTTGGTCAGGTTACTCCTAAGTATTTTATTTTGGGGGGTGCAATTTTAAAATATATCATTTTTTTTACATTCCTTTTCTGACATTTCGTTGTTGGTTTGAAGAAATACAGCTGATATCTATACACTAATCTTGTATCCTGCTACTTTCCTGAATTCGTTTATCAGTTCTAGTAGTTTTTGTGTGGAGTCTTTAGGGTTTTCTATATATAGTATCATATCACCTGCATATAATGACCTCTGTATATAATTTTAGCTCTTTGCTTCCAATTTGGATACCTTTTATTTCTTTTTCTTATCTGATTGCTGTGGCTAGGACGTCCAATACTATTTTGAAAAGAAGAGGTGATAGTGGGAGTCTGTGTCTTGTTCCAGATTTTAGTGGGAAGGATTTAAGCTTTTCATGATTGAGCATTATATTGGCTGTGGGTTTGTCATAAATAGCTTTTATTATATTGAGATATGTTCCCCTCTATACTAACCTTTGTAAGACTTTATCATGAATGGATGTTGAATTTTGTCAAATGCCTTTTCTGTGTCTGTGAAGATGATCATGTGGTTTTTGTCTTGTCTTTGTTTATGTGGTATATCACAGTGATTGACTTGTGTATGTTGAATCATCCTTTTGAAATTGGGATGAATCCTACTTGGTTATAATGTATGATCTTTTTTTATATATTGTTGGATTCAGTTTGCTAATGTTTTGTTGAGAATTTCTGCATCTATATTCAGTGAAGACATTGACCTGTAATTTTCTTTTTTTGGTGGTATGTTTCATTTTGGTATCAGAGTGATGGTGGATTCACACAGTGTCTTTGAGAGTGTTCCTTCCTCTTCAGTTTTTTTGGAAGAGTTTGGAAAGGATTAGTTTAAGTTCTTCTTTATATGTTGGGTGTAATTCACCTTTGAAACCATCTGGTCTTGGATTTTTGTTTGTTGGAAGTTTTTTATTTCAGATTCTTCAGCTGTCTTCTATTCAGCCTGATAGTATAGGATTTGAAAAAGTCAAGTAATGCCACTTTTTTTATGAAATAACTGTAGTTATATTTCATATGTTAGTTATGTTCACATGTAATAAATTCTTTGTTATTTTAAAATAAATTTTAAGTGTTTTTAAAGTTGCTCAGTTTTAATTTCTAATATGATATTCTTTGATCTAGATTACATAAACAAAAGCTTTTTGGGGTCTTCAGTAATTTTTAAGAATGTAAAGGATATCTGAGGCCAACAAAATTTGGAAACCACAATAAATGAATGCTATGAATGCTTACATATTTAAAATTAGATTTGTTATTGCCTGAGAGACAAAAGATAATGAAATAGTTATATAATTTTCTTTTTTTAAAGGATAAAAAGACTGCTATTTTTTTAAAGCTTATGTCCAAATGAATATAAAGAGTTTTCTGTAGATCATTTGGAATTTCAGTCCTACCACTTACAAACTATATAGCCTTCACCAGATTGCTTATTATCTCCATGACCATGCTTCTCATCTATGAATGATAATGGTAATTCCTACTTCAGTAGTCGTGTGAGGATTAAATGAGATAATCCGTGTTAAGTACTTGACCACAATGCCTGTCACTGGTATTTCTTCTATTATTGAGGATAGGATAGCTCTTTGATTTCATAGTAACAAAATGTGAATAATACCTTGTATATCTTTAGTTTTCAAATATCTGTATAAACATCCTTGTGACTATAATCTGATTATTCTATTATTGCCTCATGAAATTGTAGGGAAAATATTTAAGGGGAAATTGGCATTGGCCTTTTCTTTTCTGAACATTTTTACTGGGATATAATTGATTTACAGTGTTGTGTTAGTTTCAGGTGTACAGCAGGTGAGTGTGTTTTATGCCAATACACATATCCACACTTTTTTAGATTCTTTTCCCATATAGGCCATACAGAGTACTGAGTAGTTTTCTGTGCTATACAATAGGTCCTTATTAGTTGCCTTAATCACCTATTTTACATATAGTAATGTGTATGTGTCAATCCCAGTCTCTCAATTTGCCCCAGTCCCCCATTGGCTTTTAGTAAGGTAGGCAAAGAATCTTTTTTTCTGTCTTTGGGAAAGATTGTGTTGTCTGAACGTTGTCAATGTCAGCCTTAACGATTTAGGATTTTTTTGTGTGTGCTGAATCCCTTTTAATGAATCAGCCCAGCAAGAAAGATTAGTATCTGCTGATGCATTGGTTTATGCTTCAGTGTAGTTGAAAAGAGGTTAATTTAAGACATTGAATAACCTGTCTTTGTACACAAATCGATCAATAAGGATTTCAATACTAATCAAAGAGAAGGGAATTAGCTTTTATTGGGAGCAGACTGTTACAGGAGGTCCTATGCAGTTACTTGTAGCAATCTCTAATCTTCATAACAAATCTGAGAGGTGGGCATAATTATTTCCACTTTACAGGTGGGGAAACTGAGTCTCAGAGAGCTGTAACTTTCCTAAGATGGTGAGGGAAATGAAATAACAATGGATTAAGCCTTTTTTGACTGAGAGAAGAGAGCACATTTCCAACATAATAGATAAGGAACATTGCAGGGGTGGAAAGTATGATGTTCATTTGCTCTCTGTTAACTATAAAGTTAGAAAGAAAAAGATGGGTTTAAAATGCCATATAGAATGAATAATAGGAAGGTTGCTGCTCGATTGTTGAAACACTACAGCTGCACCTATGAAATTCCAACACAACTGCCAGTTAAGCATCTTAATGGAAAAAACCTAAGTGTTAATTTGATATAATGTAGGTAAAAAATCACTTACTTGAGCAACAATTTGACTTTTCACTTTGGTGGGTACTAATGTAGGTAAATAATGTAGGTACTAATAACACTTGGATACTAAGAACTGGCTTAACCTAGCTTCATGTATTTTCTTCTTATATCCTCCAGAATAATTTATTAAAATACTTTTGGTAGATGTGAAAGTTGAGCCATGTAAGGTGCCATTTTTATAATCCTAGCTTTATACAGTATATGTGAGGTTTAGAAAATTTGTCATAAATTTCTGAATAACCACAAATCAGAATTCTGAGAAATAGTTGGACAGAAAGTTGAGAATCAATTCCTTTTCCACATTGAAAACATGGTCTTATAAATGTAAATATGCAGCTTTCATAGTAAATGTTTAAATAGTATAGGGCTTCCCTTGTGGCTCAGCTGGCAAAGAATCCGTCTGCAATGCGTGAGACATGGATTTGATCCCTGGTTTGGGAAGATCCCCTGGAGAAGGGAAAAGCTGCCCACTCTAGTATTCTTGCCTGGAGAATTCCATGGACTGTCTAGTTCATGGGGTCGCAAAGAGTCAGACACAACTGAGCGACTGTCACTTTTCAAATAGTGTAAGTGAGATATGCTATCAAATTCCCCTCTTTTCCAGCATTTTTATATTTTTATTGAGAAAAAAAGAAAAATTAAGCCTTTTTATCTGTAAAGACATTGTATAAGCCATAACAACAGGGTAACTTTAGGTAAGATTCTTCAGTGATTGCTTTCTGGCATTAAGAAAATTAAACAGCTTTTTTCACTGATTCTTTTCTGTGGCAAGTCTCCAGTGTACTGGAAAGGTACAGAAGAAGTTCGATGAGCTCAAATTTTAAAACCTTAAACCTGTGTTCTAAATGTGCAAGCTATCCTGCTTTTTCAGTTCAGTTCAGTTTAGTTGCTCAATCTGACTCTCTGACCCCATGGACTGCAGCATGCCAGGCTTCCCTCTCCATCACCACCTGCTTTTTAATCATCAGTAATAAATACGTAAAAGCCTCTATAAGAGAAGGCATCTAAAGGAAAGCTTTCTGTGTTTTGAATATAAAAATTTACCAAATCTGAAAAAGATGCAGTCAGAAAAGTAAAGGAAAATGAATTCAGAATATCCCACATTTAAAGCATTCTGTACATACCTTGAAAGAAAAAAGAACTAACAGAAATAACTTCAGTGCTCAAATTTGGGTCATAAGACAAGGCTCTCTTTGTATCTCATACCAAAGCAGAGTCCAAATAGTGGTGCATACATTTTTGAATCAAAAGATCACCAATTTTATACACTTTTTCAAGTACGCATGGTGTTTTTAAAAGTCTGTGTTTTATACAACCTACATTAACCAATACTTTAAGACTTTTATATCCTTCAAAATGTTGCTTAACAGTCCCCCCCAAAGCTAATTTTATATGTTGAAATTTATAATGGGACAGTGCATATCTTATTTTTTTAAATGGTTTTAATAATTTTTTATTTTTGTAGAATTTTTAGTTTGAAAATTTCTTTCTGTGAAAATTTAGTCTGACTGAAAGCTCAACACTGAAACTTATTCTAAGTTTCCAGACCACAAATTTTGGCATTACTATGAAATATGTTATAAGACTTTAGTTTTGGCTTTATATTTAACTTTAGTTGGTTGACTTCATTAATTGTTAAAAATGAAACTTAATTCATTTTAGGTGAGCTAGGGACTACACCTGAGACCTGTTAGGACCTGATGTTGCATGGGTTTATTTCAGCAAGGAAAAGAAAAGCATTCTGGGCTTCCTTGGTGGCTCAGATGGTAAAAGAATCTGCCTGCACTGCGGGAGACCTGGGTTTGATCCCTGGGTTGGGAATATCCCCTGGAGGAGGGCATGGCAACCCACTCCATTATTCTTGCCTGGGGAATCCCATGGACAGAGGAGCCTGGTGGGCTACAGTCCATGGGGTCAAAAAGATTCGGACACGACAATGACTAAGCACATGATTCAGAAATGACTCTGAATTCAATTGTTCAGTAGCACTTGAACAATCCAAATATCAGTTATTATAAGTCTTCCTTCTGCATCTTGCCCTCCCAATTTGAAACAAGCAAAATGTGTTTTTATCAGTCTAAGTATTTCATTTTACATACAGCACTCAAAAGCATTTTGTTTTGCATTTGCAAACTTCAGCTTCATTTTTTTTTTCAAATAATGTGTCTTCTTATGAAGAATACTTGGAGAACATTTTGTTGTTAATAGTCATTTAAATTATTTATTGGCTTTTTTCAGGTCTCTGGAAAACACTAAGGGTACTCTTACAATTTGTTTGGCTTGTCTGGCTTTGGCACAACTGGATTTGGAAAATCATGTTGGAATCTGAATCCAAAGCATCAAATTTTATGAAAGCAAAGTGTTATCCCAAAAGTGTCAAGCAGCCAAGTGGTACCAGTTTCAACAATAGTGCCAGAATGTTTTTCAGAAAGACAGTTTTTTTTAAATCTCAGCTTTTTGTCTGGCATCTATAGTTAGTCTGTTTGTCCCAGAGAAAGACAAAGAGCCAGCAGCACCTGAAGCGTTTATCTTTTACTTCCTTTGGAAAGTTATTTGCCATTCCTGCTGTGATTTCGTTATTTTATTTATTAATTTTTTACTTATTCACTTAGTGATAAGACAGAAGGAAGATTCACATTTTGTAAAATATTACATGTGTTTTAGATGAATAATATAATTCCTTTTATATTTATGTATAAACACAAATCTAAAAGACCAGAGACTATATTTAGGTTGAATATTATTTGTCATTCATTCATTTATGTATATTTTTAAGCATATAAAAAGCAGTTGCTAAGTTTTGTAAAGGAATATAAAGATGAATTAGACACTAATCTCATTTCCCTCTATTAAAATTATATAAAAATATACAACATATAGATAACTAAATAAAAGAGGGAAGGAGGAGGAAGAGAAGGTTATGTGTGGGTGAGAGAGAAAAAGAGTGAGCATTGGAGTGATAAAAACAAATACACCAAAATGTTAACAACTGGTGAATTTTGGATGAGTATAATGGAGTTCTTTGTACTATTCTTATAACTTTTCTTATGTTAGGTATTAGTTTAAAATAAATTATCACGTGTATGCTCTGAAAAAAAAGGTAGCTGAAATATCTAAGGGTTTTTGATGTCTAGAGTCCTTGATTGTGGAAATTGCATCTTAAGTCTCTCTTACCTTTCTATTACTTCTGGAATCATTCTTTAAACTTGCGTGCGAGGCACTCAGTAAATGTATAAACACTGAGTGCTTATTTTTTCCTTTGGAATCCTAATTTTCAGGCAGAATTCCTCAGATCAGACCATAAAGCTAGTGTAAACTGTATATACAATTTTCTCACAAGAGAAAATATTCAGGAGACAAATGATTGTGTATCAGCTTCATGAACTAAAAGGCAATAAATTTGGACTGATCGCTTGGTCTCACTTGCCAACTACTATTAATTAAAACTATCCATTCTCACATTCAAACTGTAGGCAAGTTGTAAGCTGAAGTGTTTTCTTTCTCATCTTTATATATCTAGCAGAGACCCTTGATGTAGTAAGTACTCAGTTCTTATTCATTGGCTGTATAAATTAATGAATACAGATTCAAACATTTTTGTGCAAAAGATCTTCAAATTGATGTGCTTATTTTGTTTCTCACACCAAAATTACACTGATCATAAAGCCGAGTTAGCCCAGAGTGTGACATTTGATCCATATGATTCTTTATGATAGTGTTTTTAATTAGAACTGTAATGTGCAAATTAAGAAAAAGTGTATGAGGAGTTTGTAAAAAAAGAAAAGGTGACTTCAAAGCTGGAGAATATTAGTGGTCATCTAATATATTTAGCATGTGGTTAAATACTTAATATGTTTTATTGTATCTTTTTAAAGTCAAAATTCCTATATTATATATATATTTTTTCAAATGACATTTGAATAAAATTGTAGAAGGCATCAAAAGTGATGAAGGGCACTTCTGGACTTGGAGAAACCTCTCAGGTTTGATTATAACATTTTGAGCCATCTAAATTCATACCTATTATCACTTAAGTGAACACTGATGCTGCTTCTGGATCTTATACAAATATTCAGATTTTTGTTTTCCTCATCATTCTGAAGGTTATCTCCCTGGTCGCTCTGAAAATCAGGTGACAGCCATTTCCCATGATGCTTTAAGTGCTGTCAAACTGTCCATCAAGCTGTCACCTGACCAATCGTTCCCATGGTTCTTTTAGACTTCCAGTATGATAAATTGAAGAGCACTATTATCTGTCTGTTGTGAAGAGGAACTGTTTGGGCTTTGATAAGATATCACTACTCCCAGGTGAGAGGCGGCTGACAGCACATCAAAGCAAAAACAACACGTAGCAACACTGAACAGGGGAGCACAGGTTTGCAAACATCTGTTGTCATTATTTATTACTTTTCTATGGGTTTAAGTTTCTTACTCATCCTTAGATAATTCATGAACAGATATTTTGCTTTCTAGCTTGCAAATAACAATTGCTGCTATTTTCATCTTGGGAGAAGAATCTTAAAATTGAAACACATCTGTCTACCTTTTTGTTTCATGGCACACAAGCTTTTCACTTTGTAACCAACAAGTTCTGCATTCCTGCTAGTGTCATCATTTAATTTTTTGTTTAAAGAAAAACTATCAGTAGAAATATATTTCACTGTAACAAATAATTGGACTTGGGGCTTGATGATAAAATTAGTTACTTGCCTTATATGTCATTATTGTGTACCAGTACTCAAAAAATATGAATTGATTTGTGTTAGTATATATTCAGTTCAGTTGCTCAGTCATGTCCAACTCTTTGTGGACACATATTAGCTAGCATATAGCTCTCTATATATTAGTTAACATATTTTAGCATTGATAATGTTAATGAATCCAGTATTTCATGAGAAATAAGATTATGACTTACTATTTATCAGCTTCACTTTTTAATTGCTCTGAATTATGCTAATATAAATCTAAGAACTTCAGTTTCTTCACAAGAAACACGAATAGAGAGTACGACATTGTCCTGCATTAATCACTGCTGTAGTTAGGATTGGGATAAGGAAAGTAAGGAAGTAAAAGTGTCAGTCATTCAGTTGTGTCTGACTCTGTGACCCCATGAACTACAGCCCAGCAGGCTCCTCTGTTCATGGAATTCTCCAGGCAAGAATACTGGAGTGGGTTGCCATTTCCTTCTCCAGGAGATCTTTCCCATCCAGGGATTGAACCTGGGTCTCCTGCATTGCAGGCAGATTCTTTACCATTTGAGTCACCAGGATAAGCAAACTTGTTCACAAAGGCAGAGGCTTTCTAAAGAAACCTTTCTGGGAAGTGGGAATATTTTGCTAGAGTTAGTTTTAGAAACAACTTTACATTTTGGATTTAATCTTTGGACTTAAATATCCAAATACATGTTAGTAGAGACATAAGTGTTAAAAGCTGAATACTTGAATCATTACTACATGCAATGTAATCTTACTCCTTAGAAGTTTCTCTTTGTGTGGTGTGATTTGTCCTTTTTCTTCCCTGCTACTTCTGTAAGATGTGATGACAAATTTCGTATGTGCTTTGTGCCCTTGCATACTGTCACTGTATGAATACCTAAACATACCCTTTGGAGATCACTCAGGGAAAATAATTTGTTGTTATTTATTGTGGTTTTTAGCAGAATAAAAGTACTGTAGTTGGTTGCTAACATCACCACCTTGTGTACAAATATTTTTTTGCATGCAGTTCCCTAATGTCATTAAGCAGTATTGTAATTTCATTACGTAGTAATGTAGCACTTCGATTATACACAACATTTAAATAATTTTGTAATTCAAAATCTGAAAAAGTAAACTATGGTTTATTTTTAGTTCTTTGCAATTATTTAACTACGTAACACTTCTCTACACTCAAATAAGCAGCAGAAATGCCCTAGAGCTTTCAAGAACTGAGAATCTGTCAAAAAACTCTCTAAAAACAATGGCCAAGGAATTCTGAGCAAAAAGGAAAAGAAAAAAATAAATTTCCTGAACATTCATAATAATACCAACAGTACATGCTCCCAGTGCCTACAGTATCTGATTGGTGAATCTCTTAACAATTTTTTTTTCACTAAGCATTTTTAGCTCACCCAATAGGCTAGCTAGTATTGGAAATTATTACTTACTTTGAAGTATCACTTTGGTCTCCATCCCAAGATGAGGAGAACCTCTGAGATACCAAATTTCTTTTTCTAGTGGTTTCTGGCATGTCAGAATACCATGGCAAGTTTTATAATTTTCAATAGTCCTTGGAGGTCAGTGAAGTTAGGTTGATTAGACTCTGCATTACTTTTCCGAAAGGACATACCTTGTGACCTAAAGTAGAAGAGGTGGTAGCTAGAGGGGAAAAGACCAAAATATTCGATAAATTCAGTGTTGGTCCCAGAAGAAACAAACATGTTCCCTGTTACTCCCTGTTTCACAATAAAAAATTCCAACCCATTCCTAGAAAGAAACAATTTCACATTTGGATTTTTGTTGCTGCTTAACATCTTTTCTGTCTCTCTCCCTCTCCCTCCCTCCCTCTCTGTAAAATGACCTTCTATTAAAACTTATTACCTCATATGGTAGCTGTTGTTAAATAAGAACTATTACAAATTGTTGAAAGTAGCATTATAATGTTTCTTTCATTTGTAGAGTTTTGCTACATAAAGTTTGATTATATGGTAAGAACTTCAGAATGTTCCTAAGGATACAAGGCAAAGAATAGCAGTCTAAACCTGTTGTGTGTGTGTGTGTGTGTGTGTGTGTGTGCGCTCCTACCTGTCTGTGATAATTCGACTATTTTCAAATGGAAATTTTGCTTGGCAAGTCTAAGAGATCTTGCTATATTGACCAGTTACTAGTTTTCTTCAGTCATGACCTTAATACGTTCTTCTAACAAGAGATGAAGAAAATTTTGAAAAGGTAGGTAGCTTTGACCAATGAACTTGGAGGGTATTTTTTCTTTTTTAGCATTTAATGAATTTTAATAAATAATCTGGATTCAAGTTTACCTCTCTGGCATTATTGTTTGTGCTCACTTTTATTCTGTATTATTTCATCTCTGTGTAAGATAAACATCTGTCTGGGCTGTGTGCTCAGTCGTGTCTAACTCTTTGCAACCCCATGAGCTGTAGCCCGCCAGGCTCCTCTGTCCTGGGATTCTCCAGGCAGGAATACTGGAGTGGTGTGCTATTTCCTCCTCCAGGAGGTCTTCCCGACCCAGGGACTGAACCCACATCTCCTGCATCTCCTTCATTGCAGATGGAGTCTTTACCACTGAGCCCCTGGCGAACCCCCGAGGGGGTATTTTTTCAATGAGAATTTCTCTGGTAAATTTAGCAGCAAAAGCACAAAGTAAAGCTAGATTTCAGTCCTTCTTATTACAAAAACTTCTTGTCAAGTCTTTTAGCTCTGGCTTCTGACTAACACGCATGAGAAGATTATTAAAAGGAGATGGATTTTCTCAATATTATTTCTCATGATTTTTCTATACTATAATAATGTTGACAGTATATTCATAGATTATCTCTTGGTCTCTAAAGTACAAAAGTGATTTCTTTTGTGTTAACAGCAATACCATCAAGTTAGTAGGAAAGGCTCCCAGTTTCATTGATGAGCAAATTGAGGATCAGAGGCATGACAGAAATGCTCATGATCATATAGATGTCGATAGAAAAGTGAATAAAGAACTCAGGTGTTTTTTGTGTGTGTGTGTCTGTGTGTAGTTCAATGTTATGCCCTCCACTGTCATGCTGCTCGTATCTTTGGGACAAGCATAGCACTTTTTAAATGTAAATATTAGGAGTTAAGGTCATTTTGGTATGTTTTTCCTATTCTTAGTGAAAGTGTATGCATGCAGAAGTCTGCTAGGAGGTCACCCTGGTGTTGTGCAGTCAAACTCAGAAGTCAGGTTTACCATTTACTTACTGTTTACGTTCTTAACTTAGAATCAAACAGAACATTATGGCAGGCTATATTTATTATTTGACTCTGACAGCAAACAAATGTGTGCACATTTATGTACATAATAAATGTGAGATATTTAATGATTCGAAAAAACAAAACTTTTTTGAATCCAGTACCTAAATGGAATAAAATCCATAGATACTTTTTTATGGGGGCATCAGACTTCCTTCCCTTCTAGTATTATTTTAGACATGTTTCAAGTGTTTGATATTTTTAAGTGGCCAACCACTAATGATATTTAAAGGGAGAAAATGATTTTGGAAAGGCTTCAGAATGTTTGGATCTTTTCTCTTTATGTTTTATTTACTTATGGTAAGCAGTGTTTATGAACTGAATAAAGTCTAAAACCGAGATTCATTAAAATGTTCACCTTTTAAAAAATTGGTTAATTGTATTTGTAAAAGAGACAGTGGAAGTGAAAAACAATGTTGCCATAGAAAATACAGGTGATTTTTTGAGGCAACAAAAATAGAATAAAATTATATGTATTTTTTAAATCCCATTTATTTTTTAATTTACACAGGAGAGTAAATACTACTTGGTAGAAATTGCTTAACAACTTCTTACTTTTCCCCAAAAGATTCAGAGAATGAAACAGATTTCTGTAGGACAGAATGCAGCTAAATGTTCTCCTTGGCTAATATTTGAACCGCTATGCCTGAGACGTTAAGAAAATGTCACTTGAATAAAGATGAAACTGAACAAACCTATCACTACCTAGAAAAAAAATAAACAGTCTAAGCCAACTTTATTTCCTAAACTCAAAACCATAACAATAAAGCTCTTTATATGAGCAACTTTGTGAACTGAAAGCAGGGACAGTCTAATTTCTTTCTATGTATCAAGTCAGAGAAGTGAAGGGAGAAAAACCATTCTTCTCTGTTGGCCTCCTGTGTAAAATTTCTTTCCTTATCATCCCATCTAGTCATATCTTTCTGCAGTTTGAATTACCCTCTTTTCCTCAGACTGGTAAGTCAGTGAAAGGATGTTTGTTCTGCTAATTAACTTTATTACCCTGATAACTCCCTGCAGCCTTTGACGAAAACAATTACCGTTACTCCTTTTTTCCCCCCACTGGCAAAAAAAAAAAAAAAAAAAAAGGAAAAGGGAAAAAAAAAAAAGACTATTAATTAGAAACGAGGCCCAGGTCCCTGCCATGTTATCCTGCCACGTTCCCAGGCCCTCGAGCAGGATAGCATTACATTGTCAGTAGTAATTTAGCTCTCATCTGTCTCTGCTAATTATTGTCACATTCATCAAATTCATCAACAAAAGTGCTCTCAGAAGGATTGCATATTTGCAGTTAATACAGCATAAACTGGTATTACCCATCACCACATTTGTGATGATGAGAGGGACACAACTTATTCATCCCTAATTAGAGCAAGCTGGGTAATTAATTATGCATTCCGCCTTATTACTTCTGAGTTCCCAGATATTGTTTGTCTAAAAAGGGGGAGAAAGCAGGAGAGAGAAGCCTGAAAATGCAAAAAAAAAAAAAAAAGGGTGATGTGTTTTGTCACATGCGCTATGCCATAATTCCCACCTGACAAACTAGCTGAATCAGTGGAAAATTGCGAGTTGTCAGCAGCAGAATAAACTGCTGTAATAGCTGATTAATGATCAGCACCTGTGACAGGTGCTGTACGGGACTGTAAACTTGGTTTGATTAACAGTCACTGGACGAATAAATATTAGTGACAGTCAGCGGAGAGCAACTTTGCTTGTTTTCTTCCCTGTTAACAAATCGTACGCATTAAAGTTATTGATATTTCTGTCTGAGACACTATTTTTTTTTGTAGTTATCTGGCAACACTGGCAGTGAGTTGTAATAGATTGTTTGTTTCTGTTCTGTAGTTTTATTTCAGAGCTGAAATTGTATTTTGACAGGATGACCTGTAAGGGTTTAAATCTATCAGGTGTGGAAGAAAAGACTAAAAAAAATAAAAGGATGCACACTTGGTTTAATTTATGCTCACCTGCTAGTAATCTGTGTATGTGTACATATACACATATGCATACATACACATACTCATTATATCCATTTACATGTATGTACAGTAACTATTAAGGAATATTCATGCTAAAGAACACAGAAACTTAGGGTGTGTGATGGTCATTTAAAAATTTTTTTGGTTGATTTTTTTTTTCCAGAGTTGGATATTTTCTCTGAAAACAATAGCAGTCTGAGTTCTCTCAATCCTGTTTCAGTCTCAAACTGAAGGAACCATCTTCTTGAAGCAGCTATTCAAAACTGCTGCCAGCCTGATTGCTTCTATTGAATTGAACAGTTAGAAACAGATTGGTCAGGAGGTGATTAACCTGTTTGAGCTGATTAATTATTAACCAAGAGTCAAGTTTTGTGCAGAGGAAAGCAAAGTGTGAGAGAAGGAACCCAGTCTGTCTTTTATTTTTAAGGCCATTTACTATGATAAGTAATAGTTTTGAATTGTGTGTTTGAATATTGTATAGTTTTGAATTGTATACAGAGTGGTTAGGATTGTGGGTTTTGGAATCCTAAAGACCTAGTTTCAAACTTTGATCCTGCTAACTAGTTGTGCGAGTTTGGGTAAATTATGTAATCTTCCTGATTTTTTCAGCTTCACAGCTGTAAAATGGGAGCATTTTCAACGTATGTTATAGTTTTACTGTGAGGATTAAGTGATATAATATGTATAAAGCATCCTAGCACAGTACCTAGAATAGAAAGCACTTAAAAATTAACATTTAATTATTTTAACACAACTGTTTATAATTAGAATAATCAAATTACTTCAGTTTCCATTTCATATGATGGAAATTTTAAGAACAACTAATTCTTTTTTCCCTCCATATGCCGAAAATAATAAGGAAAATAATTTTTAAAAACAATATGCTCACTTATCCCTGGTGGAAAATTGAGGAAAGATTACTAATATCCCTGGGCAGTAGATATCCCAAGGTGCTACTTTGATTTATTGAGATGTTTCTCAGAAGCACAAAAGTTGGAATTGATGAGATAATACATAGGCTAGAATGTCTTCAGAAACTTCTAGGGTGATGGTAGAGACAAATCTGAGTAATGTTTATTTATCACAATCCCATATTCTGGTGGAATTAAGATAGTAAGCAAACCAAACATGAACAATAAAAACATCTAGGTAAGTTCATTTTGATAATTTAGTATATATCTACTTTAATATTAACCATCTAACAGAGAATGAAAATTATGAAAGTACCCAGAGAAGCAACTGTACTGCAATTATAGTTTTGAAACCATGTTGAGCAGTAATAAAACTACCATATTTCTAGGACATTAGGGAATATGTACCTACTGGGTTATAGTTAATCAGCATTTGAAACCAGTTTATCTAGATCAAAAGACAAAAATAAAGGAGGTTTATAGCTTCACTTGTGTTGATATTGATCCTAACAACATTCTGGAAGTCATTTTCATGAAGAATCCTAATTTTTTAAAATATTGCTTCTAAGTTTTTATAATTGTAACAAAAGGTGACTTACAAAACTTGCAGAAAAAAATGGTGATATTTGATAATTTTGGGAATCACAAAAGCAGTGGTTCCTATTACCATATATTAGAATAATCTGGGAGTTGTGGTTTGTTTTTTTTTTAAGTGAATATCTCAGGACCCACCACTAGGAGCCCCTTGGGCACTGGCATGTTTTAAAATGTCCCTAGAGGATTCATATGCGTGTGTGTGTGTCTTCAAGCTTTAGAATGGAGAATAAATATATACAATTAGAAACATATATAATATTTAATATAAAAAGTAAAAATTCACATTACAGAATATTATGGTGAAATGGATGTCAGGAAACTTAAGCGCATCACCATAGGAGCTATATAGAGTTATTTGAAGTTTCCACTTGAAGTATTACAATGGAAATACCTTTTTTTTTCCTTAGTTAATCCAATTAGAGAAATAGCTAATAATTGAACAGTAAAAATGATATTCCAAATTCAGCAACTCATTGCATGTCACTAGTTGGAATTGTAGGGTCAATTGCCTTATCTCATTGGGGAAAAATAAAACCATTGGAGATGGCCAGACCATTTCTGTGGTTGACAGATGAACTAGATGGTGTCAGGGCTGATGGGTGCTTGTAGCACACCTCCAAATAGATACCCTGCTGCACAAATGCTGGAAGAAAATCAAGACACCAAAATGTTGTTGTCCTTTGGCCCTTGTTATAAACAGGGATTGAAAATTAGGTAATAGGTACTCCATGCCTGCTTCTGTCTACACTTACATTAAGTAAGCTTTGATGATTCTTGTTGTGTGTGAGTGCGTGGTTGTAGTAAGGCTAATGGTCTATCACTTCCTCATTGCTTCTCAGTCAGTTCAGGAAACCATATGAAATAAGTTGGAAATGGTATGTTTGGCTAAAGTACTGATATTTCAGATTACAGTGCTCTTCCACTAGGAAGGGCGCTCTTTTTTTCTGTTAGCTTCTGCATCTGTGTTCTAGAATCTTTGTGTTCCTATAAGATCTTAATTTGAAATGTTAATTATCAAAACGAAAAATGTAATCCGGTTCTGGAAAGGTAAGGAGGAAGAGTCACTTGGCGCATGGGGTTTTAGGGTGGATGAATAGGTAATGCCTCACTTGAAAGAATAACTGTATCCTATTGACTTTTCCATGGTCTAGATTGGGGGTGAGCAAACTATCACCAGTAGGATAATTTGGCCTGCCACTTACTATTGTAAGTCTTTGAAAGCTAAGACTGGTTTTCACATTTTTATTTTTTATTTTTTTTTATTTTTTTATTTTTTTATTTTTTTGGTTTTCACATTTTTAAATGGTTAACAATCTTTTTAATGTTTTGTGACATGTGAAAGTCATATGAAATACAACTTTTAGTGTACATACATAAAGTCCTTTGGAACATAGCTATGCTTTTTTGTTTCCATATTGTCTAAGGCTTCTTTTGGTCTAAAATGGCAGAGATTAGAAATTGCAACAAAGTTCATATATCTTACAAAACCTAAAATTTTGACTATTTAGCCCTTTCTGGAAGAAGTTTGCTTCTCTTTGCTCTAGAACAGTATTTCTCAAAGTCTTAATTTGCATACAAATCTGGAATCTTTAAAATACAGATCGGATTCAGTAGGTCTAGAGTGGGGCCTGAGATTTGATTCTGCATTTCTAACTGGCCCATAGTAATGCTGCTGCTACTACTTTGAGGACCACATTTTGAGAAACAAGCCTCTAGATTTTGGTCCTCAACACTTAGGCTTCCAAGACTGATAAGTCCGATCAGGAGATCTTTTAGGAATAGAGTCATAGTAAACTAAGATCACGTCATCTGGTCCCATCACTTCATGGGAAATAGATGGGGAAACAGGGTCAGACTTTATTTTTTCGGGCTCCAAAATCACAACAGATGGTGACTGCAGCCATGAAATTAAAAGACGCTTACTCCTTGGAAGGAAAGTTATGACCAACCTAGATAGCGTATTCAAAAGCAGAGACATTACTTTGCCAGCATAGGTCCATCTAGTCAAGGCTATGGTCTTTCCTGTGGTCATATATGGATGTGAGAGTTGGACTGTGAAGAAGGCTGAGCGCTGAAGAATTGATGCTTTTGAACTATGGTGTTGGAGAAGACTCTTGTGAGTCCCTTGCACTGTAAGGAGATCCAACTAGTCCATTCTAAAGTAGATCAGTCCTGGGTGTTCTTTGGAAGGAATGATGCTAAAGCTGAAATTCCTATTCTTTGGCCACCTCATGCGAAGAGTTGACTCATTGGAAAAGACCCTGATGCTGGGAGGGATTGGGGGCAGGAGGAGAAGGGGATGACAGAGGATAAGATGGCTGGATGACATCACCAACTCCTTGGACATGAGTTTGAGTGAACTCCGGGAGTTGGTGATGGACAGGGAAGCCTGGCGTGCTGCGGTTCATGGGGTCGCAAAGAGTAGGACACGACTGAGTGACTGAACTGAACTGAACCAGGCTTATAAGACTGATGTAAATACCTAGAAATCTAATTTGTTATTGCTCATATTATAAATATCTACTTAATATGTTAAATTAGGAAAATGGTAGGGACTGATCCAGAATCTTCTGTTCCTCAGACATGCCACCTGAGATGCCAAATTAGAGCAATGAACTTGGAATGGACTGGAAACAGTGAAAGGTATTTGTCTGTTTAGATTGTTCAAAGTCTTCAGGCTAAGAGAGATTTGTGAACTTATTGTCACTACATCAGAATGGTGGTTTTAAAATGTACGGAGGATTTGTTTTAATCAGTTTATGGTTAGTGATACGCAGTCATACAGACATGGAAATGACTTAAATGAGGGAAGAAGTTTTATATGCACAAATCCCTAGAAATAAGAGACACACTATATACCTTTACAGGGAGGCACCAGGGTAGCTCAGGAGGAAGGAGCAAGGTGAAAACATGGGGAAGAGCCTTTATTCTGAGAGAAGAAGTAGGTGAGGCAGGCTGAGCAGGTTTAGGATGGGCCAGTTTGAATAATTTTAGCAGACTCAGGGGTTAGGGACTGTCTCTTTTTCTAGTACCTGACCCTGGGGTGATTAGGGTGGGTGGATAATGGGCCCAGAATGTAAAAAGTAGGTAAAGAAGGGAGTTGAGGGTATGGGCTTTGAGTATTGGGTGGTTTGCTTGTGAAAGTGTAGTCATTTTAAGTTGTTTGCTCTCTCTTGGAGTTAGCACTAGGAAGGGAGGTCTCTCCAGTTTCCATAAGGCCCTAGATGTCAAAATACTAGAAAATACAGAAAATAAAAAAGCATGATTAATATAGGTGGGTCCTTGCCCAGAGCACTCTTGCCTAAAATGATTATGGGATGGACACTGCCCATACACATTTTCATTTTTTTTCTGTGTTTCTTTGTAGTAGATTAACCTGCCTTCTAAGTGATGTATTCTTTCTTCAGATTTGCTAATTCTTTTAAGGTTATGAAGAGGTCCTTCTGGTCTGGGCATCCTTCAGCCTCTTTAAATTGGTTTTGTATATTGATGATCAGTTCAGCAGGGCTCCAGTCCATCAAGTGCTGATTACCTAGTTTAATTCAGAAAACAATCTTATTTTGCTCAGACCAAGTTGGATAAGAGCTTTTCTTCGTAGTGTTCAATACAGACTACACTGTATTTACTGTGTACGGTAACTTCAGCTTAATACAGTTCAGTTCAGTTCAGTCGCTCAGTCGTGTCCGACTCTTTGCGACCCCATGAACTGCAGCACGCCAGGCCTCCCTGTCCATCACCATCTCCCGGAGTTCACTCACACTCATGTCCATTGAGTTGGTTGCCATCCAGCCATCTCATCCTCTGTCATCCCCTCTTCCTCCTGCCTTCAATCCCTCCCAGCATCAGAGTCTTTTCCAATGAGTCAACTCTTCGCATGAGGTGGCCAAAGTATAGGAGTTTCTGCTTTAGCATCATTCCTTCCAAAGAACACCCAGGGCTGATCTACTTTAGAATGGACTGGTTGGATCTCCTGGCAGTCCAAGGGACTCTCAAGAGTCTTCTCCAACACCACAGTTCAAAAGCATCAATTCTTTGGCGCTCAGCTTTCTTCACAGTCCAACTCTCACATCCGTACATGACCACAGGAAAAACCATAGCCTTGACTAGATGGACCTTTGTTGGCAAAGTAATGTCTCTGCTTTTGAATATGCTATCTAGGTTGGTCATAACTTTCCTTCCAAGGAGTAAGCGTCTTTTAATTTCATGGCTGCAGTCACCATCTGCAGTGATTTTGGAGCCCCCAAAAATAAAGTCTGACACTGTTTCCACTGTTTCCCCATCTATTTCCTGTGAAGTGATGGAACCAGATGCCATGATCTTCGTTTTCTGAATGTTGAGCTTTAAGCCAACTTATTCACTCTCCTCTTTCACTTTCATCAACAGGCTTTTTAGCTCCTCTTCACTTTCTGCCATAAGGGTGGTGTCATTTGCGTATCTGATGTTATTGATATTTCTCCCGGCAATCTTGATTCCAGCTTGTGCTTCTTCCAGCCCAGCGTTTCTCATGATGTACTCTGCATAGAAGTTTTTTTTTTTTAATTTATTTATTTATTTTTAATTTTTACTTTACAATTCTGTATTGGTTTTGGCATAGATTGACATGAATCCACCATAGGTGTACATGCGTTCCTATAAGTAGGGTGACAATATACAGCCTTGACATACTCCTTTTCCTATTTGGAACCAGTCTGTTGTTCCATGTCCAGTTCTAACTGTTGCTTCCTGACCTGCATACAGGTTTCTCAAGAGGCAGGTCAGGTGGTCTGGTATTCCCATCTCTTTCAGAATTTTCCACAGTTTGTTGTGATCCACATAGTCAAAGGCTTTGGCATAGTCAATAAAGCAGAAATAGATGTTTTTCTGGAACCCTCTTGCTTTTTCCATGATCCAGCGGATGTCGGCAATTTGATCTCTGGTTCCTCTGCCTTTTCTAAATCCAGCTTAAACATCTGGAAGTTCATGGTTCACGTATTGCTGAAGCCTGGCTTGGAGAATTTTGAGCATTACTTTACTAGTGTGTTAGATGAGTGCAATTGTGCGGTAGTTTGAGCATTCTTTGGCATTGCCTTCCTTTGGAATTGGAATGAAAACTGACCTTTTCCAGTCCTGTGGCCACTGCTGAGTTTTCCAAATTTGCTGGCATATTGAGTGCAGCACTTTGACAGCATCATCTTTCAGGATTTGAAATAGCTGAACTGGAATTCCATCACTTCCACTAGCTTTGTTCGTAGTGATGCTTTCTAAGGCCCACTAGACTTCACATTCCAGAATATCTGGCTCTAGGTGAGTGATTATCTGGGTCATGAAGATCTTTTTGGTACAGTTCTTCTGTGTATTCTTGCCACCTCTTCTTAATATCTTCTGCTTCTGTTAGGTCCATACCATTTCTGTCCTTTATTGCACCCATCTTTGCATGAAATTTTCCCTTGGTATCTCTAATTTTCTTGAAGAGATCTCTAGTCTTTCCCATTCTGTTGTTTGGCTCTATTTCTTTGCATTGATTGCTGAGGAAGGCTTTCTTGTCTCTCCTTGCTATTCTTTGGAACTCTGCATTCAGATGTTTATATCTTTCCTTTTCTCCTTTGCTTTTCACTTCTATTCTTTTCACAGCTATTTGTAAGGCCTCCCCTGACAGCCATTTTGCTTTTTTGCATTTCTTTTCCATGGGGATAGTCTTGATCCCTGTCTCCTGTACATTGTCACGAACCAGTCCATAGTTCATCAGGCACTCTATCTATCAGATCTAGTCCCTTAAATCTATTTCTCACTTTTACTGTAAAATCATAAGGGATTTGATTTCGGTCATACCTGAATGGTCTAGTGGTTTTCCCTACTTTCTTCAATTTAAGTCTGAATTTGGCAATAAGGAGCTCATGATCTGAGTCACACTCAGCTCCTGGTCTTGTTTTTGTTGACTGTATAGAGCTTCTCCATCTTTGGCTGCAAAGAATATAATCAATCTGATTTCAGTGTTGACCATCTGGTGATGTCCATGTGTAGAGTGTTCTCTTGTGTTGGAAGAGGGTGTTTGCTACGACCAGTAACTTCAGCTTAATACGGTAAGACTATTTAAACACGTGTAACACCCTATTTCAAACTATGGAGCCCTCAATCTTTTCCAGAGGGCTGCTGACACTTAAGTGACACTTAAGTAGTATATCCGAGGGGGGAGCCATTTTTTATGACACTGTGGTCACTAAGAGGCTTCCCTGGCGAATCAGTGGTAAAGAATCCACCTGCCAATGCATGAGATATGGGTTCAATCCCTGGTTTGAGAAGATACCCTGGAGAAGGAAATGGCAACCCGCTGCAGTATTCTTACCTGGAGAATCCCATGGGGAGAGGAGCCTGGCAGGCTACAGTCTGTGGAGTCACAAAAGAGTTGGACATGTTTTAGCAACTAAAAAATAACAACATGGTCACTAAGAGGATGGAGGTAACATTGTAGTCATCTATAAGCTTCTGGACACACCTCCTTTCTCCACAGAGATGTCTATAAGCCATAGGGAGAGAAAAGTTGTGGCAGATGCCTTTTTCATTATCAACTGCAATGTCTATAGGCTGGAACTGAGCGATATTTCTGGCATCCTGTCCCAACTCTCTAGCCAAAAAGGATTGCTTGTAACTGTAGTAACTCCATCCCACCTCTTATTTACATCACACAGTAATTACCTATTCTTGGTTCACTGTTTATTATTATCTTGGAAATTTAGCCATGATATTTTAAAGGATTTCTATGCAAACTTCCTTTAAGTATGCCGTAACCCTGAAATGATGAGGAGTAGCATTGAGAGAGAACTGGATTTGAGTCCTCATACTTATTACTCTGTGATTGTGACCAAATCACTTCTTATTTATTTGGCTGTGTCAAGATGTGGTATGTGGGATCTTTCATTTGGGTGCTCAGGCTTCTCCCTAGATGTGGTGTTTGGGTTTAGTAGCCCTGCTGGCATGTGGGGTCTTAGTTCACTAACCAGGGACTGAACCCACATCCCCTGCATTGAAAGGCAAATTCTTAACCATTGGTATGTGTGTGCTCAGTCATGTCCAACTCTTTGCAACCTTGTGGACTATGGCCCTCCAGGCTTCTCTGACCTTGAAAATTTTCAGGCAAGAATATTGAAGTGGGTTGCCATTTCCTCCTCCAGGGGATCTTCCTGACCCAGGGATCGAACCCGCATCTCCTGCATTGGCAAGCAGATCCTTTACCACTGAGCCCCTGGGAAGCCCTTAGCCACCGGACCACCACATAAGCCCCCAGATTACTTCTCTTTGACCAGTTTCCTCATCAAAAATGTAGAATAATAATTTTGGATTACATGATTTCCACAGAAACTTCTAGCTTTAAAGCACTAAGCTCAACTGAATTGTTTCACATAAAAATGGGGTTATCCTATTCCTAGAATATGCTATATGGTACTTTGGACCTCCACTTAGCTTTTACTTTTTTTGTCCTGGTGCTCTTGTCACTTGTTTAAAAGTCTGTTCCAACTTTCTTCATCAAAAAGAGGATACAAACGTTTGGGGATAGATATCTCTGTATCCCCTATCATTTTGTATAAAGGGGCTGTTTGATAGATGTTGGTTGAATTATATTAGTGTGAGAGTGAGTGACCTTGAAACAAGTAATTTGGGGGTAACAGAGTCTTAAAAGGTTGAGAAGTTGAAACCCTGCAAAACAGGACTTTGACAAGCTAGTTGATTGGATATGTAGCAGTTCCTGTGGTTATATTGCAGGAACTATATTTATAAAATTATAAAATGATTTTGTTTCTCTAGAACACTGAAAGAGTAACTTGACTTTATACTACCCAAAGCAATTTATAGATTCAATGCAATTCCTATCAAGCTACCAATGGTATTTTTCACAGAACTAGAACAAATAACTTCAAGATTTGTATGGAAATACAAAAAACCTCGAATAGCCAAAGCAATCTTGAGAAAGAAGAATGGAACTGGAGTAATCAACCTGCCTGACTTCAGACTCTACTACAAAGCCACAGTCATCAAGACAGTATGGTACTGGCACAAAGACAGAAATATAGATCAATGGAACAAAATAGAAAGCCCAGAGATAAATCCACACACCTATGGACACCTTACCTTTGACAAAGGAGGCAAGAATATACAATGGATTACAGACAATCTCTTAACAAGTGGTGCTGGGAAAACTGGTCAACCACTTGTAAAAGAATGAAACTAGAACACTTTCTAACACCATACACAAAAATAAACTCAAAATGGATTAAAGATCTAAATGTAAGACCAGAAACTATAAAACTCCTAGAGGCAAAACACTCTCTGACATACATCACAGCAGGATCCTCTATGACCCACTTCCCAGAATATTAGAAATAAAAGCAAAAATAAACAAATGGGACCTAATTAAACTTAAAAAGCTTCTGCACAACAAAGGAAACTATAAGCAAGGTGAAAAGACAGCCTTCAGAATGGGAGAAAATAATAGCAAATGAAGCAACTGACAAACAACTAATCTCAAAAATATACAAGCAACTCCTACAGCTCAATTCCAGAGAAATAAATGACCCAATCAAAAAATGGGCCAAAGAACTAAATAGACATTTCTCCAAAGAAGACATACAGATGGCTACAAACACATGAAAAGATACTCAACATCACTCATTATCAGAGAAATGCAAATCAAAACCACAATGAGGTACCATTTCACACCAGTCAGAATGGCTGTGATCCAAAAATCTGCAAGCAATAAATGCTGGAGAGGGTGTGGAGAAAAGGGAACCCTCTTATACTGTTGGTGGGAATGCAAACTAGTACAGCCATTATGGAGAACAGTGTGGAGATTCCTTAAAAAACTGGAAATAGAACTGCCTTATGACCCAGCAATCCCACTGCTGGGTATACACATGGAGGAAACCAGAATAGAAAGAGACACATGTACCCCAATGTTCATCACAGCACTGTTTATAATAGCCAGGACATGGAAGCAACCTAGATGTCCATCAGCAGATGAATGGATAAGAAAGCCGTGGTACATATACACAATGGAGTATTACTCAGCCATTAAAAAGAATACATTTGAATCAGTTCTAATGAGGTGGATGAAACTGGAACCTATTATACACAGTGAAGTAAGCCAGAAAAACACCAATACAGTATATTAACGCATATATATGGAATTTAGAAAGATGGTAACGATAACCCTGTATGTGAGACAGCAAAAGAGACACAGATGTATAGAACAGTCTTTTGGACTCTGTGGGAGAGGGAGAGGGTGGGATGATTTGGGAGAATGGCATTGAAACATGTATAATATCATATATGAAACAAGTTGCCAGCCCATGTTCAATGCATGATACTGGATGCTTGGGGCTGGTGCACTGGGACAACCCAGAGGGATGGTATGGGGAGGGGGGGGAGGGGTGTTCAGGATGGGGAACACGTGTATACCTGTGGCAGATACATGTTGATGTATGGCAGAACCAATACAATATTGTAAAGTAACCTCCAATTAAATAAATTTTTATTTAAAAAATAAATAAATTTCTTTATGGTCCATTATACTTTTGATGATGAAAGTAACTTCTGATAGTTTTATAGTTAGTTTCTATCTAAATCTTGTGACGATCAAGGATATTTTTGCTTTGTGTTTGGGAGTTTCCACATTATTCAAGGCTTGAGAAAGGAAGATAGACCATCTAGAATAATGTCAGCCATACCTAAATATGTTTTATTGAATTTAAGAAAAAAACTCAAGAAATTTATTTTCTTAATGCATTTCCATTTATGTGCAGTGTTTTTCATCTAAAGCTAAAATGTAACTATGGGTGAGGAACGGGGGAGCTGAATATAGAATTGGTGCCAACAGATGTAAAAATGCCATGGAAATCTTTGGCCCAGAAATAAAAGCTTACCAAAATACATACACACAGTTGTTGGACTCCTGAACAGATACACAGCCGTCTGTATAGACAACAGTGCTTTGGCCAAGAGTCCCGGAGGCAAGCCAACCTCCCATCCAGATGCCACTGCCAGTGAGGAACCATTTGTCTTCTAGTTCTCTGGCTGCCAACCGTCTTTCCCACTCTTTGGCATGGGTTTATACTGGGTTTGCTCAAGTAAATTAAGACTCTGAAGAGTTCTGTATTAACATGCTGCAACAATGGTGTACTATTTGAATGCCTTTTTAACTGTAGTATAGTTAACTGACAATATTATGTTAGTTTCAGGTGTATAATTCATTATTTTCATAGATTATATACCATATAAAGTTATTTCAATATTATTGACTATATTCCGGTATTATTGACAATATATAGTGCTATACATTACATTCATATGACTTATTATTTTATAACTGGTAATTTTTACCTTTTGATTCCCTTCACCTAATTTGCCTATCTTCCCACTTCCCTCCCCTCTGGCAACCACTAGTAGTTTTCTACTTATGAGTGTTTCTGTTCTGTTATATATGTTCTTTCGTTTTTTAGATTTCACACATAAGTGAAAGGGCTTCCCTTGTGGCTTAGCTGGTAAAGAATCTGCCTGTGATGAGGGAGACCTGGATTCGATCCCCTGGAGAAGGGAAAGGCTACCCACTCCAGTATTCTGGCCTGGAAAATTCCATGGACTATATAGTCCATGGGGCCGCAAAGAGTCAGATACAACTAGGAGACTTTCACTTTCACTTTCAAATGAAATTGCTTTGAAAATTAAGAAGATAACATTTTTATTTCTGTATGGATCCAACTTTACAAGCTAGAAATACCTTGAGAGCTTTAAAGTTCTGGCAGCTCCAAACATACAAGCAAAAAAAGAAAAAATATACTGAACTTTTTGGGAGAGGGCAGTTGTTCATATGCATAGTGCATGCTTCAAAAATCTCCCTGCTGATCAAAAAATGCAATAAGTGCATTTTTTCCCAAGAAAATTGAATAGTTGTCAGTATTCTTCCCTGATAGTTTGCATGTAAGGCTAGTTTACCAGAAGGAAAAAAAAATCAACATGAGCACTCTCTCTTCACCTTGTAATCTCATTGCATTACAATTTCTTTCTTAAATTTTTTAAAATTTTATATTGGAGTATAATTGATTTAAATGTTGCATTACTTTCAGATGTACAGCAAAGTGACTCTGTTATATATACAGATATATCTCTTCCTTTCAAATTCTTTTCCCATTTAGGTTATTATAGAATATAGAGTTCCCTGTGTTATACAGTAGGTCCTTGTTAGTTATCTATTTTAAATATAGGAGTGAATATATGTTAATCCAGACTCTGAATTTATCATTCCCCCCAACCTTTCCCCTTTGGAAATCATAAGTTTGTTTTCTAAGTCTGTGAATCTGTTTCTGCTTTGTAAATAAGTTCATTTCTATCATTTTTTAAGATTCCACATATAGGTGATAGTATATGATATTTGTCTCTGTTGCTGCTGCTAAGTCGCTTCAGTCATTTCCGACTCTGTGCGACCCCATAGACGGCAGCCCACCAGGCTCCCCCGTCCCTGGGATTCTCCAGGCAAGAACACTGGAGTGGGTTGCCATTTCCTTCTCCAATGCATGAAAGCGAAAAGTGAAAGTGAAGTTGTTCAGTTGTGTCCGACTCTTCGTGACCCCATGGACTGCAGCCTACCAGGCTCCTCCGTCCATGGGATTTTCCAGGCAGGAGTACTGGAGTGGGGTGCCATCGCCTTCTCCAATTTGCCTCTGACTTACTTCAATTAGTTTGATAATCTACAAGTCCATCCATGTTGTTGCAGATAGCATTATTTCACTCTTTTTTATGATTGACTAATATTCCATTGTATGTATGTATCACATCTTCTTTTATCCATTCATTCCTATGTTGATGGACATTTAGGTTGCCTCCATATCTTGGCTATTGTAAATGGTGCTGCTGTCAACACTGGGGCGCATGTATCTTTTCAAATTATGGGTTTCTCCAGATATATGGTTGGATCATATGGTAGCTCTATTTTTAGTTTTTTAAGGAACCCCTCCATACTGTTCTCCATAATGGTTGTACCAATTTACCTTCCCACCAACAGTGTAGAAGGGTTCCCTTTTGTCCATGCTCTCTCCAACAGTTATTGTTTGTAGACTTTTTGATAATGGCCATTCTGACTGGTGTTAGGTGATGCCTCATTGTATTTTTGATTTGCATTTCTCTGTTAGCGATGTTGAACATCTTTTCAGGTGCCTCTTGGCCATCCGTGTGTCTTCCTTGGAGAAATGTCTATTTAGGTCCTCTGCCCATTTTGATTGGGTTGTTTGTTTTTTTGGATATTGAGCTGCATGAGCTGTTTGTATATTTTGGAGATTAATCCCTTGTCAGTCACATCATTTGCAAATATTTTCTCCCATTCTGTGAGTTGTCTTTTTGCTTTTTTTTTTTTTATGGTTTTCTTGGTGCAAAAGCATTTAAGTTTAATTAGGTCTCATTTGTTTTTTGTTTTCGTTTATTTTTATTGCTTTTATTATGTCTCTAGGAGACAGATTTAAAAAGACATTGCTGCAATCTATGTCAAAGAGCGTTCTTCCTATGTTTTCTCTGAGTTTTATAGTATCCAGTCTGACATTTAGATCCTTAATCCATTTTGAGTTTATTTTTGTGTATGGTGTTTAAGAATGCTGTAATTTTATTCTTTTACACATAGTTGTCCAGTTTTCCCAGCACTGTTTATTGAAGAGAATGTCTTTTCTCCATTGTACATTCTTGTCTCCTTTGTTGTAGATTAATTGATCATAGGTGCATGGGTTTATTTCTGGACTTTCTGTGCTGTTCCATTGATGTATATTTCTGTTTTTGTGCCACTATGGTACTATTTTGATTACTGTAGCTTTGTAGTATTGTCTGAAGTCAGGGAGCCTAACTCCTCTAGCTCCATTTTTCTTTATCAAGATTGTTTTAGCTATTCAGGGTTTTTTGTGTTTCCATTACAAATTTAAAATTTTTGTTGTTCTGCTTCTGTGGAATATGTCATTGGTAATTTGATAGGGATTGCATCAAATCTGTAGCTTGCCTTGGGTAGTATAAAAATTTGACAATATAGATTCTTCCAGTTCAAAAATATTGCCTATCTCTTTGTCATTTTCAGTTTCTTTTATTTTTTCCAGTTTTTGAGATATAATTAATACATATATATTTAAGATGTACAATGTGATGATTTAATATATGGACAAACTGGAAATGATTTCCACAATTAAGCTAATGAACTACTCTTAGCACACTCAAAGTATAAAATACAGTATTGTTAACTATAGTCACCATGCTGTACATTAGATTCCCAGAATTTGTTCATCATATAACTGAAAGTTTATACCCCTTGACCAATATTTTCCCATTTTCCCAATTCCTGGCCTCTGACAGCCATCCTTCCATTCTTTGTTTCTATGAGTTTGACTTTTTTATATTCCACATATAAGTTAGCGCATGCAGAATATGTCTTTTTGTTTCTCACTTACCTTGCTTAGCATAATATCCTCCAGGTTCCTTCATGTTGTTGCAGATGGCAGGATTTTCATATTTACTGGCAATGTTATATATACCATCTCTTTTTTATCTGTTTATCCACTGATAGACACTTAGTTTGTTTCTATATCTTAACTGTTTCACATATGTTGAAACAAATATGGGAGTGCATATATCTCTTTCAGGTGCTGATTTCATTTCCTTTGGAGATATATACCCGGAAGTGAAATTGCTGGATCATATGGTTGTTCTATTTTTGATATTTTGAGGAATCTTTGTACTGTTTTCCATAATGGCTGACCCATTTACTATTCTCATCAACTGTGCATAAGGATTCTCCTTTTTCCACATCCTTGCTAATACTTACTATTTTTTGTCCTTTAAAATTTTAGTTTTATTGGAGTATCAGTGATTTACAATGTTGTTAGTTTCCAGTGTATAGCAATGTGATTCAATTATACAGATACATATATTGATTCTTTTTAGATTCTTTTCTCATATAGGTTATCACAGAATATTGGGTAGAGTTTCCTGTAATAAACAGTAAGTCCTTGTTGGTTATCGGTCTTATATATAGTAGTGTGTATACGTTTATCCCAAGCTCCTGATTTATCCCTCCCCCACAACATTTCCACTTTGGTAAACATAAGTTTGTTTTCCACATCTGTAAGTCTTTCTGTTTCGTAAGTAAGTTCATTTATATACCTTTTTAAAAATTAGATTCCACATATGAGTGATAGCATATGATATTTTTCTATCTGTGTCTAATTTCACTTAGTGGGATAATCTTTCAGTCTATCCATGTTGCCTCAAATGACATTATTGCATTCTTTTTTATGGCTCATATTCCATTGTATATATGTATTGCATCTTTATCCATTCCTCTGTCGATTGACATTTTAGGTTGCTTCCATGTGTTGGCTGTTGTAAATGGTGCTGTAATGAACACTGAGGTCTGTATATCTTTACAGATTATGGTTTTCTCCAGATATATGTCCAGGAGTGGGATTTCAGGATCATATGCAAGCTCTATTTAGTGTTTTAATTAATATCCATCTGTTCTCCATAGTGGTTGTACCAATTTACATTCCCAGTAACAGTGTAGGAGGGTTCCCTTTTCTCCAAATCCTCTCCAGCATTTATTGTTTGAATACTTTTAAAAAGAAGTATTTATTAGGGTATATTTGATTTACAATGTGTTTCAGATGTATAGAAAGGGAATCAGTTATACATATACCTATATCCACTCTTTTTTACATTTTTTCCCCATATCAGTCATTGCATAGAATTGAGACACTTCCTATGCTATACAGCAGGTCCTTCTTAGTTATATATAGTTGTGTGTGTAATGTCAGTCCCAATCTCTGCATTTATCCCTCTCCACCCTGTCCTCGGCTTTCCCCCTTGGTAACCACAACTTGTTTTTTTACATCTGTGACACTATTTTTATTTTGTAAATAAGTTATTTGTACCATATTTTTAGATTCCACATATAAGTAATATTATATTTGTCTTTCTCTGTCTGCCTAGGAATGGGATTGAAGGATCATATAGTAGCTCTAGTTTCAGCTTTTAAAGGAACTTCCATACTGTTCTCCATAACTGGCTGTACCAATTAGTGTTCTCACCAACAGTGTAAGAGGGTTCCCTTTTCTCCATGTCCTCCTCTCTAATATTTATTGTTTGTAGATTTTTCTGATGATGGCCATTCTAAGCAGTGTGAGGTGATCTCTCACTGTAGTTTTGATTTGCATTTCTCTAATAATCAGTGATGGTGAGCATCTTTACATGTGCTCTTTTGGCCATCTGCATGTCCTCTTTGGAAAAAATATCTATTTAGATCGTCTGTCCATTTTTTTTCTTTGATTGGGAGGTTTGTTTTTTTCATATTGAGTTGCATGAGCTGTTTGTGTATTTTGGAGATTGATCACTGTTGATTACTTCATTTGAAAAAAAATTTTTAATGGATTCCTTTGCTTAATTATGTTTGTTTATTTTTGTTTTTATTTTCATTATTAGAAGAGGTGGATCAAAAAAGATATTGCCACAATTTATACCGAAGGATGGTCTGCCTTTTTTCCCTGTTTTATAGTGTTTGGCCTTACATTTAGGTCTCTGATACGTTTCAAGTTTATCTTTGCATATGGTATTAGAGAATGTTCTGTGTTCTAATTTCATTCTTTCACATGTACTTGTCTGTTTTTCCCAGCGCCACTTATTGCAAAGATTGTATTTTCTCCATTGTGTATTCTTCCCTCCTCTTTCATAGATTAGTTGATCATGTTGCTGTTTAGTTGCTAAGTTGTATCTGACTCTTTGAGACCCCATGAGCTGTAGCCCACCAGGCTCATCTGTCTTTGGATTTCCCAGGCAACAGTACTGGAGTGGCTTGCCATTTCCTTCTCCAGAGGATCTTCCAAACTCAGAGATAGAACCCAAGTCTCTTGCATCTTGTGCACTGCAAGTGGATTCTTTAACACTGAGCCACCTGTGATATTGTCTTGAGAAACAAGTCTACTGGCCTAGTGTTCAACCAACATAATGCTACTGAAAAACCTGAAAGTCTTATTTAGCATTTCCATCTCAGACTAGATCAAAGAAACAGTTCTCTTTAAGCTATAATTTCATGATTGTATAGAAAAATCACTGATCCTTCAGACAATAAATTCATACTATACTATTTTAAAGTGATTTTTACCTCTTTGTAAAGAAGGGTCAAAAAATAATCAGAATTTTTAAAAATGAAAAATGAGATCACTCAAAGTTAATAAAACGAATCATGACCCAACTCTATTTACTTTCAAAATAATTAATTCTACCCAGGCTTCCAGGATAAACAAATGAATGAAAAAATTAAAGTTTATATACAGGAAATTATTTTTACAACTACAGACATCAAAAAACCAAAAAGAGCTTTAGATATGTAATATTTCCCTAGAGCATTTCTTGAAACTGTTTACTACAGTTACTACATATGCAAAGTAAGAATTGCAGGAAAAAACAACCTAAAAATTGGTATTAAATTTGTTTAATATCACATCTTTTAAAAAAAAGTCAGCCGTACGGTTGAAGCTATAATACAAATGTTTAATTATTGGCACTATACTAAAAAGCACTGTGGAGAACATCTTATTTAAATAAAATGAGGATAATATTTCACTGGGGACTATATCCAACAGATTTTTATCTCTCCACACCTAGCGTTTTATAGGCAAAATTTAAACACAAATTTTTAAAAATAATGAAAACCATATTTTGCTCAGGAATACTATTACATATATACCATATAGGTTATTTTATAGCAGATACTAGTCTGACAAATTTCAGATGGCAGAATGCTAAGCAGTAACTTTGGTATTGTCCAGCTAGTTGTTTCTTGTCATCCTGGAGAATCTGCCAGTGTGTAATGTTGAGAGCATCTTGTCACCACTACTTCTCTTCTCAGAGGTAACTCCACTGTGATAGAACATTTATATTCTTAAGATGCAAGGCCTAGCAAAAAGCCTCCCATAGATCCACTGGATATCACAGTGCTCTGTTTGAAAAAGTCTGTTTCATTGTCTTACAGTGCACAAATTTATTCCCAGGCTTTCTACCCTGTCTGCTGATATGTATTTCCGTTTTTGTGTCAGTATTATACCTTTTTGATTATTGGAGTTTTGTAGTACAGTCTGGAGACAGGGAGTCTGATTCTTCCATCACTGTTTTTCTTAAGATTGCTTTGATTATTTGGGGTATTTTGTATTTCCACATAACTTTAAAAATGTTTTGTTCCAGTTTGTTCTAGTGAAAAATGCCATTGGTAATTTGATAGGGGTTGCATTGAATCTGTAAATTTCCTTGGGTAGTATGGTCATTTTGACAATATTGATTCTTCCAATCCCCTCCAAGAATATGGTATATCTTTTCATCTGTTTGTATTATCTTCCATTTCTTTCATCAGTGTCATAGTTTTCAAAGTACAAGTCTTTTGCCTCCTTGGTGGGTGTACGCCTAGGTATTTTATTTTTTCTGATGCAATGGTAAATGGGATTGATTCCTTAATTTCCCTTGCTGATATTTTGTTGTCAGGGTATAAAAATCCAATATTTCTGTATATTAATTTTGTATCCTGAAACTTTACCAAATTCATTGATGAGCTTTAGTAGTATTCTGGTAGCATCTTTAGGATTTTCTTTGTGTAGTAGCATGTCATCTGCAAACAGTGACAGTTTTACTTCTTCCTCTCCAATTTGGATTACTTTTATTTCCTTTTCTTCTCTGATTGTTGTGGCCAGGACTTCCAAAACTATGTTGAATAAAAGTGGCAGTAGTGGACATCCTTGTCTTGTTCCTGATCTTAGAGGGAGTGTGCATGCATGCTTAGTCGTGTCTGACTTTTTGCAACCTTGGGACCCACCAGGCTCCTTTGTCCATGGAATTTTCCTGGTAAGAATACTGGAGTGGGTTGCCATTTCCTACTCCAGGGGAATCTACCTGACCCAGGGATTGAACCCACATCTCTGTGTCTCCTGCACTGGCAGGCAAATTCTTTACCACAGAGCCACCATGGAGGCCCTGAGAGGGAATGCTTTGAGCTTTTCACTGTTGAGTACAATTTTAGCTGTAGGTTTACCATACATATGTGGCCTTTATTATTTTGAGGTATGGTCCCTCTACACCCAGTTTCTGGAGAGTTTTTATCATAAATGGATGTTGAATTTTGTCAAAAGTTCTGCACTTGTTGAAATGATCATATGGTTTTTATTCTTCAATTTGTTGATTGGTGTGTCATGCCGATTGATTTGTTGTGGATATTGACAAATCCTTACATCCCTGAGATAAACCCCATTTGAACATGATGTTTGATCTTTTTAATGTCCTGTTGGATTCCATTTGCTAGTATTTTGTTGAAGATTTTTGTGTCTACATTCACCTGTGATACTGGCCTGTAATTTTCTTTCTTTGTGATATCTTTGGTTTTGATATCAGGTGATGGTAGCCTCATAAAACAAGTTTGGGAGCATTCCTTTCTCTGAAGCTTTTTGGAATAGTTTCAGAATGATAGCTTTTAACTCTACTCTAAATGTTTGATAGAATTTGCCTGTTTAGCTATCTGGTCCTGGACTTTTGTTTGTGCGAGTTTAAAATTACAGTTTCACTTTCAGTAATAGTAAGTGAAAGTGACTCTGACTCTTTTCGACGCTATGGACTGCAGCCTTCCAGGCTCCTCTGCCCATGGGATTCTCCAGGCGATCTTCCCAACCCAGGGATCGAACCCAGGTCTCCTGCAGTGCAAGCAGGTTCTTTACCATCTAAGCCACCAGGGAAGCCCAAAACCGAGTTTCTTCATCTTGTCTATTTCTTTCTGGTTCAGTCTTGGGAAATTGTACCTTTCTAAGAATTTGTCCATTTCTTCCTGGTTTCCATTTTATTGGCATATAGTTGCTTGTATACTCTCTTATGACCCTCTGTTGTGTCTACTGTACCTTCTCTCTTTTTTTTGTTAATTTCTAATTTTATTGGTTTGAGCTGTCTCCCTTTTTTCCCTTGATGAGTCTGGCTAATTTTGTTTATCTTTTCAGAGAACCAGCTTTTATAATAGTTTCATTGATCTTTGCTATTGTTTTCTTTATCTTTATTTCATTTATTTCTGCTTTGATCTTTGTAATTTCTTCTAACTTTGGGTTTTGTTGTTCTTCCTTTTCTAGTTGTTTTTGCTGTAAGGTTAGGTTGTTTATTTGAAATTTTTCTTGTTTCCTGAGGTAAGATGATAAACTTTCCTCTTAGAACCTCTTTACTTCCTCCCATAGGTTTTGGATTGTTGTGTTTTCATTTGTCCCTAGGTATTCTTTTTATTCCCTTTTATTTCTTCAGTGATCAATTGGTTTTTTAGTGGCATACTTTTTAGCCTCCATGTGTTTATGTTTAAAAAGTTTTTTCTTGTAGTTGTTTTCTAATTCCATTTCATTGTGGTCAGAAAACTTGCTTGATATAATTTCAGCTTTATTAAATTGACTGAGTTTCACTTCGTGGCCAATCACTATGTGATCAGTCCTGGAGAATGTTTCATATGTACTTGAAAAGAATGAGTATTTTGCTGCTTTTGGATGGAATGCTCTATAAATATCAATCAACCCATCTAGCCTAATGCATCATTTAAGGCCTGTGTTTCCTTATTGATTTTGTGTCTGGATTATTTTTCTGATGAAAGTGGGGTGTGACAATCCCCATATGTTTGTTTGTTAGTTCTTCTAGCTACATGCTGTTAAACATTTCTTGTATCTTCTTGGTCTGTGTCTCCATTGTTTTCCAAGATCTTGGATCATCTTTACTGTCATTACTCTGAATTTTTTTAGGGGTAGATTGCCTATCTCCATTTCACTTAGTTGTTCTTCTGGGGTTTTATCTTGTTCCTTTGTCTGGGACATAGTCCTTTGCCATCTCATTTTGTCTGTTTGTGATTGTGGTTTCCGTTCCACAGGTTGCAGGCTTGTATTCTTCTTGCTTCTGCTATCTGACCCCTGGGTGGATGAGGCTGGCCTAAGAGGATTGTGCAGGCTTCCTGATGGGAGGAACTGGTTCCTGCCCACTGGCATGTGGATCTGGGTCTTGTGTCTCTGGTGAGCAGGACCATGTCAAGGTGTGTGTTTAGCAGGAAGCTGCGGGTTTAGAAAGACTTCAGGTAGCCTTTGTGCAGATGGGTGGGACTGTGTGTCTACCCTGTTGGTTGTTTGGCCTGAGGCATCCCAGCACTGGAACCTAAAGTCTGCTGGGTGGGGCCAGGTCTTGGTGAGAAAATAGTGAGCTTCAGGAGAGCTTATGCCAAGGACTATTCTCCAGAACTATTGCCACCAATGTCTTTGTCCCTGCGTTGAGACACAGCTGCTCCTTGTCTCCATAGGAGACCCTCTGACACAAGCAGATGATTCTGGTCCAGGCTCTTTATGAGGTCAGTGCTTTTCCCCCTGGGTCCCAGTGCATACAATGTCTTGTGGAAATTCCAAGAGTACAATTTCTGTTTCCTGTGTAATTCTTGTAATCAAACCCCACTGGTCTTCAAAACCATGTGGTCTGGGGGCTCCTCTTCCTGATGCCAGACACTCAGACTGGGAAGCCTTACATGGTGCTCAGAACTTCCACTCCTATGAGAGAACCTCTCTGATATAATTATTTTTGCATTTGTGGGTCACCCATCTAGTGGGAATGGGATCTGATTTCAACACAGTTGCACCACTCCTATCTTCTCATGGCTACTTCTTTGGATGTAGGATATCTTTTTTGGTAGGTTCTAGCTTTTTTTTTTTTTTTTTAATCTATGGTTGTTCAGTTAGTTGTGATTTTGGTGTTTTCATTAACAGAGATGAGCTCATGTCATTTTTTCTCCACTCTCTTGTCTCAACCCTCAGATTCCAATTTCCTTTTAAGTGAGGTTGTACCTGGCACCAGCACCATTTTATACTTTCCAACCCCTCCCACTAGGAGAGGCTTCTTTACCTACCAACTGTATTTCACCTCCCTTACATCACCAGGGTTGGGCAGCCAGACAAATCCTGCTGAAAGAGTTGACTTTTGCAGCTACCTTGCAAGAGTAGAGTTTTGAGATTTATCTGATCAAAGAGATTATCAGAAGATAGCAGCTTGAATGGATCTTGGATTTTGATGGATTCATAAACATGCCATAGTTCAATTCAGATATTTTAATTTGTACAACAAATAATTCTTTTACTTTAAAATTTCTGTAATATCAAAATAAAACATTAAACTATTGCATGCTGCAAAAGGAAAAGCAAAGAGGCCAGGTTTACATTGATTATCTTGGCTCTGTTAAGTTTGTATAAATGTAACATTGAACTAGGGGAATACTTTTTTGTAGGTACCCCTATTCTTTCTCCAACTTGCCCACAAAAATACAATGAACTCGTGAGGTTGATTTGTTAGAGTTTCAGTCAGGAAGTCCATGAAATCTTAACCATTCAAGAAGTATTGTTTTCCTTGGCTACCTTCAGTGGAGCTGCCATATTAACTTTTCTTGAAGCAACATTAATTGCTCTCAGAACTCTTAAGTATCATTGACATTGATAAATCATCCTTAAAGAGACATGAACAAATAATCAACTGCTCATCATCATATTCAGGAAAGATAAACATTTTTACAAGGAGTAATGCATTAAGCAACCTACTTATGTAATGCTGGATTGCATAAATATTTCTTGATGAGCCATAAATGGTATCCTATAAATTGAGTGACTAATGCATTGAAGAGGCAGCTTAATCATAGAAAACCGTGGGACAAGGTACCCTGTAGAAAACATATTTATTTATTTTTATTGCAAAACAGAAACAGAGCTATTCAGCTGTTAGAGTTTAGTCTGTTTGTTTCACAACTATACATTAATATTAATAAAACTTCCCTAACTCTTGTGTTAATGTGATGAAATTATTACTGACAACATCAAAGTGATATTTAAATAATAAAATTTCTTTGATATTATGTAATATACTTTGTTGTTGTTCATTTGCTAAGTCATATCCGTCTCTTTGCAATCCCATGGACTACAGCACATCAGGCTTTCCTGTCCTTCACTATCACCTGGAGTTTGCTCAAACCCATGTCTATTGAGTCTGTGATGCCATCCAACCATCTCATCCTCTGTTGCCTCCTTTTCCTCTGCCCTCAGTCTTCCCCAGCATCAGGGTCTTCTCCAGTGAGTCATCTCTTTGCATAGGTGGCCAAAATATTGGAGCTTCAGCTTTAGCATCAGTCCTTCCAATGAATATTTAAGGTTGATATCTTTTAGGATTAACTGGTTTGATCTCCTTGCAGTCCAAGGGACTTTCAAGGGTCTTCTCCAGCACTACAATTCAAAAGCATCAATTCTTCAACACTCAGCCTTCTTTATGGTTCAACTCGTACATCTATATACATGACTACTGGAAAAACCATAGCTTTGACTAGACAGATGTTTGTCAGCAAAGTGATGTCTCAACTTTATAATACACTGTCTAGGTTTGTCACAGCTTTCCTTCCAAGGAGTAAGCATCTTTTAATTTCATGTCTCCAGTCACTCTCTGCAGTAATTTTGGAGCCCAAGAAAATAAAATCTGTCAGTGTTTCCACTTTTTCCTCATCTATTTGCCATGAAGTGTTGGGACCAGGTGCCATGATCTTAGTTTTCTGAATGTTGAGTTTTAAGCCAGCTTTTTCACTGTCCTCTTTCACTCTTATCAAGAGGCCATTTAGTTCCTCTTCACTTTCTGCCATTAGAGTAGTATCTCGCATATCTGAAGTTGTTTTTATTTCTCCCAGCAATCTTGATTCCAGTTTGTGACTCATCCAGCTCAACATTTCACGTGATGTACTCTGCACATAAGTTAAATAATCAGGGAGACAAATACAGCCTTGACATACTCCTTTCCTAATTTTGAACCTGTCTGTTATTCCTTGTCCAGTTCTAACTATTGTTTCTTGACCTACATACAAGTTTCTCAGGAGACAGAAAAGGTGGTCTGGTATTCCCATCTCTTTAAGAATTTTCCAGTTTGTTGTGATCCACAAAATTAAAGGCTTTAGTGTAGTCAGTGAAGCAGTAGATGTTTTTCTGGAATCCCCTGTTTTTTTTTTTCTGACCCAATGGATGTCGGCAATTTGATCTCTGGTTCCTCTTCCTTTTCTAAATCCAGCTTGTACATCCAGAAGTTCTCAGTTCACATACTGCTGAAGCCTAGCTGAAGGATTTTGAGGATTACCTTATTAAGCAAGTGAAATGAGTGCAGTTGTGTGATAGTTTGGACATTTCTTGACATTGCCTTTCTTTGGAATTGGAATGAAAACTGACCTTTTCCAGTCCTCTGGCCGCTGCTGCATTTTCAAAGTTTGCTGACATACTGAGTGCAACACTTTAACAGCATCATCTTTAGGATTTTCAATAGCTCAGCTATACTTTGCTGTATAGAAAAATAGCTCTACAAATATATAGACAATGGCAATATTAGTTGTTTATCATCTCCTTATGAATTTTCTAATTCATCAATCTAAATAAAGTCTGCTGTATTTACTCTGTATTATCTTCTTTTATGGGGCTTCCCAAATGGCTTAGCAGGTAATGAATCTGTCTGCAATGCAGGAGACACACACGGGTTCAGTCCTTGAGTTAAGAATATCCCCTGGAGAAGGAAATGGCAACCCACTCCATTATTCTTGCCTGGAAAATCCCATGGACAGAAGGAGCCTGGCGGGCTTTAGTCCATGGAGTCACAAAGAGTCAGACATGATTTAGCAACTAAGCACACACACATCTTTTACAGAGTATGGTTTCAACAAACCCTCCATTTAAAAGAAAAATCAGTTGGTAGTATTTTCTCTTAATTCTCCACTTTCTGTTTCAAAGGAAAAGAACATGATTCATCTTTTTTTGGGAAAAGTAGCCACTATGAAGAGTATCTTTTTTGTTGTATTTGAGAAACAGGGTTATATTAATGGGAAAATAGATACTACTGATTGGAATAAGAGAAGTGGCATGAGTTAGCACTCTCTTCTCATTTGCCCTTTCTTTATCTGCCTCTGAGCACCAGCTTTACCTTTATCCCTTCATGGACAATCTCACCAGCTTTACCTTTATCCTTTCATGGACAATCTTTATCCTTTCATGGACAAAACATCTATAGAGACATCAGCAAATCTCAGCAATGGGATGACACTACATGGTCCTCAGCCCTGAATGAAAATGCCACACTTTGCTAGGATTACAAACCTTCTCACAAATACGTGCTACTTGAAAGCCTTCCAATAAGTTTTACATTCCCAGTGGTATATAATAGATCTGCAGCAATTATTTGTGTATGCATTTTATGTTGTTATTGAATAATTATGATTCCATTTTCAAATTATGTTCTATAAACTCTCATTTTGAGAACTGTTAACAACAGTTTTAGCTAAATTTTTTTAGTACTTAGTATGTGATTTCTATGCATTTTATCATCCAGTGCTCACAAGTCTTTGAAGTAATATTAGTTATTATTTCCATTTTATGGATAAGGGATGTGAGGATTAGATAAATGTCATCAGTAAGCAGTTGAGCTGAAATTTGAACTGGGCCCTTTGACTCCAGAGCTCAGTAGTACAGCATAGCTGTTAGATGAAAAAGGATTTTGGGGTCAGTGGATTTGGAAATGCAGAATTAAACCAAATTTTGAAAACTTCCATCTTACAGAACTTCTCTGAGTATTTAATATGCCAGTGCAGATTGAATCTTTAAGAATAAAAATTATATGGAATATAGTATGTGATATTCCTAAACTTACTAAACCCTACATATTTCTCAAGTGCTTAAGCCTGAAAATTCAGTTTTTAAGATGTCAATATTATTCAGAGCTATTTAGAAATTTAATATAATTCCTATAAAAATTCCAAGTTTTTTTTTTTTTCAGAAATGGAAAAGCCAATCCTCAAATTCATATGGAATTGTAAAGGACCCATAATAGCTAGAGTAATCTCAAAGAACAAAAACAAAGTTGGAGAACTTCCATTTCTTTATTTTGAAAACTTAGTACAAAACTGCAGTAATAAAATAGTGTGATACTGACATTAGGATAGATATATAAGCATATAGAATAGGATTGACAGTCTAGAAGTAAACATCTGTGGTCAGTTGATTTTTGACAAGTGTGCTAGGCCCATTCAATGGAGAAAGAATAGTTTCCTCAAAGAAGATAATGGGCCGACTAGATTTCCCTATGCAAAACAATGAAGTTGGATTCCTACCTCATACTATATATAGAAATTAACTCAAAGCGGATCAGTGACACAGAACACACAAGCAACAAAAGAAAAAAATAGATAAATTTGACTTGATTAAAATGAAAAATTTTTTCGAATTAAAAGATATTATTTTAAAAAAAAACAGCCTACAGAATGGGAAATGTTATTTACAGTCATTTATCTGGTAAGGGTTTAATATCCAGAATATATGAAGAACTCCTAAAAAGCAATAATAAAAAGACAAACAACCCAATTAAAAAATAGGCAAAGGAATTAAATAGGCATTTCTCTGAAGAAGATATACAAATTATCAATAAGTTCATAAAGGAAGCTTAACATTATCAGCCAATAGGCAACTGCAAATAAAAACCACAACAAGATACCATTTCACAACTACTAGGATGGATATAATAAATTAACAAAACCAAAATAACAAATACTGCTGAGAATGTGGAGAAATTTGAACTTTCATACATTGCTAGTGGGAATGTATAGTGGCTGTGTAAGCTAGTTTGGAGGCTCCTTTAAAAGCTAAAAATAGAATAACTACATGACCCAGCAATTAAACTCCTAGATATCTAGGTATATACCCCCAAATAATTGAAAACAGGAATTCAAACAGATACTTGTACACACTGTAGAATTATTCACATTAGCCAGAAAGTTGAAACAACCCAAGCACCATCAAATAAATAAAATGTGGTATATAAGTACAATATTATTCAGCCATAAAAAGACTGAAATTCTGATACATGCTACAACAATGATGAACCTTGAGAACAAGTGAAATATACCAGACATAAAAGGACAAATACCATATGATTCCACCTACATGAAATATCTAGAACAGGCAAATTGATAGAGACAAAAAGTTATCAGTGGCTGGGTGGAGGAAGAATGAGGAGTTACTGCTTAAAATGAGTACAGAGTTTCTATTTGGGTGATGAAAAAGTTTTGTAAATTCATAGTGGTGATGGCCACACAACTTTGTGAATGTAATTAATACCAATGCATTGTACATTAAAAAAATTTAATGTTACATAGATTTTACCACAATAAAAATGTAACCCCCAATTGGGGCAGTATTATTTAGGGAAGCTAAAGGAGCAGGTAAATATCAGAAAAATTAAGCTGTATTTTGGACTTCTTTAATGGAAAAATCTGAGTAAATCAGTCCAAAAAAATCCATTAGTACATACCGTTCAGATGTGAAACACTAGTTTGGGGTTCCTGCTTTTTTCTTTTTCCTCAGTCTGAGCATATCTACATTCTTCATGCTGTGCTCAACTGCTCAGTCATCTCTGGCTCTTTGGGGACTCCATGGACTGTAGCCTGACAGGCTCCTCAGTTCATGGGGATTCTTTAGGCAAGATTACTGGAGTGGGTTGCCATGCCTTCCTCCAGGAGATCTTCCCAACCCAGAGATCGAACCCAGGTCTCCCGCTTTGCAGGGGATTCTTTACCATCGGAGCCACCATGGAAACCCAATAGCAGTGCTCTTGCATTGGCTGGGAATCGAACCCAGGCCTCCCGCGTAGCAGGTGAGAATTCTACCACTGAACCACCAATGCTTACACCTACATTCTTTAGGTTGTTAAGTAATCTGGACATCAGCTTCAAAGACATAGGAGGCACACTGGCCAGTTGTGCTTGACAATCCATTACTTCATTAGTAGGATTTATTGGACAGGTCCCATTGGTTTTTTGATTGCAAAGTTAAACAGTAAACTGAGAAACTTTTGGATAGATTTCCCACAAGAATTCTCTGTTCCTCAGAACAGACTGTGATATAGGAGACCTGGTTATCTGGAATCTGGGAGTTAGAATAAAGGGCCTTTGGGGCCAACAAGACAGGCTCCAGGTGATGGTAGTATGTGAGCTCTGTATGAGAGAGCTGGAGCAATGGAATCAGAGCCAGTTACTGGGTATCTGAGCAGCTGGTCACTTGCTGGGGAGGTAGGTGATAAGAGGAGAGCTAATGTTGATCCTGAGTCAATCTTTTGTTATTTGTCTGAAATCCTTCTTAAGTGAAATGGATTTACGAGTAATAAGTAATTCATACTTCCTGCTTGGAGGTGAATATACATATGGCTGAAACTACAGGTAGGGGCAAGGAGACAGCCTGGGTTAAAGGAAAATGGTTCAGGAAGAACTGTAAGTGCTCTAACGTATGTGAAAACATACTGTCAGTGATGAAGTGCTAATCAAGCGTTAGTTATCTAGTTACTCATGGATGCAGAATTTAAGAGCTATTCCTTAATAGAAGGATCTGGTCATCTTTGGAGTCCTGATAGTAAAACAAAGATGAAAATAGCCTCATCTATTAATATATCACTGCAACCTACTGAAAATTAGGGTCTTAAGTGCAAGAAATGAGGGTTTAAATGATCATGTTTTTAATCTAGGGGGAAAAATAACATATTTTTCCTGAGTTAAATAACAAATTTTACATTTCAAATATGATTTTTAGAAGTAGTCTTAGGAAAAAACCTCCCTACAAAATAAAGATGTTCTGTATAGCATAACCTGGGTTTCCCTGGTGGCTTAGATGGTAAAGAATCTGCCTGCCATGCTGAAGACCCAAGTTTGATCCCTGGGTTGGGAAGATCTCCTGGAGAAGGGGATGGCAACCCCCTTCAGTATTCTTGCCAGGAGAATCCCATGGACAGAAGAACCTGGTGGGCTACAGTCCCTGGTGTTGCAAAGAGTCAGACACAACTGGACGACTAATGCACACACACACACATACCATAACCCAAACTAGATTTGGAGTTGTCCTAGTAAAGATATTTATTTGGAGCAACTGTTCCTTGCCTTGGTAGCCAAGAGCTAATATTGGGAGTTTACCATATGCTAGGAACTGTTCCAGCTACTTTAAATGTGTCCAGTTATTTAACACTCGTAACTTTCTCTTAGCTAGTTACTACTCTCATGCCCATCCTAGAAATAAAGAAAAAGGAGAGCTCAAGTAACTTGCCCAAGAGCCTGCAGCAAGTCAGAATTTGAACGCCAGCAGTCTGACTCCAGAGTCCATACTCCTAACCATTATCCCCCCTTTCCCAACTGCTTTTTACAAATCCTAACTGCATTATCCCCCTTTTCACAAATGAAAACAAAGGCCTCTGTTGATGGAGAGGAGTGGTGCCAAATCAGTACTTCCAAAGAATGATCCAAAAGACATTTGTCCCTCAGTATGTACTAAGTCACTTCAGTCATGTCCAACCCTTTGTGAGCCCAGAACTGTAGCCCACCAGGCTTCTCTAGCCAGGGGATTCTCCAGGCAAGAATACTGGAATTGGGTTGCCATTCCCTTATGCAGGGGATCTTCCCAACCCAGGGATTGAACCCATTATCTCTTACGTTCCTGCATTGGCAGGTGGGTTCTTTACCACTAGTGTCACTGTATGCTTCATGGCAAAATAAAAGGGTCCACTGGTGAAACACTGAATATTGTATATCCCTCTTCCCATCTCAGATCCATAGTAAGTACTAGTATTAAAGGTTTTGCTAAGTTTTACTGTAAATCTTTTCATGATTTGTTTCACCCAGCACAAAATCTTCATTTATAGAATATCTATTCCTGTATCTCAGAAGAGGTACTGTGTACACTACACCTGAGAAATTTGCATTAAAATGCTTTAATAATTGGCCATATTACAAAATAGCTGTCACTAACTGTTTCTGACAACTCTATGTCATTAGTTGCGGAGAAGGTGATGGCATTAGTTAGCAAGGCAAACCCACTATTTGGATTTAGTGAAATGGACCTGTAAGTAAAAGATCAGGGAAATATTTTCCATGTTCAAATATTCTTTTTTCCAGGTTATAGAGATCTTTTTTCCTATGATTTTTGCTTTTATTTTGCTTTTGCTATATTCTTCTAGTCCTATGCTGGTCTAAATTGGCTTTAGTTACTATCTTATTTCAGAATTTCTTTTACTATCTATAGGTTATTTTTAGACTCTAATGGAATCTCTCAAAATTTACTTAAAGATTCAAGTCTTGTTATCAATTGATTTTCATGAAAGTTTGTTCTTAATACAGGAAATATGAGCAATGACTTGTCTTTAAATACGTTTTATGTCTGTATTGCTGACATGGTATCTTAATGAGAGGTGAGAGGTGGTTAGAGTCTCCCTTTTTGGCTAAAAGAGGCATGTCTGAATTGGCTGATCAATTGAAAATGGATTTCTGCAAATGGCAAGAAACATAAGCACTATGAAACATTTCATCCTTCTGTCCTGTCCCTACCCCCACCTGCACCCAATATCCCCTAATATTACTCTGACCAATTTGTCAGGATCTGGTCTTTTAAAACCACTTTATTCTGCATTTAGAGTCTTTACATTGCTTTCTATATGACTGAAATTACTATTAGGTAGCACACGATAGTTTCCATTTTATTATGTGATAGTACTCTCTCTCCATTAATGTTCTGATAGCTTAGAATAGTTCTCTATTTTTGAGCCTGACCATTTCTCATAATTTAGTTACTAGCTCTTGTTTCTTTCTATATCCTTTGGCCATTCACATTTTTGCATGTTCATTTATAAAATCTTATTTTTTTTAATCCATTGAAGACAGACTGTGTATCTTGGTCCCACAATTCACTGTGTGTCTTTGGCAATTTATTTAAACTTGTATAAAGCATCTCTGGCTTCCCTTCTGTGAAGTGAGATTAATATCATATACCTTCCATATGTAAAGTGTCTGGCAATGGCAGATTATAACATATGGGTTCACCATCCATTTCGTTTTCCTTGGCATGAAGCTAAACTATTTCTCAGCTCCCCAAGACCTAGGTAAAGTAGTGTGATTAAATCTCACCAATGGGATGTAAAGGGAAGTGTTATGTCATTTACAGGTTGAGGCAGGAAGGAGTCCTCTCTATTCCACCATCACTGCTAGAGAGACTTGGAGATTGCAGAGTTGCAGAATGGAGGAAAGTGTTTTCTTAGAGGAAAACTGCAAAGAAGAGGAAAACTGCAAAGAGCCACCTGACCCATATCAGGTTCTCCTGATATCTAGCAGATATTTTTAAGAACTTGGATTTGGGGGTTTACTGGTTGTAGCAGCTACAGTTATTTACCTTTCCTTATGCTTACTCCTTGGAAGAAAAGTTATGACTAACCTAGATAGCATATTCAAAAGCAGAGACATTACTTTGCTGACTAAGGTCCGTCTAGTCAAGGCTATGGTTTTTCCAGTGGTCATGTATGGATGTGAGAGTTGGACTGTGAAGAAGGCTGAGTGCCGAAGAATTGATGCTTTTGAACTGTGGTGTTGGAGAAGACTCTTGAGAGTCCCTTGGACTGCAAGGAGATCCAACCCGTCCATTCTGAAGGAGATCAGCCCTGGGATTTCTTTGGAAGGAATGATGCTAAAGCTGAAACTCCAGTACTTTGGCCACCTCATGCGAAGAGTTGACTCATTGGAAAAGACTCTGATGCTGGGAGGGATTGGGGACAGGAGGAGAAGGGGACGACAGAGGATGAGATGGCTGGATGGCGTCACTGACTTGATGGACGTGAATCTGAGTGAACTCCAGGAGTTGGTGATGGACAGGGAGTCCTGGCGTGCTGCGATTCATGGGGTTGCAAAGAGTCAGACACGACTGAGTGACTGAACTGAACTGAACTGATGTATGCAAGATGGGAAACAAGGAACAGAAGCTATGACCATTATTATCGTTGTTCACCATCAAAAGGAATGGCTAGTGGTAGCCTTAGACTTCAGTGGTACTTAATATTCATTGGCCAGATAGATTGAAACAATTTCCTTCTGACTCTGAAAACTTCTCTCTAACCTTACTTCAAAAAAATGTATATTCTCAGGAGGCTGTTTTCACAAGAAGTTTGAAGAGGTATAGTAAGTATTTTATATTTATTTATTTAAGGTCTCCACTTAACTTGAACTTCTTAATGCCACTGTTTCTTATTTATCTGAATGAATGATTGATTTCACAAAAAGGAAATTAATACAATATGTTGATGGAAGGTATTGATTAGTAAAGTTTGGTCTGTAGTTATAAATCTTTTGGACATAATTTTGTGTATTTGTAGGCTAAGAAAAAGCAAAAGAGTTCCAGAAAAACATCTACTTATGCTTAATTGACTAACTATGCCAAAGCCTTTAACTATGTTGATCACAACAAACTGTGGAAAATTCTTTAAGAGATGGGGATACCAGACTACCTGACCTGCCTCTTAAGAATCTGTATGCAGGTCAAGAAGCAACAGTTAGAACTGGACGTGGAACAACAGACTGGTTCCAAATTAGGAAAGGAGTACATCAAGGGTGTATATTGTTACCCCGCTTATTTAACTTATATGCAGAGTGCATCATGAGAAATGCTGGCTGGGCTGGATAAAGCACAAGCTGGAATCAAGATTGCAGGGAGACATATCAATAACCTCAGCTATGCTGATGACACCACCCTTATGACAGAAAGCGAAGAACTAAAGAGCCTCTTGATAAAAGTGAAAGAGGAGAGTGAAAAAGTTGGCTTAAAACTCAACATTTAGAAAACTAAGATCATGGCATCTGGTCCCATCACTTCATGGCAAATAGATGGGGACACAGTGACAGACTATTTTTTTTTGGCTCCCAAATCACTGAAGATGGTGACTGCAGCCATGAAATTAAGACGCTTGCTCCTTGAAAGAAAAGTTATGACCAACCTAGACAGCTTATTAAAAAACAGAGACATTACTTTGCCAACAAAGGTCCATCTAGTCAAAGCTATGGTCTTTCCAGTAGTCATGTATGGATGTGAGAGTTGGAGTATAAAGAAAGCTGAGCACTGAAGAATTGATGCTTTTGAACTGTGGTGTTGGAGAAGACTCTTGAGAGCCCCTTGAACAGCAAGGAGATCCAACCAGTCTGTCCTAAAGGAAATCAGTCCTGAATATTCATTGGAAGGACTGATGCTGAAGCTCCAATCCTTTGGCCACCTGATGCAAAGAACTGACTCATTTGAAAAGCCCCTGATGCTGGGAAAGGTTGAAGGTGGGAGGAGAAGGGGATGACAGAGGATGAGATGGTTGGATGGCATCATTGACTCAATGGACATGAGTTTGAGTAAACTCCGGGAGTTGGTGATGGACAGGGAGGCCTGTTGTGCTGCAGTCCATGGGGTTGCAAAGAATCAGACACGACTGAGCGACTGAACTGACTGATAGGCTAAGAAAGTTAAATGCAAGAACATTTTCACAATGATTAGCTATAAAATGTCTAAAGTAACACTAAGTAGAACAACTTAACCTCATTAACACCCTCCACCCCTCATATAGTCCATGTATATATTTCTGGGAATGAGAAACAATTCGTGTTCTGATATGAACTGTTTTATTACTCTTTTTAAAAGTTTTACTCTAGGAATCCTTTCAGTGTCCCGCATTTTGGGAATCTGACACTACCCAGCTGAGGTGAATGGAAGAGGGCAGAGGAAAGTGCTAGAAAGGCTCATCTTGGTTGAATAATTGATTTTTTCACAGTGAGCTCTGGGGGATTCTCCTATTTTCCTTTCAACCTCCCATGCCTTGCTTTCTCATCTGCTCTTCCTGTTCCTCTTCCCCAGATTTTTCACAAAGGAAAAACAGTTAAAGGGCCCTGCTATGTAATTAGGTGTCAAAAGACTGAAATCTTTATTGTTCCTTTCCCTGGATTTCTTCAAGGGTAGTCATGACTAATTAGCTATGAACTTGGGAGTGAGGAGGACATCTATCAGAAATGAGGTATATATGGCTTTCATGCAAACACAAAAAGGCACATCAACTGTAATTTTAAACACTAAACACAGCTAACAGGCACAGCTAGTAAATGGATAATTGTATTTTCGTATTAATATCTCATTCAGTGCTCATTGCAGCACTCTCCATGAAATGCTTAAAAAATAATCTTTCTTTTATTAAAGAAAATACAAGGTCAGAGCTGTTGTAAAATTGTAAGAGCCAATAGAGCCAGTGTGTGCTGCTAAAACCTGTCCCCTGACTCTACCTGCTAATATTCACATGGACCCAAAATAATGGAGAACCTATTGTGGCCAAGTGCCACTTTAACTGCCGTGTGACCTTTGCCAAGTCACTGAATCCTTCTGTGCATTGCTTCCCTCATCTTTAAAGTGGGGATAATAATACTAACGTTATGGGGTTGCAAGGGATTAAATGAGTTATCCTAAATAGATGCCTGAGAACAGTGTCTGGCATGTAGCATATGTTCAGTAATCATACGCTACTATAATATAATGTGGCAATTAGTAGTAGTATTCCTAATTAGTAAGTGGAAGAATTTAGTTTCTACAACTGTCTCAGATTTCTTCACTATTCCTCAAAAGTCACCTAGGTGTCATATGGCATCACAGGAACACACAACTGAATAAAATTAGTATTATATAAATATTAATGTAGTACTAAAATGCTAAGCAGCTACTTTAAAATTATGAGCATGCACTAAAATACATGGTATTTTCCCTCACTTTAAAAAAACTAATACACTGTAATAAAATTCACCCTCAAGTGTATAGTTCTGAGTTCTACCAAATACATAGAGTTGTATAACTACTGTATGGGACAGTTCTTAGAGTTTGTTTTACATGAATATTTAGAATTTTTCTAACATTAGAAGCCAATGTAAGTACATCTCCTTGATTAAGGAACTTCAAATACACTTGAAACTTGGGTAATAATTCTCTTTCATTTACTAATTGACTCAAGAAGTATGTACTGAGTTTTTTCTACATGTATAGCATTGTTATCATTTATAAAGAGAGGAAGAAATATCCCCAAGTTTACTGCCTTCAAAAGAACAAATGTAATACTTTTGTTTTATGCTTCTACCTAATAGATCAGGAGAGGGAAATAATAGGCCTTTTTGTAAATTTAAAAAGAGTTCATGAAAAGAAGGATGACAAAGTGTCACTTCTTCTCTTAATTAGCATATATTAAAACAATTATATCCTCTCTCCCTATAACACCTACAACTCAGTTTAATTTCTCAAATATTTGAGCACGTCACTGGGTAGATACAGTCCTTGTCCTCAAGCAGTTTGTAGCATTGTAGAACAGGTAATTGTAATACACAGCAGAAAATGATCAAAGATAACAAATGAAATATATTCAGAAAGAGTTAGGGAATGTTGCAATGGGAGAGTCAATAAAGACTTTATCAAAGGCATAGGTTTCAAACAATCTTGAAAAGGTGAAAAAGCTATTGGTGGAGGGAGGAGAAATTTAGTACACTATAAAGCTGCTACACTGTTTAATACAGTAGTCACTAGCTATATGTGGCTGTTTAAATTCCAATGAAAATGAAATAATTTAAATTTTTAATTCTTCCTCCATCCAGCTAATCACATTTTGAATGTTTAATAGCCACATGTGGCTAGTGGCTACCATACTGAACAGGATAGAGTACAACATATCCATCATAATGGAAAGTTCTATTGGATAGTGTTTCTATAGTAGGAACAGCAATGAAGGATCAGGTAGTGGGAATAATGAGTCACCCAAATCTCTGTTCAAGTCCTTGGACAAAATACCAGAAATAATGGTATATCCATGTATTTCCTCCCCAAATATAAATTGGAAATATGTGCCTGTGTAAAGCTCAATGACTTAGTTGTTTTATTGGCTGCTCTGGTTCAATTGTCATGCTGAGTTCATACTATAAATCAATAATGAAGACATAAAACCTAACAGGCCTATCTAATTGCTCCATCTATCTGAGTATGCAGATCACAGTGGCTGAAAGCCAGGCTCGGGGCCCAGCCAAGTGTGTTGCCACTGTTTCTTCTGGCAGGGACCTGTTAGCTGAGTGGGTCCAAGCTGAATGGCTTGGGTCTGGCACAGTTGCAGTTTCCTAAGAACATGCTCACTATTGTCATTTGCTACTTTAGAAATAGTGCTAGTATCCAATGGCAAAACCTAAAGGCAGGTAGAAGTTTGAGGAAACTATAACTCAGAGAAACAAGTCCTGCTATATGAGTATGGATGAATTGAGCCATGTGTGACCTTAGTCACTGATAAATTTGTGAAGGTAAAGACTTCATCCTTTTGGTAGGAATTGCTGTCCACACTGTCATAAGGGTGGTTCAGCCAAACAACAGGGTGGTGTTTTTACAGAGCCAGCCAGGTCATCATTTGTCTGGGATCCAAATGGACAGAGGTATGTAGGACAGAAATACCATGCATCAAAGTTTTCTAAATCTGAGTCTAAATGTGTCTTCATTAGTTTAAAAAAAACACCTAGAAAATCAATCACCTGGAGAAATTAAAGGCAGCCCCGAATATACTGAATCCATACTTTTTTGGTTATTTGGTGCATCTTGTTTTCAGATCCAATAAGTGCTTACAACATGACTTTGATTCCTTTAAATATTGTTCAACAATAATTGACTTTAATTTGCATATTTCGGGGAGGGTTGGAATCTTTTAGACACCATCATTGGGCATTTTATTTATACAAACTCATTGGACAACAGAGCATTGTCTTCTCTTAAAAGGGCTTAAGAGTACCAGGAAAAGGCAGGGGAAAAACATACTGATTTTAAATAACTGTGCGTGCTTAGTCACATCTGACTCTGCGACCCCATGGACCGCAGCCCTCCAGGTTCCTCTGTCCATGGGATTTCCCAGGTGGGAATACTAGAGTAGGCTACCATTTCCTACTCCAGATGACCTTCCTAATTCAGGGATCAAACCCGTGTCTCTTGCATCTCCTACGTTGGCAAGCAGATTCCTTACCACTGCATCACCTGGGAAGCCCACTTACTTTGCAAAAGTAAGATATACTGTGTGCATATAACACATCCTATATGCACTTACTTGTTTTTTTAGAAGTATAGAACCATATTCTTCCCACCCAAATACTAACGTTTAGAGGAGTCATCTAAATGTCTTTATAGTTCTATAATCATATGCGTGAAGAAAGCAATTGCTATGCCATGAAAAGTATTTTTATAACCCTATTTACATATAAACACCTATTTTCAATGTACTGTTAACTAACAGTGTCAAGGGCAAATAGAAAAGTTAAGTCTGCATACCGAGAAAACCTAAATAAATATTTTTCAGTTTATTAGATTCTCTTGAAAATGCTTATGATGATGCATGGATTTCAATTATTTGATGCTTGTTAACTTCATATTTATTTGAGACTGTTCCCACAATGAACTCAGCATTTTCAAAGAACTGAAGGAAAGACCTTTTTTTCCCCCCTTTCTGAACAGTCAAGTGAAGGAAAAAGTGATTAACTTCAATTTTCTTTGCTTTTAGAAGGCCTCTAAAAGTTTCATAGGTAGGGAAATCATACTGATGACTCAACTATCCCTAGTGTTATTTTGCTTGTTTATGCTACCTGTGTGGAAAATACTAAGTCTAATTTATCCCCCTGTAAAATAAAAATCTACATTTACTGGGGAACCTACCAGCTATAGGAACTCATTTAGTTCAGGATAGTCCAGCTTCTGAAATACTGTTGATGACATTTACCTTCAACTGGATTGCAGGAACAGCGCACATGTCATTTGGTTCCCAGTTTCATAGTTTTGGCATCTGTACATTATTTAGACAAGCTTAGGCTGCTTTGCTTGGCTTGATAGACATTTTAGAATATCTCTGACTCATGAATATAAATAGTTGTGCAAAAATAAATTTTATAAAACCAGAGCTGGTAACAAAAAAAATCACCTAGATATCAACAACTCTGAAAGAATCTAGTGTCACATTCCTTAGAATGTCAGATTAAACTAACATGTGCCAGTCAATATTGCTACACTGCGACCCTTGATGCCTCCTAAGCAAAACTATTAAGTCCAACATTCTCTCCTGTAAGCACTTATCTGTAAGGATGGCTAACATGTCCTCTGAAGCAGATATTGAAACTGATTGGACAATAGGTAGATACCAGACAGAGGCCTGGGGGCCGACCTCTAGAAATAGGGGGAGAAAATCTTAATCTGCAACACAATGCCGTTCTCTTGAAACCCTATCATTTTCACTTCCCATGTGTCTGCTGCCTGACTGTGAATGGATTTGAAAAGGAATGGTTAGTGCTGAAAATTGGATCAGAGCTAACATTCTCTCATTTTTATCAGCAGCTGCCAAAGGTCATCTGACATAATAGCTGATGAATTCAAGCCCAGTGGATTTCATTTGCAATTTTCAATTTACTGAGGCCTCCAAACCCCACGGTGATAAAAGCTTCCCCTATCGTGGCCTGTCACAAACATCAAGAAACTGCACAAACCCACAAGAAAGAAAAAAGAGAAAGCTGTGCATCCTTGCAGGTACAGATAAGGAGAACAGGAAGGAATGGTATCATGCAGGAAGGTACGTAGCAGCTTGTGTGGCTAGTTCTCTAAATGCCAGTTGAAAGGAAAAGACTATGAAGAACAATCAAATAACTTCCACAGAATAACATCATGTTTCTTTGGGGCTTGGGTGTGAAAATTGCCTTCTAATCTCTTACTTGACATGTCCTCAAACAAAAATGTGAGTGTAAATATGTGGATAAATAAATGAATAAATAATCCTTGCTTATTTAGTCCCTGAAAAGAAAGTATGCTCTGTATGTTGTATTTACCATAGTTTTGATTTACAAAATGCAGGCTTGTAAAGGCTCTTTTATCGTGGAAGTGTCTGTCAGTCAGCACTAAGAAATCATTTGTTTTGTTACAGAGAAATGGTAGATCCTTCGACTGATTTGCAAAGGCAGTCAAAGGACTGGCTAGCAACTACTTGTAAATGGATCTAGACAGTGTATATCAGTGTATTAGCAAGAAGAAAGCCATTTGCCCCCCTTGTCAAGCTATTTACAGTGAACTTAGGCAAGATCAGGGACTGAATCCTGCTGCCAGCATGTTCCTTGGAGAACGGCAAGTTTAAAAGCCAAGCAGTCCATCTTCATCCTATGCTACTCAACTCATACCACAACCAATGAAAAGAGAGCAGAGAGATGGACTGCTCTTTGAGAGGTAACTGCTGGGAGAATTTAATTTCAGACGTGGATGTCTGGATCCCATTGCTACCAAATAGATTCAGAAAGCCTTATGAAATTGGTCTGATGAGGCAAGAGGACTTGGCGGTGGGCATCTACCAAACCTGCCTAATGACAGCATTTCTCATGACAGTTGACAAGAAAACCCAAGCATGACATCAACAGGACTAGGATATTTACTTTATTTGTGTGTTGATAACTGTGAGACAATCAGAGTTTGGACAGGAAAGGAGATAATTCCTGGTTGAACTGATATGACTGAGAAAGATTGCCTCTTACAGAATCATTATTTAAATGGTCACAGTAAAAATAAGAACATGGGTTATTCATAATTGAATCCTTAGTTCCTTGAAATTTAGCTATTAGGATTTTCTATTAGCAAAAGTTTAATGACCTTTTAATTCTTGAAACTCTCAAAATAGAAAATATGGTTTCCTCAGCAGTTAAAGATGGAAAAAATTAACATTTTGAAATAAAGGATGTAAAATTTTATTCTTAAGCTGCAGAAAATATGGAAAGTAACCATATTTTAGTATTTTTTTTGGTCAGGATGCTACTTTTCAAAGGTTACTTACCCCTTGCCACCCCCTCTTTTTTTTTTTAGTTTTTATAGGTTCAAAGAGAACTGTCTGTAATTTGCAGTTTCTATTATTTCTCTGTGATTGTTAGCATAATACAGAGATCCTGGTGATGACAAAAGATTACCTAATAGGGTCTTATTGATAATTTAATCAGTCCTTTAAAAAAATGCATATAAGAAACTTGGTGAGGGTTTTTCATTATCTCTGTTCTTCCATGGCAGTGATAGAGGCAAGCTATACCATTCGGTCTGTAGTTACACAGCAGAAAGGTTAATCTCTTTTATGTTTCTTCTATTAGAAAAACAGCTCTTGAATCTTCAGGGCAGAGTCCTAAATTGTTCTTGTAGACTGGTTCAGAGAGACTGTTCCTTCTCATGCCCTGTGGCTAATTACATTCAGTCAGGTCAGAGCATTCACTATAGTTTGAATGATATAATAGGGCGTTTCCCATTTCATTAATTGATTGTTTCATTTCATTAATTGATTGTAGCATTTATTTAGCATCTATTACTTGCTGTATACTATGTTGAAAATTATGAATAAGAATTGTCCTACTTTCAAACAGTTTACAGAAGAGTGGAAGAAAAAAATGTAAATCTGTTTTCTCTGCCCCTACCTCCCTCATCCCCACTCCACTGAGTTTATGTCATATAGCTATAAATTAAAATAATGAAAAGTTTATCCTGAGAATTTGGGCAATGTAATGATACTGTTGACATCTGGACAACATTTTATTTCAGGTGAAAGCTGTGTTCCACTTTTTTTTTTTTTGGTTTTGTTTTGTTTTTTTGGTAATATACGTATCACCATAACATTTTGCCAAGTCAATATACAGTCTATACTTATTTACTAAATACTTTCCTTTAACTGAACTCAGCTTTTTAAAATTAAATTCAATTAGGAAGAAGTCATTGCTTAAACTGTCACAAACAGCCTATATCATGAATAAAATATAATAACATATAAATGTAAAACTACTAATGTATTAGTCTGTGTACCACCTACATAATTTCAGATTTCACATGTGTTGTGAATGCTACACTTTGGAAAGTACTGGTTTGGTGTGTGGTGCTGATGAAGACCAGCATTGTAGATTCGACCTCCATGAGAAAAGAAGCTCCATGAAAACAGGTATTTTGATTTGTTTCTTGCTGACTAGCAGTTCCTAGAACAATAACTAGTACATATTAAATAATAAAAATATTTGCTAAATAAATGAACAAGGGTCAATAAATGAACTTCTGAAAGATCAGCCTGTATTTCCCATGTAGTCATAATCATCATACTTTATCATGATTACTTGACCAGTATCTCTCTTAATCACTAGACTGGTAGAAAACTTTGTCTTTTTTGTTCATCTGTTATAATCTCAGTGCCTTGAAAAATGTATGGCACATAGTAGGTACTCAAAAATTCACTGAATAAAGGGATAATGCCATTCCAAGGTCATAAAGCTTTTTCTGTTATCTCACTGATCATTTTTATAGAGGAGCTGATTTGGCCAAAATTAGCTTAAAGCTGTTTAATGCCTGGCATGTTAAAAAAGCAAACCTTTGTTGAGTAAGTGAATGAGGGAATAAACATTTTTGTGATACCAGAGAGAGTCAACTGCTTATATGAAAGAACTTTAAAGGAGAATAATCCTTTCTCAATGCTTAAATGTAGTGCCAGTTTTCAACTGTTGAATAAGTCATCCCTGGCAAGCCTTTCTTACTATTTACAAATTAAGATTATAGTGAAATTTATGTGTTTATAGAAAAACTGACAAATAGTGAGGTCTGCAAATTACATAAAATGGTTCCAGCAAGTGACCTGATGGTATATTTTCATTTAGATTGCTTTTATGCATTCCTTGATTCACTTAAGAATCAAACACTTTGACTAGACAAGTAGTATTTACAAAATCTGAGTTTGTGCTTTTCAATAATGAGAACATCCATAAGAAGAAATAGTGAAGAATTAGCTGCATTTTTCTGGTCCCACCCCCAAAGAGTACTGTCAATCACTGCCCCAAACATAAGCTTTTGTAGGTTTTGAATGCTTTGAACTGGAAAACGACTATTTTAGTGGATAATTAAAGGGTGTTACAACTGATTGAGCTTGTGTAGAATGAGGAAAATTGGTGGGATTGGAATGGACATATAGGTCACACCACTTTTCCTTTGTAATATTTTCTACTATAAATGATGCTTCAGTTGAAAATCAAGCCTTGAACTAAGGTATCACAAATGGGTTGATAAGGTATGGCTGTAAAATCAAATACTGGGAGAACTGTGTTTATCACTTGAGAAATCATACTCAACTTAAACAAAGGGATGATTTCTTTAATAGCATAATTTTGTCTCTTAAATTTACAGCTTGAATTATGTATGTTATAACCACAGTTTATTTTAGCAGATCAGCACTTGTCTGTGCTGCATAGAAGAGGGTTCAGTAAGATATCAATGAGTATCACACAGAAGAAAAATCTGGGGCCAAGAAAGTTTGGGTTAAATGGATTAAAAAAAAATGTTCCCCTGTCCTTCAGAATATGCCAATATATATTATAACCAGTAGAGTCATCTTATTTAAGTAGTAAGTTTTGTTTTTTTTTTTTCTCACGGAATGTCTATTAGAATCATCCAGAGCACAGTTTGGACTGATGCTGAAGCTCCAGTACTTTGGCCACCTGATGAGAAGAGCTGACTCACTGGAAGAGACCCTGATGCTGCGAAAGATTGAGGGCAGGAGGAAAAGGGGGTGACAGAGGATGAGATAGTTGGACGGTATCACAGACTCAATGGACATGAGTTTAAGCAAACTCTGGGAGATAGTCAAGGACAGGGAAGCCTGATGTGCTGCAGCCCACGGGGTCACAAAGAGTGGGACATGACTGAGCGACTGAACAACAACAACAAAGAGCACAGATTGGAAAGTCTCAAATTTCAGTCATCTCTATGGAACGGCCTTCTTGAAACAGTAATGCTCATGACTACTTACGAAATATCTTCTGTGACAGACAGATAATAGACACTCCACCCATCCTGTCTTATAAAAAATATCTTACTATAAAATGACAAACATATAGAAAACAAGAATATTATAAAACCATGGGTACACATTACCCTATTTAGTCATTTTCCATTTGATAAGATCTTTTAAGATGTAATAAAATATTATTGAAATAATTAAATTCTCCTGTGTGTCTCTTTCCAATCCTATTCTCTCCTTACTTTTCCCAAAAGTGTGTGCATGCTAAGTCACTTCAAAAGTGTCTGCCCCTTTGCAACCCAACCCTATGGACTGTTGCCCACCAGGCTCCTCTGTACAAGGAATTCTCCAGGCAAGAATGATGGAGTGGATTGCCATCCCCTCCTCCGGGAGATCTTCCTGACCCAGGGAATGAACCAACATCTTGTGTCTCCTACATTGGCAGGCACATTCTTTACCACTAGTGCTACCTGGGAAGCACCAGTAAGTTTCCCAATCCTGAACTTGATACATTCCTATGTATATATCACATTTGTATGGCTTTGTATATTTTTAAAAAGTTACTTTATAATACTGCAATTTTCACTAAAAATTATATTTTGATATATGTCTACATTGCTACATGTAGGACCAAATTACTTTATATAAAACTGCTTTATAAGTATATTTTATTGATCTATTCCACTAACGTTGGACGTTTCTTTTCAGTTCTTTAATAATATAATGTGGGAATGAGCAATTTTAAACCTCTCTCCTACTTGGTTTGAGTGTGCTCTTACTCCTCCTTGCTCTGGTGCTGCTCAGTGAGTACTCTTGTGTACCCACTGGGGCTCACACCCAGTGAATTTCAGACATCCTTCCCCCTGATATGAAAGTGACTTCTGGCAAGTAGAGCAGCTGCCCCAGCAAGCAGGTTCCTGCTGAGTTCCCAGGCACTCTGGCCAGCTTCTCAGAAAGTTCAGTAGCATTCCTTATAGGAAGATAACTTGCAAGGTTCATGAGCACCCTACCACCCTGCCCAAGCTCATGGGTAGCCTAGGCTTACTGTAGACCTTAACAGAATTAAAGCCCAGATTTGAATAAATTCATTTTCTAATTGGATTAAGATAATCTGAAGATTGGCAGTGGTCCGAGCCTGTCTTTTTACAGAAATCAATGTAAACCCGGGGCTTCCCAGGTAGCACTAGTGGTAAAGAATGTGCCTGCCACTGTAGGAGACACAAGATGTTGGTTCATTCCCTGGGTCAGGAAGATCTCCCGGAGGAGGGGATGGCAATCCACTCCATCATTCTTGCCTGGAGAATTCCTTGTACAGAGGAGCCTGGTGGGCGACAGTCCATAGGGTTGGGTTGCAAAGAGGCAGACACATTGAAGCAACTTAGCAGGCACACAATGTAAATCCTCTTTAGAGAAAAATACTATTATCTGAAGCCTCAACACATCTGTAAAATAATAAAATGGAAGAAAAAGGGAAAGCAGATACTAGAAAATAATACACAGGAGATAATGGAATTATCAGACATAGGCTTAAAAAATCACTATTTCATATGTCCAAGGAATTAACGGAGAAGGCGATGGCACCCCACTCCAGTACTCCTGCCTGGAGAATCCCATGGATGGAGGAGCCTGGTGGGCTGGAGTCCATGGGGTTGCGAAGAGTCGGACACGACTGATCGACATTACTTTCACTTTTCACTTTCATGCATTGGAGAAGAAAATGGCAACCCACTCCAGTGTTCTTGCCTGGAGAATCCCAGGGACAGGGGAGCCTGGTGGGCTGCCGTCCATGGGGTTGCACAGAGTCGGACACCACTGAAGCGACTTAGCAGCAGCAGCAAGGAATTAAAAGGCAAGGCAAGGAAGAGAACCACAACAGGAAATTAAAAGTTATAAAAAGAATGAAATACAAATTCTAGAAATGAAAAATAGAATAACTGGATTCGACAGCCAGTTAGACACAGTTTAAGAAAAATTTATGAAGCAGAACACAGTTCAGGAAGACGCATCAGACAAGCATAGACAAAACAATGAAAATACAGAAAAAAAGTAGCAGAGGCATATCAGATATATTTGTAGACAGAAAGAAGCACTAGTTCAAGAGATAATGGGAGAGAACGTCCCAAACAGCTAAAAGATACCAAACCACATTTTAAAGAAGCATGGCAGACCCTACACAGAACAACCACAGACAACCTTTGCTAAGCACGTAATACAGAAACAAAACCAAAATCAAGGAGAAAGATCTTAAAGGCAGAGAGAAAAAAAGAAACATTACTTCCAAAGAAGCAGGAATAATATATTTTCTCAAAAGAAAATGTAAATCAAAGTACAAAGGAATAATGTTTTCAAGGCATTGAAAGAGCATAATTGTCAACCTAGAATTCTATACTCAGTGAGTACATCTTTCAAAAATGAAGGCATTCTCAGACAAAATTAAAAGATAGCACATTGGTACATTTATATATTTCATAATGATAAAAGTTTCAACTCAACAAGAAGATTAAAATTTGACTGTAGGCACCAAATGACAGATTTTAAATATACAAAGGAAAAATGGACAGAATTAAAAGAAGATAGAGGCAAGTCCACAATCATGTTGGAAGTATTAATACACCTCTCCCAATAACTGATGAAACAAGCAGACCAAAAAATGATATGAATATGGAAGATTTAAACAGCACAAGATTTAAACTTTACCCTAGACTGCTTGCTTTTTAGTGAATGTGGAATATTTACCCAAATTTATATGAGCCAAGCTATAAAACAAGTCACAAAAAATGTCAAAAGGTTAAAATAATGAAGAGCATCTTCTGTGGCCATAGTGGAAATATGTGCATGTATGCTAAGTCACTTCAGCTGTGTCCAACCCTGTGACTCCATGGACTATAGCCTGCCAGGCTCATCTGTCCAAGAATCCTCTAGGCAAGAATATGAGAGTGGGTTGCCATGCCCTCCTCCAGGGGATCTTCCTGACCCAGCGATTGAACCTGTACCTCTTATGTGTCCTGCATTGGTAGGTGGGTCCTTGCCCACTAGCGCCACCTGGGAAACCCAGTGGAAATGTATTAGAAACCAATAACAACAATGCTAAAAACCCCACAGATTTAGGAATTAAATAATAAACTTTCAAATATGCAAGGGTGTGTCAAAGAAAAAAACTATTCTGCACATTAGAAAATATTTGAATTTAATGATAATGAAAAAGCTACATATCAAAATTTGTGGAATACAGTTAAAGCTATGCTTCGAGGGTCATGTAGAGCCAAACTAGTCATAACAGATATAGACATTTACCTCTAGAAACTAGAAAAGAAAAATTTATAGAGGAAGTATGACTGATGAAGGGAAAAATAGAAAAGGTATAAATGTCAGAACAAGACTGAAGATCTCACAGATGTGTGAAAACTATTGTAATTATTAAACTAAGTTACGTGAGGGAGAGAACATAAAGTTTCTCTTTGCCTGTTATGGTCTTCACTCGTCTTTTATATCCATGATCTCCTTCAGGACTCCCAGCATCTCCAAATGTAGGATTATCATTCCCATTCTACTAGTAAGGAAACAGGATGAGAGTGCATTTAAGAGGTCATAGAAATTTTAAATGCTAGAATGCTAGGGGATAGAACACAGATTTTTCTAGATTCTTGTCCAAAACCCCTTCCAGGAAAAATGTTAAAAACATCTGCAGCTTCACTTGTGGTCCAGTGGTTAAGAATCCTCCTGCCAGCGCAGGGGACATGGGTTCAATCCCTGATCCAGGAAGATTCCATATGCATGAAGCAACTAAGTCTGTGTGCCAGAACTACTGAGCCTGCACTCCAGAGCCTGTTGCTGCAACTGCTGAACCCACACGCCATTAACTACTGAAACCTGTGCACCTAGAGCTCATGCTTGCAACAAGAGAAGCCACCACCATGAGAAGCCCACACTCTGCAACAAAGAGTAGCTCCCACTTGCCTCAGCTAGAGAAAGCTCATATGCAGCAAGGAACATCCAGCACAGCCATAAACAAATACGCAAACACTAATATATATGTGCATCACTCAGGGCATGTAGGTGCATAATAAGTATTATTTGAAATGTAAAGTATATGCAGACATGAAAAGATATATACAAACGATTTTACAAAATACAAACGTTTGAATGCACTCTTCCCTCAACTTAGAATGCCTTTCTGTCCTTTATTCTCTGGCAAACTTTTAGTTGTCCTTCAAAACTCCACCAGAGCATTTTCTTTTCAGAGTTATTATCCTTTCCACATAAGCAAAGTTCAACACTGAGTTCATTTGCAGCAGTGATATTGTGTAGACATTAGGAACAAATGCTCTAAAGTTAGACTCAGGTTTGGCATCCTAGTTCTGACACTTAAGGAGTAGTATAACTTTGGACAAGTTACTTAGTCCCTTGGAGTCTCTATTTCTTGCCTATAAAATAAAGATGATAGTAGTATCTAACCTATCTGATAACATGGTTGCAAAGATTAATTTCTATAAAGTGTTAGAACAGTACCTGGGACACAGTAGGTATAATATAAATGTTAAGTGGAGTTAATATTATTCAAAAATAGTTATTGTGTACCTACAAGATGCCAGGGAATATGCTAAGCTTTGTTGAGAGGCAGAAGTGAAATAAATAGTTTCTTGCCTTGTAGTGAGAGAGACAGACCATAAATAAGTAAATAAAGATAATTTTGAATTTCAAAATTTTTAAGACACAAACAGAGAGATAATAGAGAGTAGTAATGTTAGTCGTCATTGTCATCTATTTAAAGTAGGATGATCAAGGAAGTGACCTTTAAGTGATGGGGGAGTATAAGTCTTCATTACTAGTAATGAATAATATGAAGAGCTGTGAGGGGATCTGAAGGAAGAGTACTCCAGGCAGGAGAAACAGACAATGTGAAGATGCCAAAATTAGAAGAAATTTTTATCTGAGGACAGAAATGGGGACAGAGTGAATGGGAAAAAAGTGGAGAGGATGAGAAAGGTAGTAAGAGGAACAGAGGTTGGATCATGTAGACTTCATAAGCCATGGAAAGAAGTTTTGATTATATGTGTAGCTAGGAACTACTACAGTAAGTTATAAACAGTAAAGGGCTATGATTCAATCAATGTTATAGAAAGCTCACCCTAATTTCTCTTCCAGTCTTGCCTTCCTGCAAGACTGGAAGAAGAGAGATTCACAAGGAGACTGATAGGGGGGAAAATGATGGCAGTAATAGAAAAGGAGCAAAGTGAATGTATTTGGGATATGCATTGAAATGGGGGTTTACAGGCTTGCTGACAGACTGGATGTGGAGGCGTGGAGATAAAAGGACTCTGAGATCACCACCACAGTTTCTGGCTTAAGCAGTTGGGTAAATGCTGGGGCCATTTACTGAGATGGGGACTTATTTCTTCTTTGGGACCCTGGTGGTATATTTAGTACATGATTTTCTTTTTGAATTTTGCATACTGATACATAATTATTATATAGTCTCATTATTTCATTTATACTGTTAGTTTCTTGAGGACATGAAATTTGTGTGCATGTGTAGAGGTATTTCTAGTATTTGGTAGAATATCTCAGTTCAATTCAGTTCAGTCGCTCAGTCGTGTCCGACTCTTTGCGACCCCATGAATCGCAGCCTGCCAGGCCTCCCTGTCTATCACTAACTCCCAGAGTTCACTCAGACTCACGTCCATCGAGTCAGTAATGCCATCCAGCCATCTCATCCTCTGTCGTCCCCTTCTCCTCCTGCCCCCAATCCCTCCCAGCATCAGAGTCTTTTCCAATGAATCAACTCTTCACATGAGACATGTGTAGTCAATAAATTCTGGTTAAATTGAATAGAAAGAGCCTGAGAGAAATGCTGGACTGGATGAAACACAAGCTGGAATCAAGATATTGCTGGGAGAAATATCAATAACCTCAGATATGCAGATAACACCACACTTATGGCAAAAAGCGAAGAAGAACTAGAGAGCCTCATGATGAAAGTGAAAGAGGAGAGTGAAAACGTTGGCTTAAAACTCGACATTCAGAAAACTAAGATCATGGCATCTGGTCCCATCACTTCTTGGCAAATAAGGAAACAGTGGAAACAGTGAGAGACTTAATTTTGGGGGGCTCCCAAATCACTGCAGATGGTGACTGCAGGCATGAAATTAAAAGACACTTGCTCCTTGGAAGAAAAGTTATGACCAACCCAGACAGCATATTAAAAAGCAGAGACATTACTTTGCCAACAAATTCTGTCTAGTCAAGGCTATGGTTTTTCCAGTAGTTATGTATGGATGTGAGAGTTGGACTGTAAAGAAAGCTGAGCGCTAAAGAATTGATGCTTTTGAACTGTGGTGTTGGATTCTTGAGAGTCCCTTGGACTGCAAGAAGATCCAACCAGTCCATCCTAAGGAAATCAGTCCTGAATATTCATTGAAAGGACTGATGCTGAAGCTGAAGCTCCAATCCTTTGGCCATCTGATGCAAAGAACTGACTCATTTGAAAAGACCCTGATGCTGGGAAAGATTGAAGGTGGGAGGAGAAGGGGATGACAGAGGATGAAATAGTTGGATGGCATCACTGACTCAATGGACATGAGTCTGAGTAAACTCTGGGAGTTGGTGATGGACAGGGAGGCCTGGCATGCTACAGTCCATGGGGTCGCAAAGAGTTGGACACGACTGAGCGACTGAACTGAACTGAACTAAGAGGAAGTTTGGCGTTGGAAGAAGTTATTTGTGACAGTGGAAAGGATCAGATGGCACTTGAGATGAGACCCTGAAGCATAGTTGAGAGTAGCTATCTAACAATGAGGAAGAAGTAGAGAAAACAATGTATGCGGAAGTGGGAAACAGGGAAAGGCAGAGTGTGGTCAGTGCATAATCCTGTTTGGCTGGATGGAGCATGTATGTGTGTGCTTAGTGGCTCAGTTGTGTCTGACTCTCTGCGATCCTTTGGACTGTAGCCCATCAGGCTTCTCTGTCCATGGTATTTTTTAGGCAAAAGTACTGGAGGGGATTGCTATTTCCTTCTCCAGGGGATCTTCTTGACCCAGGGATTGAACCTATGTCTCCTGCATCTCCTGGATTGGAGGAAGATTCTTTACCCACTGAGCCATCAGGGAAGCCTCCTGGCTGGAGCATAGAGTGTGTGAGAGAATAATGGTAGGTAAAGTTGTGGAGGAGGCTGAGTCTAGTTCAGGGAACACTTCCAACGCCAGGCCAAGAAATCTGAGCTTCCTCTCATAGGCACTGGGCGGGGTGGGTGGGACATGGAAGGTTTCTGAGGACGGAGTCTTGAAAACTGTCAGAATTGTGCATTTGGACGTTAAATCAGGCATACCATGCGAGAGGACTCCCACTTTCTCTGGTTGCAGTATCTTTCTTTAAAAGTAGCTCCTATGGTCATGATGATAGCCATGACTTTCTTAACCTTTCATCTGTGTTATTTCATCTTTCATTGGGTTGAATGATGGAGAAACTACACCTCTTTTCACTAAAGGCTTTAGTTTGATTATCACACTATGTCAAATTATGTTTTTGTGCTTTTTTCTTATGCCATTGTTTTTGTACACATATCTCAAGATTTGCCTTTCTCTTTCTTCCCCTCTCTCCCCCATCATTTTCACAAGAGAGGTCTCAGGTTTCTTATCTGAGTCACCTGGCCAAGGGGTGGGTGACCAGCTCAAGTTCTGCTGAGCACAGTGCCACACACTGGCCATCCTGCATCTGATCATCACATAGCCCAGGACACTGAAAGTCACATCAGTCATATCATAATCTCAGTTCTTCTCTTTGGAAAACCATTTTTTTTTCATCTCTAGCATGAAAACGTGCTGCTATAAAGCTTTCCTTCTAACCACAGAGATCCTTCTCTCTCTCTTCCAAGTAGCTTCCTGATTCTTTCTTTCAAAGGTATTTCCCTTCTTGTCACAGTTGTACTAGCATTCAAAGCAGACCCATCCAAGCAGAAAGTCCCTTTTCATCACTTATACCCTTGACTTCTTCCAAACTCACTCCATGTGGTTCACACATATACAACCAACAGATGTAGAGCTTGGGACTGTCAGATTGAACCAAAAGACCAAAAGAATCATTCTGACTATACAGTTATAGGGGGAAAAAATCACTTCTCAACTACAATTAAACTATTCATCTTTTTACTTTTGGGGGTCCTAGACGATATCATTCTCACTGTTGTTATGAGTTTCACATAAGTGAAGAATTGAAGTTGTTTTGAAAAATGCCTTAACCACCAATTGAATGTTACAAATGCATTGATGTTTTAAGCTTCAAAATAAAAGTCTACTGACATGCCATTAAAATTATAACTTTCAAGTTCTTTCCCTTTATTTAAGAAATATTGTTTTCTATGTATTTATTCAATAAGATACAGAAAGGCCAAAGAATAATGTAAAAATAAATATCATTCTTTTTCTATGCATGTGCATTTTTATAAAAATAAGATTATATAGTATAGACTACTTTGTGATATGCTTTTTCACTTAACACTATATTGTGAGCATAATGGATACTACATTTTTATTAGGCTGTAAAATATTTTGCTGTCATATGGCTGTGTCATAATTTAATTAATTCCATTTTATGGGACATTTAGATTGCCCTCCTTTTGCTATTGAAGGAAAAAATATCCATGCAATAAAATCTTTGAATATATGTATGAAGAATTTCAATGATAAATTCTTAGAAAGCTGAGTCAAAGGGTATTGGAAGTATTATGATCTTTGATATTTTTGATATGTTTTTAGTTTAAGACAGTAAACTGAGAGGAAATTGCATCCCTAATTCACAGGTTGAGCTTAGAAGTAGCCCGGAATTGTCATGCACACACATGTAAAAGCTTGCTCTACTGTCATCTTTAGAATACTCCAGTTTGCAAATAGCAGAAATTACATTGTAGATTTGTTCATGAAAACTTCAAAGAGTAAAAAGCCTATTTGCTGGTTACTCCTTACAAGTATTACTGGTGGAAATTAATAATAATTAGGTATCATATGCAGGAATTTCTTTCCTTAGTTCAGGAACTATATTTCTGCTTAAGAGGTTTTTGAGATCAGATAGAACTAAAATTGGAAAATAAAGAAGCGGACTTTTAACAAGATAGTGTGTTCATTTTTTTTCTTTGGTTTGTTTATGTTTTTATTGTTTTAAACTCAGGACAGTGGTTGACTACAGGAACCGTATCTACCTATTGTCTCAATATAAGTTCAGGGACCTTTCTGGGATGTTTTGATGCCTTCTGGTCTAAAGAAGTTATTAACAGCCCCACGTGGAATACATAACAGTGAATATACTTCATGAAACTTATCCCCCAATTATCCTTTCTTGATTTATTTACTTAGCATGGTTTTCCACTTCTTAACATCTGACCACACTTGCCTTTCCAGGCTCATCTGTCACTCCTTCCGTCCCCACAACCTCCTGTATTCAAGTCATTCCAGACGGCTTGCCATCCCTGCAAGGCTGGGGCTCTTCCATATCTCCTCACCTTGATTAGTGCTATCCCCAAAGTCTTGAATGTTTGTCCTCCTTTCATCATGGAAACAAAGATGGCACCTACAAGTTTCACTTCTGCAAAACCTGCCCAGCTCCCTGCACTAGAATTTTGGTTCTTTGATATTCATTGCTTCCTACTCTGTTTTCTGACAGCATTTGGTTAAAATTGTTTTATTTGGATTTATGCTGAGTTCTATATATTTCTCTGTCTCAGACTATACTGTATAAAATCCTCAGGACAGGAATCATTTCCTATAGTTATTTCTATATTTCCTGTATTCAGCTTTTATTCTTTAAATGCTGACATGTGGTGTTTAATAAATGTTTGCAATGTGAATGGGATAAATTCCCATAAATTATATATTTCTGTTCTCAGTATTCCATTTTAAGTGTCCTGAGTTATTTCGGATGCATTTGTTGACCTTTGCTTGTCTCAACAACCGTACTCTTTCATTTCTGCTGCCTCTTGAGTAACTCTCATTCCCAAATGCTTAACATTAATACTCTATGGCATTCCATAAAATCAGTGAGATATTCCATAAAAAGTTTCTGATTATTAAGAAAAATGGTAATTCCCTTGGCTAAGGCTTACAGTAAAATTCAAGACAAGAGAATCATTCAATGTATGACATAATGAGGGCAAACCTTTGTCAACCTTTGGTCATGTATAAGAGCCTACGTCATTAAACTCTGATATTTACCTTACTTGTTATTCTTGCATTGTTTAGAGCTGCCCTTCTCAAGCTGTTCCGATAATAATGCTTGACTGTGTTGATGGCTTAAGTTGCATCACATCATGTGTTCCTTACAGCAGTCCTAAAAATCTGTTTTCAAGATAAAAAAAAACTCTGAGGCTTAGAGAGGGAAAGTAACTTGTCCCAAGTTACATACTAACAGATGGTGGAGCTGATATTCCTGATAAATGATCATGTAGATTTTGAGTTGTCACTTCCAGTGACAGGTAAATCATTATGTCATTGAAAACAACTTTTTTGAGTGTTAGGGCTTTAAAAAATATTGAACTGAATTATGTAGCTTTCAGCTCTTGGTCACAGTTCTGTATTCTAAATAGACATGTGGGAAGGTCTAATTCTTCCTCCTTATGATAGCCCTAGTAATAAAGGCAGTTGCTATTTTCTCAGTTATGTTTTTAGACCCAATATCATCAGCTCTGCCAGGTGTTCCTCATGTGACTTGGCCTTCCCAGATCTCACATCCTCCTCGTTGCTCTTCTTTGGACAGCTTCCAGTTGAGTCAATCTTTGCCTGTCTTAAGACTCGGTGAAGCCTAGAACTGAACACAATGGCCCGGATGTTTTCTAACCAGCACAAACTGCAGTGAAACTATCACCTCCTTAGTTCAGATACTTCTATTAACGCAGTCTGAAATTGTGTTACATTTCTTGGCAACTAAACACTTATTGGTTCACTTGCTTTCAACTAAAACCCTAAGTGGTTTTTTTATTTGACTTATGAAATTTATGACCTTAGGAAATTTATGAACAGGAAAGCAGTTTATAGACTATAAACTACTATGCTAATATTATTTATTGATAATAGCATAAATGGAAGATTTGACCTATATTTAAAGTGAAAAAGTTCACAGAATAAATTATAATTTGTGGATATTCTTACTGCCTTCTAAAAATCTCCATATTATTAAAAAAACAAACAAAAACAGGTTACACTAATTTGGCTGCAAATAGTAGAGGGAAATCTCTCACCCACAGACTAATATTTCTAAAACAATCCAGTACTCAAAGTCAACCTAAAAACAAGACAATACAATTTTTATTATACAGGGTGATCTGGACAACTACTATGAAGTCAGAATGTTGATACTTAGAACAGAGTCTCTTTATTAAATACATATATGTAAATTATAGCATTTGATAGCTGCTTGAAGGAAAATAGCCCTCCTATTTTCAGAAAACAGAAAATGCTCTGCCTCAAAACTCAAGTCCACTATTCATTTCAGTTCAAAACCTTTTACTAAGCAGATAGTATGTACATGGCATCACAGAGGTGCTTTGAAAGATGCAAATGCAGTGGGATTCCTGCCTTCAGTCTGGGAGAGGAGCCTGATACTTAGATACATACATAGATAGAAATACTTTTATCATGCAAAATCATTATTAATAAACCCACTTTCATGTTTATGCAACATTCTATGGAATAATAATGATCATTTAGGAACAAGATTGGTTATCTTTAAGTTATCTGGAATCTTCAGTTAGTTTAGGTAGGCTTCAAGTTTTCCATATAGCCAGTAATAGCATAGAGGTACCTCTACTGATAGCTCAATCAGTAGATACCTAATCAGGAGGTACCTCTACTGGTAGCTCAATGCTTCCCTGGTAGCTCAGAGGTTGAAGCTTCTGCCTGCAATGCGGCAGACCTGGGTTTGATCCCTGACTTGGGAAGATTCCCTTGGAGAAGGAAATGGCAACCCCCTCCAGTATTCTTGCCTGGAGAATCCCATGGACGGAGGAGCCTGGTGGGCTACAGTCCACGGGGTCGCAGAGTTGGACACGACTGAGTGACTTCACTTTCACTTTCACCTCTACTGATACAGTTGTTCATTAATTCATTGAGCAAACATCAAATTCAGGAAACTCTAGTAACTGATGTATTTATGGGAAATGAGAACTGATACGGCTATGCTGGAAGACAGGGGCCAAATGCAATGAGCCTTGTATGTTCAAGTGGAGCATATGTTGTTTTTGTTTAACTGCTCTGCTTCTCTACACCCTCCTGGTAACTGAGCTCTCTTTTCCAGGGAGAGGACCCTCTGCATGTGGCTTGGGGAGGCAGAATGACCCAAGCTCCTTCATTCTTCACCCAGATACAAGGATGAGCACATGAACTAGCCCTAGGCAGTAAGAGGACAATTTACCTCAGGCCATAGTGATTGGTACAGGGCAGGCTGGTGACCCAAGCCAGGCTAATCAGGGTGCTGAACTGGGCTTTTCTGTTAGAGCTATTGAAGAACAATTCTTTCTGGAGGGGTAGCTAGAATGTCCACAACAGAAGGGAGGTTTGCGGAGAGGGAGGCTTCTCAGTACCTCTTGATGCCAAGTGGAGACAGTCTGAGAAAAAATCTAAGATAGAGATTCCCTGATGGCACCACTTGCCACTGAATGAAGCCAGGTCTATGTTAGCTAATAAATACCATTTATTTTTTAGTTAGTTTGAATTGGGTTTTGTTGCTTTTAACTAACAAACTTATGTTATCATAAGGAATTTGATATCATTCAAAAAAACAACCCAATCAAAAAAATGGGTGCAGGACCTAAATAGACATTTCTCCAAAGAAAGTATACAGATGGCCAACAAATACATGAAAAGATGCTCAACATCTCTAATTATTAGAGAAATGCAAACCAAAACTAACAATACAATGAGATTTCACCTCACACCATTCAGAATGTTCATCATCACAAAACCTACAAACAATAAATGCTGGAGAGGGTGTAGAGAAAAGGGAACCCTCTTGCATTGTTAGTGGGAATGTAAGTTGATACAGTTAGTATGGAGATTCCTTAAAAAATAGAACCACCATGTGATCCAGCAATTCTGCTACTGGGTGTATATCCTGGGAAAAACGTAATTCAAAAAGACACAAGCACCCCAGTGTTTACTGTAGCACTATTTACAATAGCCAGGACATGGCAGCAACCTAAACGTCCATCAACAGACGAATGGACAAAGAAGATGTAGTACATAGGTGCAATAGAATATTCAGTTCAGTTCAGTTGCTCAGTCATGTCCGACTCTGCCACTCACTCATAAAAAGGAACAAAATTGGATCATTTGTAGAAATGTGTCTGGACCTAAAGACTGTTGTATAGACTGAAGTCAAAAAGAAAAACAAGTACTGTATATTAATGCATATATGTGGAATCTGAAGAAATTGATATAGACAATAGCAATGTATTGTAAATAATTGCAAAGCAGAAATAGAAACATAGAAGTAGAAAACAAACATGGATATCAAGAAGGAAGGAAGGGGGGCAGGATGAATTGGGAGATTTTTATTGACATGCATACACTAGTGATACCATGTATAAAATACATTACTAGTGAGAACCTACCCAATGGCAGAGGGAACTCTACTCAATGCTCTGTGGTAACCTAAATGGGAAGGAAATCCAAAAAGAGGGGACATACGTATATATTTCTACTGTTTCACTTTAGAAATTAACACAACGTTGTAAAGCAACTATAATAAAAAATTTAAAAATTTTTGATATTATGACCTTCATATCGAAGTCTGTTATACATATTCTATATATTTGATATTTGTGTGTATATATGTATAGTACATACATGCCTATGCATACATACCCTCCCTCCTCCTACCCACCACATGTTATACAGGCTACAATATTGTACTCAGTTTGCAATTTAAACTTTATGCAATTTCAACCTCATCTTTAGCAAAGTTTGTCTCTAAACGGCAACCCACTCCAGTATTCTTGCCTGGAGAATCCCATGGGCAGAGGAGTCTGGCAGGCTACAGTTCATGGGGTCACAAAGAGTCGGACATGACTTAGTGACTAAACTACTACTACTATATTCTGTATGTAAAATAGATTTTTATCAGTATTCTTACTGATGAAGATGCTTTGAGAATAAATGAGCTAAAATTAACTGAGACGGGGTTTTTAACAGATGCTGAGTGATTATTTAACATATACTGGTGACCTGAGAAAGTAGGCTTATGAGGCCTCCACACATCCATGCCTTAATTGTGCAAACTCCAGTGCTTCTTTAGCTTCTAATTTTGGATGAATATCCAAATTCTGAAATTTACTATCCAGCTCTCTATTCACTAAAATAGAGAACACTGCAATCTTAAACCTCACTTCAAAATTATTCTTCACAAAATTTTATGATGTATCAAAATAAGTTATGTCTGAAGTAAATTTTCTAATTTTAGGACTACTTTAGAAACCACTCTAATGTAGAATAATTTCCAGTATACTTACTGGTAAAGACATATTCCAAAAGAAGGAAGTAATTTGCAAGTTGTTTTTTTTTTTTTTTTCCTGACTGAACGAGCCTCTAAAAACAAATACTCATCTATAATGCATGGAGTTTATTTTAAAGCAAAAATTGTGTCACATTTTGCCATGACTAAATAATTATATTTTCTACTTTCTTCTTCCTTCTCTCCAGATCTAGTAATATTTGAACTGATCCACATAAAAATTACATTGAATTTTTTCAACAATTTAATAAAATACAGTAATGGCATTAATATTGTAGATGGTCTACACATACAAACTAATCTACCTTAGTAGATTTGATGAGTTAAATTAGTCCAATTTCTTATTTTAAAAAAGTTAACAACCAATATCATTTTTTGATTGATTGATCAAACTGAGCTTTGCATATAGTACCAAGAACAGGCCTGATGCATCAGAAAAGATGCAAGCTTTGCCATGACCTATGCTAAAACTTAACTATTCAGAGTAGCTAGAGGCCTGGTTGGGCCTAATACATGCGAAGTTGAATGTTAGTCTGGTGAAGATACTTGGTCCCTACAGCAAACAGGCACCAATATTCAAAGGTTTGCTTTGTTTCAGTATTTTAACAAACCAGGCTATACAAACTCCATGTAGAATTGGGTCAAAACAAACTCAGTTTAGGAGGTTTGTTAATTATTTGTCTGTATAATACAGTAACAAGCAGAAGATATTAAGAAGAGGTAGCAAGAATACACAGGAGAACTGTACAAAAAAAGGTCTTAATGACCTGGATAACCATGATGGTGTGATCACTCACCTAAAGCCAGAGATCCTGGAGTGAAGTCAAGTGGGCCTTTGGAAGCATTACTATAAACAAGGCTAATGGAGGTGATGAAATTACAGCTAAACTATTTCAAATCCTAAAAGATGATGCTATTAAAGTGCTGCACTCAATATGCCAGCAAATATGGAAAACTCAGCAGTGGTCGGTCACAGAACTGGAAAAAGTCAGTTTTCATTCCAATCCCAAAGAAGGGCAATGACACAGAATTTTCTAACTACTGTACAATTGTGCTCATTTCACATTCTAGCAAGGTAATGCTCAAAATCCTTTGTGCTAGTCTTCAACAGTACGTGAACAAGGAATTTTCAGATGTACAAGCTGGATTTAGAAAAGGCAGAGGAACCAGAGATCAAATTGCCAATATCTGTTGGATCATAGAAAAAGCAAGAGAATGCCAGAAAAACATCTACTTCTGCTTCATTGACTACACAAAAGCCTTTTATTGTGTGGATCAAAACAAACTGGAAAATTCTTAAAGAGATGAAAATTTATCAGACTACCTTACCTCCTCCTGAGAAACCTGTGTGCAAGTCAAGAAGCAACAGTTAGAACCAGACATGGAACAACAGACTGGTTCAAAACTGGGAAAGGAGTACATCAAGGCTGTTTATTGTCACCCTGCTTATTTAACTTATATGCATAGTACATCATGAGAAATGCCAGGCTGGATGAAGCTCAAGCTGGAATCAAGATTGCCAGAAAAAACTCAATAACCTTAGATATGCAGATGACATCTGGAGGTTCACGGTTCACATGTTGCTGAAGCCTGGCTTGGAGAATTTTAAGTATTACTTTACTAGCGTGTGAGATGAGTGCAATTGTGCAGTAGTTTGAGCATTCTTTGGCATTGGAATGAAAACTAACCTTAAATTCTCCGAGCCAGGCTTCAGCAATACATGAACCATGAACTTCCAGATATTCAAGCTGGTTTTAGAAAAGGCAGAGGAACCAGAGATCAAATTGCCAACATTCGCTGGATCATCGAAAAAGCAAAAGAGTTCCAGAAAAACATCTATTTCTGCTTTATTGACTATGCCAAAGCCTTTGACTGTGTGGATCACAATAAACTGTGGAAGATTCTGAGAGAGATGGGAATAGCAGACCACATGGCCTGCCTCTTGAGAAACCTGTATGCAGGTCAGGAAGCAACAGTTAGAACTGGACATGGAACAGACTGGTTCCAAATAGGAAAAGGAGTGCATCAAGGCTGTATATTGTCACCCTGCTTATTTAACTTATATGCAGAGTACATCATGAGAAATGCTGGGCTGGAGGAAGCACAAGCTGGAATCAAGACTGCCGGGAGAAATATCAATAACCTCAGATATGTAGATGACACTACCCTAATGGCAGAAAACGAAGAGAAACTAAAGAGCCTCTTGATGAAGGTGAAAGAGGAGAGTGAAAACCTGGCTTAAAAGTCAACATTCAGAAAACTAAGATCATGGCATCCAGTCTCATCACTTCATGGCAAATATATGGGAAAATAATGGGAACAATGAGAGACTTTATTTTCTTGGCTCCAAAATCACTGCAGACAGTTTCAGCCATGAAATTAAAAGACCCTTGCTCCTTGGAAGGAAAGCTATGACAAACCTAGATGGCGTATTAAAATGGAGAGATGTCACTTTGCTGATAAAGGTCTGCATAGTCTAACCTATGGTTTTTCTAGTAGTCATGCAAAGATGTGAGAATTGGACCATAAAGAAGGCTGAGCACTGATGCTTTTGAACTGTGGTGCTAGAGAAGACTCGAGAGTCCCTTGGACAGCAGGGAGATCAAACCAGTCAATCCTAAAGGAAATCAACCCAGAATATTCATTGGAATGAATGCTGAAGCTAAAGCTGAAGCTCCAATACTTTGGCCACCTGATGAAAAGAGCCAACTCATTGGAAAAGACTCTGATGCTGGGAAAGAATGAGGGCAGGAAGAGAAGGGGACAACAGAGGATGAGGACAACAGAGGATGGCATCATCGACTCAATGGACATGAGTTTGAGCTAGCTCGGGGAGATAGTGAAGGACAGGGAAGCTTGGTGTGCTGCAGTCCATGGGGTCACAAAGAGTCAGACATAACTGAATGACTGAACAACAACAATATAATACACTTTCAAATATTAAACATTCAACAAGTGCAGTGTTTTTTTGTAATGCCAAATGTCTGTCTCTGTGTATGTGTTTTCATACACACAACTAATAAAAATCAGAATTAAGAGCAAACTAGAAATCATCTTTAATACCTAAACTACATCCCTGGCTATTTATTAAAATTAGCTGACAAACAAACAAACAAAACCTATGCCACCTCAAGAGATTCTGATTTATAGCCTGGGACAGGGTCCATATATATATATATATATATTTTTTTTTTTTTTAAGTTTCTCAGGTCATTCTAATATATAGCTGATTTTGAGAATGACTGGTCTAAACTTTCTAATCTTTAAGGCACTGTTTACAGAGAAAGTGCTATTTAGCATATCAGGGGTTGAACCTTCAAAAGCCATCACATAGGTAAAGCAATATGGCTGGAAGGTGAGAGGAACTGGTGGGGACTATTGCAAACCAGGAGAGACTCAACTAAAGGTGACATTCACTGCTTAGCTCCTGCCACTTGTCATATAGGAATACAGGCAGTACTTTCAGATTGTTTGTTTTTCTTTAAAAAGAAAGAAATTCTAGATATTTTTATGGTAATCTTTCCCTTCTTTTAAAGCAGCCAACCATATCTGGGTGTCACCAATTTTCTGTTCTGCTTTAATTCTCTTTTGCCTTGTAAATATATTACTGTTAAATGGTTGTGGATGGCTTCAAAATTTGTTCTTGTTTTAGCTACATTTTAATTAAGTAAACAATTATTCATTTATCTTTCTACCAAGTATTTCTTCCTAACTAGACCAAGGATTTGTTTAGTTTTTTAAATTATTGAATTATTTGTTTAATTATTATTTGTTAAACAATTATTTGTTTAATTATTTAATTTTTTTTATTGAGGCATAATTGCCATGCAACACTATATTAGTTTCAGGTGTGCAATATAAAGTTCTGGTATTTGTATATACTGTGAAGTGAATCTAGTTAATATCCATCAACATATAGCTATAGAAATGGACCAAGGCTTTCTAGCTATGACTTTGCATAACAGAAGCATATGATGAATCTACTACTCTTTATATCTTATATAGTTAAAATAATAGATTTGTCTATGATTCACTATTTCCAATGTCATTAATGGCATAATTTTATCTCTTTCTATTCATATCTCTCCTCCTGTACCAATAGAAAAGCTGATGTGTGATACTAGAATTCTTTAAGTTTCAACTGCAATAATTCGTTATAGACATCACTTATTATTTTTCATTTGTAGTTTTTCCTTTTGGGGACAAATGAATGTTATCTCTGGCCATTTGAACTGTATCAATAAAGTTTAGTTTTTTTCCTAAAGAACACGTATTTTCTTATTCTACCATATCCAGTAACACCACTTGGCTTTACTGTTGCTAATACACAAAACCATACACAAATCAAAGCAGCTTCTTTATCTTTCCATTCAGTTCAGTTCAGTCACTCAGTCGTGTCTGACTCTTTGCCACCCCATGAATCCCAGCATGCCAGGCCTCCCTGTCCATCACCAACTCCTTCAGTTTACCCAAACTCATGTCTATCGAGTCGGTGATGCCATCCAGCCATCTCATCCTCTGTTGTCCCCTTCTCCTCCTGCCCCCAATCCCTCCCAGCATCAGGGTCTTTTCCAATGAGTCAACTCTTTGCATGAGGTAGCCAAAGTACTGGAGTTTCAGCTTCAGCATCAGTCCTTCCAATGAACACCCAGAACTGATCTCCTTTAGGATGGACTGGTTGGATCTCCTTGCAGTCCAAGGGACTCTCAAGAGTCTTCTCCAGCACCACAGTTCAAAAGCATCAATTCTTCAGCGCTCAGCTTTCTTCACAGTCCAACTCTCACATCCACACATGACTACTGGAAAAACCATAGCCTTGACTAGAGACGGACCTTTGTGGGCAAAGTAATGTCTCTGCTTTTGAATATGCTATCTAGGTTGATCATAACTTTCCTTCCAAGGAGTAAGCATCTTTTAATTTCATGGCTGCAATCACCATCTGCAGTGATTTTGGAGCCCCTCAAAATAAAGTCTGATACTGTTTCCACTGTTTGCCCATCTATTTGCCATAAAGTGATGGGACTAGATGCCATGATCTTAGTTTCCTGAATGTTGAGCTTTAAGCCAACTTTTTCACTCTCCTCTTTCACTTTCATCAAGAGGCTTTTTAGTTCCTCTTCACTTTCTGTGTAAGGGTGGTATATCTGCATATCTGAAGTTATTGATATTTCTCCCGGCAGTCTTGATTCCAGCTTGTGCTTCCTCCAGCCCAGCATTTCTCATGATGTACTCTGCATATAAGTTAAATAAGCAGGATGGCAATAAATATGTTAAATACTAATAAACTTATGTTTACCTAAGGTGTATGCAGTACTTTGAATCATCCCTGTAAGAGCACTGAGGTTCTCATTTTCTACCATAGCAGACAAACATGGAACGGACAGGTCTGTGAGTGAATTTGCTGAGAAATTTCGTATAAGCCATGAAGATAGGAACTGACACAAAAATTTCCTTCATGAATTATGCTTTAAAGCCTATTCATAGTTTGAAAAGTTTTAGCATTTATTTGAGGCCTACAATTACTGTAAAGAAGTTTGGGAATTTGTACTGACAGAGGGACACAAGATGAACTGATAGGTGAAGATGTGATTTATTTGTGAAAGATTCTGTCTTTTGGGTATCAACTGAGTTGTGTATGTGATTAAAGTTTTTCTGTTTGAGATCAGTTAAGGTTTTGATATGAAATAGAGTCTCTTGAAAAGAACAGAGTGATCTTTGAAGACCTCCTTGTGTGAATGCAGACTTAAACAAACCAATTAGAAAATGCCCAGATGCCCAGAGTAGATGATAATTGAATAATATTTAACTTAATAGTGGTAAAAACTATGAATAGTTATAAATAGATGTAAATTCAACCAATTCATGATTGCTTCATAAAGCTGACTTCTGTTGATAAAACAGGAGAACTAAATAAACTTTTCTATGAAACTCCACCATTTGTGGAATCCACCATTTCACTTAGAGGAAGGAAGCCATAAGCTCCTTGAAATATGAACTTGTTAAAGGGCAACATTTTCCTCCTTCTGCTATGGCAGAAACAGAATTATAGAACTTGCTGCTAAGTAACTTCATTTGTGTCCGACTCTGTGCGACCCCATAGACGGCAGCCCACCAGGCTCCCCTGTCCCTGGGATTCTCCAGGCAAGAACACTGGAGTGGGTTGCCATTTCTTTCTCCAATGCATGAAAATGAAAAGTGAAAGTGAAGTCGCTCAGTCCTGTTCGACCCTCAGCGATCCCATGGACTGCAGCCTTCCAGGTTCCTCCGTCCATGGGATTTTCCAGGCAAGAGTACTGGAGTGGGTTGCCATTGCCTTCTATAGAATTTGAGGTTTTCAATATGTTCATTTGTGTACATATAACATACATACATGTAGGCATGCATACACAACTGTTGTATGAGTGAATATATAACGTACATATACCCATATGTGGCTTTCTTTCTCTTTCCTTTTCTATTTCCTTCCTCCCTTCGTTCCTTTCTTCTTGGTAAAAAAGAAATAAATGAACATTCAGTGCTGTAATGAAGTCAACTTTTGTGAGAAGAAAACATTTAATCAATAATTAGTATGTACTGATGTTTACCTAAAGGTATTATTTAAAAACATAACAGAGAATTTTATTTTTCTTTTTGCAGGAAAGTAGGATACAGGAAGTATAGGATGTTTAAATATTTTATGATCCTCTCTAGCTGTTTTTCATAGACTCATAGAAAGCCAGACCTGGAAGAAACCTAATATAGCATATAGATTAAATTCCTCATTTTGTAGATGAGAAGACTGAAGCTCTTACCAGCTAAGGATCTTCCACAGGCAACTAGGATTTAAACTCAGACTTTCTGACTCCAAGTCAGTAGCTCAGCTCTATGAAACAACCAATTTAAACAAGACAAAATGAGTCTACAATTCCCAGCATAAGGTTAATTAAAAAGAAAAAAGATCCTCTTCGTTTGGTGAAAAAGTCAGCCAGAGTAGTAACATACAGTTAAAGAGATTATGTTTTTGTTCATTTGTTTAAATTTTCAATCAGTAGTTCTAATGAGATAGATATATATCGCTTAACCCATAATTTCCACTATAATAAAGCAAAAGAGTTGTGTCCAACCCTTTGAGATCCTATGGACTGTAGCCTGCCAGGCTCCTCTGTCCATGGAATTCTCCAAGCCAGAACACTAGAGTGGGTAACCATTCACTTCTCCAAGGGATCTTCCCAACCCTGGGATCAAACCCAGGTCTCCTGCATTGCAGGGTGGATTCTTTAACAACTGAGCCACCAGGGAAGCCCAAGAATACTGGAGAGGGTAGCCTATCCCTTCTCCAGGGGATCGTCCCAACCCAGGAATTGAACAGGGGTCTCCTGCATTGCAGGTGGATTATTTACCAGCTGAGCTACCAGTGAAGCCCAAAGAACTGTGGTTAGAACACATGTTCAGTTCAGTTCAATCGCTCAGTCGTGTCCGACCCTTTGCGACCCCATGAATCACAGCACACCAGGCCTCCCTGTCCATCACCAACTCCCAGAGTTCACTCAGATTCACGTCCATCGAGTCAGTAATGCCATCCAGCCATCTCATCCTCTGCCGTCCCCTTCTCCTCCTGCCCCCAATCCCTCCCAGCATCAAAGTCTTTTCCAGTGAGTCAACTCTTCGCATGAGGTGGCCAAAGTCCTGGAGTTTCAGCTTTAGCATTAGGCATTAGCAAATTCCGAGTTCTGATTCTACCTGGCACTTACTAACTGAGTGACCTTGGGAGATATAAAACTCTCTGAGCTTTAGTTTCCTTACTAGCAAATTGGGTATATTAGCATTTATCAGAGTGTTCGTCTGAGTATTAAGAAAGATGATGTACCCAAAGTGCCTAGCTCTGATGCTCAATAAGGTTCAACACTTCACCTCTAAAATTTTAATAGCAATTGATAAGAAGGTGGTTGACGAACTTTCTGGGGTTATACTGAGATGATTGGTTGATATCTGAAATTACTTATAAGGCTGGACAACCATAAAAGAATACCGTTTTATTTTTGTTTCACATAAGATATGTGGTTTTTGGTCTACTGATCATTTGGTAGCTCTCTTGTATTCATTCTTGGCTTGTAGTTTCCAAGGTAAACTTCATGTTCCTTTCATTTCCCTAGTCTGACACATAAGGTGGTTATTAAGTGCTTGTTGAATGAATGTCATTGAACTTTTCATTAGGCATATGCTCAGTGTATATATTCACACAGAGGAGCATGTGTGAGTGTAAACTCAGGAACAGGCACTTGGCACTTGGCACTTTTGTTTACAGCTGTACCCTTAGTGCTTAGAGCAGTGCTTACCACATAGTGAGTGCTCAAAAAATATTTGTTGAATAAATTAATGAAAGTGTATACCATCCCATTTTATACACCATAGGAAGCAAGCTATTAATGGTTCCTGTTTTTAAAAAGCACTTGCTTATACCAATACATCCAATGAAAGATTAAAAAACAACAGAATAATTGAAACAATTGTCTCTACTTCTATTGTTCAAGTATTCATATTCGTACACTACTTTTAGCTACTACCATTAGGAAAGAGAAAGTGAGATCATTTCTAAAACTAAACTAAAATTTAAAATTCTGTTCTTAAAGTCTTTCCACAAAGAAATGACACCACATGTCCTTACTATTATATTGAAAAGATGGTTCTGCATGTTTGTGACCTTTCCTAAGTTAATAAACAGTAAGTAAGAAATGTTATTCAAGTTTTGCTTGGTTTACATGTTTGTCTCCCCCTGTTCAACTGCAAGCTGAGATTAGGGACTGTGACTAGTTTGCATCTGCCCTTTCATCACTTGACACTATTTGATATATACTTAGGTGCTCAATAAATGCTTGAAGGAGGGAGAAAAATGTTTGCTTGAATGAAATTTACCTAAAGTACTAAAACCTCTATTAAAATACAATTTTAATGTCTTTTTCAAAAAATTTTCCCATGCTCTCTAAAGTCAAGATCATTTTTCTTTTAATACATAATTACTTTTGGAATAACTGAAATAGATGAGTGCAGAGAGATAGCATCTATAATAAGGACAGGATTCTTTTGAGTGACCAGAGCATCATGTTGCCATCAAGTGTACAGTGGAGAGGACTAGCAGGCTCTCTTTCCAGTTCTTCTCTTATTCTGTGCCAACTGGGCCCTCGGTCTTATTGGTATCCAATAATCAGCCCGATTACAGCTAGCCCTGGGAGACATGACAGAAAGAGAGTCCTCATCTTGCATTAATTGCTCCTATTGAAACTATGCCACATCTCTCCAAGCTAGATGTTGCTTAGTATCCCTTTGATATGATAATGACATGCTTCTTAGCAGATGAATATGCAAATGAAAAGCAGTAATTTGGTGGCATGCACCTGCTGACACTGCACGGCTATGCTTCTGTGCTCTGCTGTAACACTGCAGTCACACAAAAGCAGCACAGAGGTAAAATTAAATTCTAATGTCGTATATACTAAACAGATGCTTCCACTTTTCTTTGTATATCTACTTTTACAGATTTTGCCATTGGAATCTCAGTTCTCTTCATGCAATTAATGGACATTGATGTGTCATACACACAAGCATACTCATTGCCATTTAAGGGGGCTGATTTTAAAGAGGTGGCTTACATATATGCACATTAGAAGATGAACATTTCTTCTTCATAGCATAAAAGCTGATGACTTTACTCTTGTTTCACAAAGACCCTATTCATACATGGAATGCATCCTTGGGCTGCAAAGCTGAAAATCATGTTTCTATAGCAAAGATGTGCACAGAAATATACAGTTACTTCATATCGCCTAGAAAGGATTCCAAAATGACTTGAAGAGGCTAGCAAAATACCCAGAATAAATACACTAAATTTCTCTGCTTCAGGCTAGCTGCAATGAATCAGAAAGTCTAAATGGTGATTGCTTAGGTGTGACTTATAATTACCCTCAGAACCTAAAAGTCTTTATCACTGTGTCATATACATGTGGCTTAACCAGTCAGAATTAAACATTCTTAAGAATTTTATAAGGGGTGCTACTTCTCTAGTTTTGTTTTCCCTACCCTTAAGCCTAAGTAGCATTCACACAGTTATGTATGTGTGTGTATACACACATACACACACATATGACAGTAGCTGAGTTGATTTGGATTGAACTCTTTAATGATACACATACAGATTAAACATTTTTTTACAAGGAGCATTTTATTCTGTGTTTAATGATTATATATTAAGTAGATCAACTCCAATTTAATTAAATATCTCCCTATTGTTGGACATCTTTTTAGATTCTCCAGTTATATACATAATACCACAGTGAACATCTTCAAAACATATAGCATTTTCCTTCCTTTTGATTATTTCCCTATAGTAATCTTCTAAAAGTGAGTTTTTCTAGATCAAAAATTAAGGCCATTTTTAAGATAAAAAAAAATTTTTTAAACTCTGGCAAACTATTTGTTTTATTTTACAATGTTATGGTTTTTAGAAACTTAGCAAGAGGGACATTTTTATGATTACATGATTGGAGACACAATTTTCAATTTCTTTATACAGACATGTTACATGTTGCCATCTGTGTTGATTTAGACCTACTTTGTATATTTTTATAGAAATCATCTAGTAATCTCTCTATAATTAACTGGAGACTTCTATGAATTAGCTTCATTTTATAGTCCCTGGCTATTCTAAAAATATTTCCCCAGTTCTAGCTATTTACAGAACTATGAAGTTTTACGTATGGATGAAGTGATTCATTGCTACTTAATATTGCCACTTAAATATCTAAGAGTAAATACTACAGAGAAATATAATTCTTCTCTTAACCTTTCAGTCTTATGCTATATATAGATTATTAAACTGAGGGATAAGAGATTCAAGGTTATTTCTAATTGCATAAATGTCATATTACTGGTGAGTTTTGTGGAAATAAGTATCTGTTATATTTATACACAATTAAACTTTTTACTATGAGGAATTATATTCTCAAATTTTCAATTGTAGTCCTTGAAAAATACATAAAGTGTGTGCAACAAGAAGGAGGTAAAATTGTGGTAATTTTTAAAATTTAATTTTCATTTGTATTGTTTGATAAATGACTAATTTTGTTAGATCATTTATGGATTTTTAAAGACTTTTATTTTAATTATTTAGCAGCCATATCATCAACAAAAGTTTTAACTTTTCAGCAAAATAAAAACTGTGTATGCAATGACTTTGGATAATCTTGAAAAGAAGTGGGAAGTCATTCTACTCTTTTCTGTCTCATTTCTGCCTTTGAAATTGTTACAACTTTGATACCATTTTGAAAGGTGGGATATAAATTCTGAAACCCAGATTTTCCTATTACTGGAATAGTCCTTATAATGGGAACCAGGAGACTCAGGTTTTAGCTCAAACTCTGACATAATAAGGTGGGAAAGCATTTTATTTAACTTTTCTGGGCCTCAAATTTTTACTGAAAGTAGTCATTCATTTAACAAATATTTCCTGGATACGTACTGTGTGCTGGGAACTGTTAAAGGTGATGGAGATATAGCAGGGAATAAAATAAGGGCCCTCTCTTACAGAGCTTACATTGTAGTATGTGAGAGAGATATAATAACAAATAAGTACATTTAACATGAGGTGCCTGGAGCTCCACATCCCTCCATCTTCTCTGTCCTCCACCAGCAGGTCCTCAGAAAGACTTCTCTAAGGTCAACCTCTGATTAAAGGTATATTTGAAAATATGAATAGACTAATTACAAGTTCTGAAATTGAATCAATGATTTTAAAACTCCCAACAAACAAAATCCAGGACTGGATGACTTCACAGGTGAATTCTACAGAACATTTAGAGCTGTCTTTCTGAAACTATTCTGAAAATTTGTAGAGGAAGTAATACTTCTGAACTTATTCTTTGTGGTCACCATCACCCTGATACCAAAACTAGATAAAGATATTACAAAAAGAAAATTATAGGCCAATAACACTAATGAACATAATGTAAAAAATCCTCAACAAAATACTAACAAATTGAATCCAACAATGCATTAAAAGGATCATACACAATGATCCAATGAAATTTATCCCAAGAAGGCAAGGATTTTTCAATATCCACAAATCAATCAGGGTGATACATGACATTAACAAATTAAAGAATAAAAACTATATGATCATCTCAACAGATACAGAAAAAAACTTTTGATAAAATTCAGTATTCATTTATGATAAAAACTCTCCAGAAAGTGGGTATGGAGGGAACATAGGTAAAGTCAAGTTGCTCAGTCGTGTCCAACTCTTTGGGACCACGTGGACTGTAGCCTACCAGGCTCCTCCCTCCATGGGATTCTCCAGGCAAGAGTACTGGAGTGGGTTGCCATTTCCTTCTCCAGGGGATCTTCCCAACCCAGGGATCGAACCCGGGTCTCCTGCATTCTAGGCAGATACTTTAACCTCTGAGCCACCAGGGAAGGCCATATATCACAAACCTACAGCTAACATCATACTCAACAGTGAAAAGCTGAAAGCATTCCCTCTAAGATCAGGAACAAGATGAGGATGACTACTCTTGCCATTTATTTATTTATTTTTAACTGAAGGATAATTATTTTCCAATATTATGCTTGTTTCTGCCATATATCAACATGAATCAGCCACAGGTATACATATTTCCCCTCCCTCTTAAACCTCCCTCCCATCCCCAACCCCATCCCACACCTCTAGATTGTCACAGAGCCCCGGGTTGAGTTCCAAGTCATACAGCAGAATCGCACTGGCTACCTGTTTCACATATGGTAGTGTATATGTTTCCATGCTCCTCTCTCCATCTGTCCCACCCTCTCCTTCCCCCTGCCCTCTATGTCTACATGTCTGCTCTATGTGTGGGTGTCCCCACTGCTGCCCTGCAGATAGGTCCATCTGTGCCATCTTTCTAGATTCCACATAAGTGCATTAATATACAATATTTGTTTTTTTCTTCCTGACTTACTCCACTCTCTGTAACAGGCTCTAGATTCATCCACATCATTAGAAGTGACTCAAATGTATACCTTTTAATGGTCGAGTAATATTCCATTGTGTATATGTGCCACAGCTTCTTTATCCATTTATCTGTCAGTGGACACCTAGGTTGCTTCCATGTCATAGCTATGTAAATAGTGCTGCAGCAAACATTGGGGTACATGTGTCTTTTTCAATTATGGTTTCCTCAGGGTATATGTCCAGTAGTGGGATTGTTGGGCCATATGGTAGTTTTATTCCTAGGTTTTTAAAGAAGCTCCATACTGTCTTCCATAGTAGCTGTATCAATTTGCATTCCTACTGACAGTGCAAGAGGGTTGCCTTCTCTCCACACCCTCTCCAGCATCTGTTGTTTGTAGATTTTTTGATGATGGCCATTCTGACTGGTATGAGATGATATATCATTGTAGTTTTGATTTGTATTTCTTTAATAATGAGCAATGTTGAACATCTTTTTATGTGTTTATTACCATCTATATATATTCACTGGAGAATTGTCTGTTTAGGTCTTCTGCCCACTTTTTGATTGGGTCACTTGTTTTTCTGGTATAGAGTTGCATAAGCTGGTTGTACAGCTTGTATATTTTGGAAATTAATCCTTTGTCAGTTGTTTCATTTACTATTATTTTCTCTCATTCTGAGGGTTTCATTTTTACCTTGTTTAATAGCTTTCTTTGCTGTGCAAAAATTTTTAAGTTTACTTCAGTCCCACTTGTTTATTTTTAATTTCCATTACTCTAAGAGGTGGGTCTTAGAAGATCTGGCTGTGATTTACATCGTAGAGTGTTTGCCTATGTTTTCCTTTAACAGTTTTATTGTTTCCAGTCTTACATTTAGATCTTTAATCCATTTTGAGTTTATCTTTGGGTATGGTATTGGAAAGTGTTCTAATCTAATCTTTTACATGTAGCTGTCCAGTTTTCCCAGCACCACTTATTGAAGAGACTATCTTTTCTCCACTGTATATTTTTGCCTCTTTTGTCAAAGATTAGGTGCCCATTGGTGTGTGGGTTTATCTCTGGCCTTTCTATCTTGTTCTATTGGTCTAGATTTCTGTTTTTGTGCCAGTACCAAACTGTCTCAATGACTGTAACTTTGTAGTATAGTCTGAAGTCAGGAAGGTTGATTCCTCTGGCTCCATTCTTCTTTCTCAAGATTGGCTATTTAGGGTCTTTCGTGTTTCCATAAAAATTGTGAAATTTTTTGTTTTAGTTCTGTGAAAAATGCCACTGGTGGTTATTTGATAGGGATTGTACTAAATCTGTAGATTATATTTGGTAGTATAGTCATTTTCACAGTATCGATTCTTCCAACCCAGGAACATGGAATATCTCCATTTGTTTATGTCATCTTTGATTTCTTTCATCAGTGTCTTAGTTTTCTGTATACAGCTCTTTTTTCTCCTTAGGTAGGTTTAGTCCTAGATATTTTATTCTTTTTGTTGCAATGGTATATCGGATTGATTCCTTAATTCCTATTTCTTATTTTTTTGTTGTTAGTATATTGGAATTCAAGTGATTTCTGTGTACTGATTTTGTATCCTGCAACTTAACTAAACTCATTGATTAGTTCTAGTAGTTTTCTAATGGTATCTCTGGGTTTTTATGTATAGTATCAGGTCATCTGCAAGCAGTGAGCGTTTTACTTCTTCTTTTCCAATCTTAATTCCTTTTTTTTTTTTCTTCTCTGATTGCCATAGCTAGGACTTCCAAAACTATGTTGAATAACTGGCAAGAGTGGGCTCCTTTGTCTTGTTCCTGATCTTAGAGGAAATGCTTTCAGTTTTTCACCATTGAGGCATATGTTTGCTGTGGGTTTATCACATATGGTCTTTATTATGCTAAGATAGGTTCCTTCTATGCCCTATGCCAGTTTCTAAAGAGTTTTTATAATAAATGGGTACTGAATGTTGTCAAAAGCTTTTTCTGCATCTATTGAGATTAATCATATGGTTTTTATATTTCAATTTGTTAATATGGTATATCACATTGATTGATTTGCATATACACTCTTGTCATTTTTGTTCAAGTCTTTGCCACAGCAATCAGAGAAGGAAAGGAAATAAAAGGAATCTGAATTGGAAAAGAAGATGTAAAGCTGTCACTGTTTATAGATGACATGATACCAAACATAGAAAATCCTTAAAATGCTACCAGAAAACTGAGTGCATCAGTGAATTTGATAAGGTGGCAGGATAAAAAATACATGGAAAATATGGAAATCTGTTGCATTTTTATACACTAACAATGAAATATCAAAAAGAAATTAAGGAATCAATCACATTTACCATCAAAAAGAGGAAAGTATCTAGGAATAGCCTTACCTCAGGACGCAAAAGACCTGTACTCACAAAACTATAAGATGCTGATGAAAGAAATAAAAGATAACAGATGGAAAGATTGGATCAGAAGAATCAACAAATTGTTAAAATGAGTATTCTACATAAGGCAATTTACAGCTTCAGTGCAATCCCATTTCAAATTACCAATGGCATTTTTAACAGAACTGGAACAAAAATTTTTAAATTTGTATGGAAACACAAAAGACCCTGAATAGCAAAATACTCTTGAGAAAGAATAGAGCTGGAGGAATCATGCTTCTTGACTTCAGACTATTCAAATCAGTATAGTAATCAAATCAGTATGGTACTGGCACAAAAACAGAAATATAGATCAATGGAAGCAGATAGAAACCCCAGAAATAAACCTACACACTTATAGTCAGTTAATCTATGACAGAAGGAACAAGAATATACAATGGAGAAAAGACAGTCTCTTCAATAAATGGTGCTGGGAAAACTGGACAGCTACATGTAAAAGAATGAAATTAGAACATTTTCTAATGCCATACACAAAATAAACTCAAAATGGATTAAAGACCTAAATGTAAGACCAGATATTTTAAAACTCCTAGAGGAAAACAGGCAAAACACTCTTTGACATATATTGCAGCAGTATTTTTTTGGATCTGCATTCTAGAGTAGTGGAAACAAAAGCAAAAATGAATAAATGGGAACTAATTAAACTATAAACAAAATGAAAACCTATGGAATGGGAGGGAATATTTGCAAATTATGTAACTCACAAGGGCTTAATTTCCAAAATATACAAAGAGTGTATTCAGCTTAATATCCAAAAAATATACAACACAATTAAAAAATGGGCAGAAAACCTAAATTGACATTTCTCCAAAGACATATGGATAACCATCAGACACATGAAAAGATGCTTAACACTGCTAATTATTAGAGAAAGGCAAATCAAAACTACGATAAGGTACCATCTCACACTGGTCAGAATGGCTATCATCAAAAATTGTATAAAAAATAAGTGCTGGGAAGGGTGTGGAAAAATGGGAGCCTGCTCACACTCATTGGTGGAAATGTGAAATGGTGTAGCCACTATGGAGAACAGTATGGAGGTTTCTTAAAAAACTAGAGTTCCTCTGTGACCCCACAGTCCCACTCTTGGCATATTTCCAGAAAAGATGAAAACTCTAATTTAAAAAAGTACATGCATCCTAAAGTTCTTTGCAGCACTATCTACAATAGCCAAGACATGGAAGCAACCTAGATGTTCATCAACAGATAAATGGATAAAAAAGATGTGGTATATACATAAAATGGAGTATTGTTCAGCCATAAAAAGAATGAAATGATGCCATTTGCAGCAACATGGATGGATCTAGAGATCATCATACTAATTGAAATAACAGGAAGACAAATACGATGATATCATATGATATCACTTACAGTGGAATCTAAAAAAAATGATAGAAATGAAATTATATATAAAACAGAAATAGACCCACTGAAAACAAACTTAAGGTTTAAAGGGGAAAGGTTGGGGGGAGGGATAAATGAGGAGTTTGCGATTAACAGATACACACTACTATATATAAAATAGAAAAACAGCAAGGACCTACTATAGCACAGGGACTTATATCTCATCTTATAATAACCTATAATGGAAAAGAATCTGAGAAAGAGTATATGTATATGTGTCTGTGTATATATATGTATATGAGGAGGCATGGCAACCCACTCCAGTGTTCTTGCCTGGAGAACTCTGTCCCATGGACAGAGGAGCCAGGAGGGCTACAGTCCATGGAGTCACAAAGAATTGGACATAACTGAGTGAGTAAGCACAGCACAAATATGTATATATGGATAGGGAAGTCGAGTCATTACGCTGTAGACCTTAGAGTGCTGTGTGTCAATTATACCTCAATAAAACTGGAAGAGAAAAATTAAAAATATCCAACAATAAAGTAATCCTAGATGCCATTTATTGAGCACTTACCATATCCAGGCACTATTCTAAGTGTGTTAAACTTATTTAGATACTTAAGCCTCACAATAACATATGACATCAGAGCCATTATAATACCTTTTTTACATGAGGAGTGGACACAGAGAGGTATAGTGACTTTTTTTCATGGTCACACAGCAAATAAATGTGAGTGTTGGATTTGAACCTGGCATATGGCCTTAGAGCCTTTATCTTAGACTTTACATTATACTGACTCACTAGTATTTGTCTCAGTTGATTGGTGCCTCCTCCTCAAGTCACTTTCTTTGTTTGACTTTCAGGACACTATGCTTTCCTGAACTTTTTCCCTATCTTCTTGACCTCTCCTTCCCATTCTTCTTGCCTGTTCCTCTTTCCGGCTTTCCTAAATATCAACACGAGTACCCTAGAGCCACGCCCTTCAGTGTCCTCTCTTTATTCACTTCCTTGGGGAGCCGGTAACACTTCTCATGATCAAATGACTTGTGAATTCTGACAACTCCCACAGTTTTACCTCCAAACCAATATTTTCACTGAAAGCCAGACTTGAGTATCCAAATGTCTACTTGACTCCACGTTGAAATACACTATCTCAAGCAGAAAAACTGAACCAAACCCCTGATGTCTCCCCTCCACCACCGTAAAACAGTTTCTCTTCTCAGGGTTTCTTGTTCTTCCTTAAATATGCCAGGCATACTTGGACTTGTGTGCCATTTTTCGTTTTTCATGTCTTGTGAGAGAAAGTAAGTTCTGCTTCTTGATATTCTCCTTAAGAGTAAGGAAGAACTTTTTCTGAACACTTACTGCAAAATTCTCTGTCTCTCTTGTGCCTCTCAAAAATTTTGACCAATCACTGATTGAGAGGGCAGGGCTTAAGATTACCTTTTGTTTCAATCAGACTCATCTCTGGGGTGGGAGGGGAAAGCAAAACTGCAGAAATCAGTGCTCTGGAAGGATGAAATGCTAGATGGGCAGCTAACAGTGTCCACCACCGACATCTCGGAGTAGAAGTGCTGGCTCTAATGATACTACATTACGCTGGAAATCTGCCATTAAAAATAAATTACTAGTCTGATGACTGAGAAATTATATCTAACTTCTGATTTAATTTCCATTTCTCTGAGTACTACTGAAGTGGAATACATTTTTATTTCTTAATTAATCATGTATGCTTCCTCTTTTTAAGATTGCTTGATCATATTCTGATTTTTTTTTCTGTGGGGTGGTTATTTCTTGTTAATTATTAGGAGTTCTTCATATGTCTTATATATAATCCTTTATTACATATCCTATATGGAATCTTTTGTTTTATATATATAGCAAATATTTTCTCCAAATATACTCCAAACTTATATATATATATATAGCAGGTATTTTCTCCAAATATACTGTATGTTTCTCCAAATATACAAATTTGTCTGTGGATTTTTTTGGATCATACATAGGTTTTAAATTTTATTAAATCTATCAATAATTTGATTCTTAGCTTTTAGTTTTTCTCTTAACAGTGCATGTCCTACTCCACTATTATAAAAATATTTTCCTGTATTTAATGGTTTAAAATGCAATTTTGATGATATCTTAAATTTGCTTTTTATGGACTTTCCATTCTAATATTCCATTTATTTATCTGTTTTTCTGCCCCCAGTATCAATCTCTTTTAATTTTTTAACATGTCCTGATATTTTAGAAGGTTTAAAAATATACTCTACCTCCATTTTTCTTTACACTATTGACTATTCTCACCTACACATATATATTAAAATGAATTAGCTTTTAAGTTTTATTTGGTATTGCATTGAATTGCAGATTAATTTGAAAAGAATTGTGAGCTTTACTATACTGAGTAATTCTATCCATCACTGAGGCCATATTGTACTACTTTCTTCATGTAAATCTTGTATATTATTATATTAATATCCTATTTATTTTGTGGATTTTTCCCCTTTTTGCAATTAAAGACAATATTCAAAGTTTTTCTAATTGTTTTTAATTGGTCTATATGAAAGCTGTGCGTTTTAAAATTGTTATTTACTATATTAAATTTTCTCAGTTCTAGTAATTTTAATTATTTTGTTTGGATTTTCAAGATATAAGATTATATTATTTATAAATCATGAATTTTCTCTTCCTAACATTTATAACTCTTATTTAATATTATTAGTCCTATAATTAATATTATTTATTATTCTTTATTATTGCATTGCTTAGGACAGAGAGTACAATCTTGAACATGGAGACTTATTCCTGACTTTAATGGAGATCTTTATAATGTTTCATTATTGATTTTGGTATATTATGAGATGCAGACATAAATATTTCTTGTTAAAGTGTGGAGGCTTATCTCTTTTCCCTAGTTTACTAAGAGTTTTAACAAAAAATGTTATTGAATTTTATTTTTTTAATTTGAAATATATTGAGACAACCATATTTTTATCCTTCTTTATTATTACTAGAGTGAATGACATAAATACATTTCTAAATGTTAAATTATCTTTTCTTGACATATTATTCTTTTAATATTTTGCTATATATTTACCTAGAATTATATCACAGGTTTTTATATGTATTTGTATGTGTGCTAAGTCATGTCCAACCCTGTGACCCCATGGACTGTAGCCCACCAGCTCCTCTGTCCATAGGATTTCCCAGGCAAGAGTACCAGAGTGGATTGCCATTTCCTTCTCCAGGGGATCTTCCCGACCCAGGGACTGAGCCTGCATCTTCTGCATCATCAGGTGGATTCTTTACCACTATGCCACCTGGGAAGCCCCATGTTTTTTTATAGTGTGTTTTTATTATCATTCACTTGTCAATATCCTTCTTAGCTCATGAATTATTTTAATAGTTTTAAAAACTTTACCTAAGTAGTTAGATTGTGTCTAATCATCAGTTTGTTATTGATTTCTGATTTTATTGAACTGAAGTCAGTACATATATGTGTAGTTTGTTTTTCTTTGAAATTTATTGAGATTATTTACTGAAGCATAATATGTGATAAATTTTTAAAAATAAATAATGGACTTGCATTTGAAATAAATGTGTATTCTTTTTTTAACTGGACATGTATGTGTATACATATGCAATTTGTTATATGTATTATTAAAACCCTATGTACCTTTATTATTATTATTTTATTACTTTAATCATCAAATTCTAAGAGAGCTGCACTAAATACTCCCACTAATATTATGGATTTACCTATATCTACTTGCATTTTTACTGGTTTTTGTTTTATGTATGTGAAAGCTGGATGGCTAGGTACATAAAATTTTTGTATTTTATTGATTTTTGTATCTTGACAGATTATTCTGTTTATAGTGTGAAATCTTCCTCTTTGTCCAAATAAATGAGTTTGACGCCTTAAATCATGTTAATATTATTTTAACTAATCTTTTTCTTGGTTAATTAGCATCTTTCTGATATACCTGTGTCCATCTCTTTAATTATGCTGTGTCATTTTGTTTTGGAAGTGTCTCAGCGAATTAGTCGGAGAAGGCAATGGCGCCCCACTCCAGTACTTTTGCCTGGAAAATCCCATGGATGGAGGAGCCTGGTGGGCTGCAGTCCATGGGGTCGCTAAGAGTCAGACAAGACTGAGTGACTTCGCTTTCACTTTTCACTTTCATGCATTGGAGAAGGAAATGGCAACCCACTCTAGTGTTCTTGCCTGGAGAATCCCAGGGATGGGGGAGCCTGGTGGGCTGCCGTTTACGGGGTTGCACAGAGTCGAATATGACTGAAGTGACTTAGCAGCAGCAGCAAATTAGTATGTAGTTAGATAAAAATAAAATCTGACAATCTTTGCCTTTTAATAGGATAATTAACATTTTACATTCATTGTAATTATTAAAATATTTGGCCATATTACCACTAGTAAATATTTAATATTTACCTTAAAAAATTTTTTTTCTTTATTTTCTGTCTTTTGGGGGAGGGGTTTAATTTCATTTTCTCCACTTTTTCCTTCTCTAGAGATTTAAGAATTACATATCTGTGTCTATTTCTGTGCATTGGTTAGCCACAAATTTTTAAACTCATATGTTTAAATGTATGTAAGTGAAAGTTGCTCAGTTGTGTCCGACTCTTTGCGACCCCATGGACTGTATAGTCCATAGACTTCTCCAGGCCAGAATACTGGAGAGAGTAGCCTTTCCCTTCTCCAGGGGGTCTTCCCAACCCAGGGATTGAATCCAGGTCTTCCACATTACAGGCGGATTCTTTACCAGCTGAGCCACAAGGGAAGCCCAAATGTATATAACCTTTTCCTAATAAAAGAAAGTGAACCACAGCATGCTGTCGTTTCTCCCTTCAATGACACTGGCTTCACCTTCAGCTTTCATATGGAACTCATGTGGAGTTCTCTTCCAAATTATTAGTATTTTTAAAAGTTCCCATGATTGTTAGCATCTACACTTAGTCAAATGTCTCACTAGTTTCTCTTTCTCTATTTTTTGTATTTAATGTGTTTCTTTTGTATTTAATGTGTTTCTGAAATCTTTTTTGTTTTCTTTGACTACTTCCTTGAACATTTCCTTCTGAATGGATTTCCTAAAAAATACCTTCATTGTGTCTTAATATTTGGCGCTTATTTAGCTAGATTTAGAATTCTGCATTGTTCAACTGAGAAAGTGACATTTGAGTAAAGACTTGAAAATAGTGAAGGAGGATGCTATGTAGTTATCTGCGGGAAGAGAAGTGTGAGCAAAGGCAATAGTGAGTGCAAATGGCCCAAAGCAGGAGCAGGCGTGGTATGTTCCTGGAATACATCTAAGTGTGGTATTTCATTTAATGATACTCTTTCCAATCAGCCTGTAAACTTTCTGGTCATGTCTGTTTTATTTTCAGCTGTAGCCCCAGAACCTTTTAAAGTATTTAGCATATATGCTTAATAGCTCAGTCATGTCCAACTCTTTGTGACCCCGTGGAACTGTAGCCCATTAGGCTCCTCTAACCATGGAATTTGCCAGACAAAAATACTGTAGTGGGTCACCATATCCTACTCCAGGGGATCTTCCCAACCCAGGGACTGAACTCACATCTCTTATGTCTCCTGCATTTGCAGGCAGATTCTTTACCACTGTGTCACCTGGGAAGCCTATTTATCATATAACATTTGTTCAATGTTGGTTGAGTGAATGACCAACCTGAAATTTAAAACAAAACCTCCAGATCATGCCATCTGAACAAACTCTTACGTTTTAAAATCAATAGTAACAACAAGGAGAATATAACCATCTCCTTTACCTTTTAAAATTGAATGTTGAACAGAATAAATTGTGTTTCTGCCACTCTACTACCAACATACATACACACACAACCAAAAATCATTCTTTGAAAATGCACCTGCTTCCAATAATCTACATTTTTCACTTTTCCAACTCCCTTTTGATTAGAGATCTTATTGAAGATGATATTTGCTGTCTATAAAGTACACTTTGATTCTGTTTAACCCGATAATAAAATTCTATATAAATAAGAAAAGACCTAAAATCATCCACAAGGAGAATGAGAACTAATGTAGAAATTAATTTCCATGGTCATTTTAGAGATCTGAGATCCTGTAATGAAACAGTACTCCTTAGGTTTAGCTTTATATATTATAAAGTCTGAATGAATAGCTTTATATGATGAATAAAAAACATAGCAGGGATTTTAGACTGGCCTCATCTGATAGGCACTTGACTGTCAATAACAAACAAGTTTTAAAGGAAAGATGGAGAGTTAACAAATCATCAATTTTCTTTCTGAAACCCATTTCTAAGCATTTATAATTCATCTCTTGAGACTTTAGTATAGATTACATGAGGTAGAGTTTGCTAGTACTTCATAGAGTGACAATTCCAAGCACTATAAAATTCTCCTTAGAGAGCAATTACTCTAAATGGATGGACCGGTGAAAAGAGTAGTTACCGCATCATTGCTTTCATAACCAATCACTAAAATCACCAGGCAAATATCTTCATTTCTACCATGTACCATTTTCCCTGTATGTGTTTATGGTGGTTTCTCTTAAGAAAAAGAAAGAGAAACATTCCCAGGTTTTGTAACTAGTCAGTTTCAATAAAAGCAGTAGAGCCTGATTGTAGAAAAATCCCTCACAGGCAATACCAATTTATGAGTAAATTTATGAACAAAGGGCTTCCCTGGTGGCCCAGTGGTAAAAATCTGCCTGCCAATGCAGGAGCCCTGGGTTCCATCCCTGGGTGGGGAAGATCCCCTGGAGGACGAAGTGGACACCCACTCCAGTATTCTTGCCTGGGAAATCCCATGGACAGAGGAGCCAGGCGGGCTACAGTCCATGGAGTCACAAAAGAGTTGGACATGACTTAGCAACTAAACAACAATGAAAAAAAGTACATTTTTAACTAACATAATATCAAAGAGTTCACTGTCCCCCTCTCCCAGGCCTCCTACCCTTCCATCCTCCAATCCCTTAGCAGCCTTTGAAACCGGGGATGGCCCATATGTTGTGTATCTTTAGGAAGGCTCCATTTGTGATTGGGGTCGGGGGGCGGAAATTAGAGACACCAAGGGAACATTCATGCAAAGATGGGCTCAATAAAGGACAGAAATGGTATGGACCTAACAGAAGCAGAAGATATTAAGAAGAGGTGGCAAGAATACACAGAAGAACTATACAAAAAAGATCTTCAGATCTTCATGACCCAGATAATCACAATGGTATGATCACTCACCTAGAGTCAGACATTCTGGAATGCGAAGTCAAGTGGGCCTTAGGAAGCTTCCCTATGAACAAAGCTAGCGGAGGTGATGGAATTCCACTTGAGCGAAGGTAATGGAATTCCACTTGAATCCTAAAAGATGATGTTGTGAAAGTGCTGCACTCAAAATACCAGGAAATTTGGAAAACAGCAGTGGCCACAAGGACTGGAAAAAGTCAGGTTTCATTCCAATCCCAAAGAAAGGCAATGCCAAACAATGCTCAAACTACCACACAACTGCACTCATTTCACACGCTAGTAAAGTAATGCTCAAAATTCTGTAAGCCAGGCTTCAACAGTGCGTGAACATCTGGGAACTTTCAGATGTTCAAGCTGGTTTTAGAAAAGGCAGAGGAACCAGAGATCAAATTTCCAACATTTGTTGGATTATCAAAAAGCAGGAGAGTTCCAGAAAAACATCTATTTCTGATTTATTGACTATGCCAAAGCCTTTGACTGTGTGGATCATCACAAACTGGAAAATTCTTAAAGAGATGGGCATACCAGACCACCTGACCTGCCTCTTGAAAAATCTGTATGCAGGTCAGGAAGCAACAGTTAGAACTGGACATGGAACAAAAGACTGGTTCCAAATAGGGAAAGGAATACAGCAAGGCTGTGTATGGTCACCCTGCTTATTTAACTTATATGCGGAGTACATCATGAGAAATGTTGGGCTGGATGAAGCACAAGCTGGAATCAAGATTGCCGGGAGAAATATCCATAACCTCAGATATGCAGATGACACCACCCTTATGGCAGAGAGTGAAGAAGGACTAAAGAGCCTCTTGATGAAAGTGAAAGAGGAGAGTGAAAAAGTTGGCTTAAAGCTCAACATTCAGAAAACTAAAATCATGGCATCTGGTCCCATCACTTCATGGCTAATAGATGGGGAAACAGTGGCTGACTTTAATTTTTTGGGTTCCCAAATCACTGCAGATGTTGACTGCAGCCATGAAATTCAAAGACGCTTACTCCTTGGAAGAAAAGCTATGACCAACTTAGACAGCATATTCAAAAGCAGAGACATTACTTTGCCAACAAAGGTCTGTCTAGTGAAGGCTATGATTTTTCCAATAGTCATGTATGGATGTGAGAGTTGGACTATTAAGAAAGCTGAGCACTGAAGAATTGATGCTTTTGAACTGTGGTGTTGGAGAAGACTATTGAGAATCCCTTAGACTGCAAGGAGATCCAACCAGTCCATCCTAAAGAAAATCAGTCCTGAATATTCATTGGAAGGACTGATGTTGAAGCTGAAACTCCAATCCTCTGGCCACCTGATGCAAAGAAGTGATTCACTGGAAAAGACCCTGATGCTGGGAAAGATTGAAGGTGGGAGGAGAAGGAGACTACAGAGGATGAGATGGTTGGATGGCATCACCGACTCAATGGACATGAGTTTGAGTAAACTCTGGGATTTGGTGATGGACAGGGAGGCCTGGTGTGCTACAGTCCATGGGGTCGCAAAGAGTTGGTGACAACTGAGTGACTGAACTGAACTGAGGGAGGGATGATGACACATGTATACCTATGGCAAATTCATGTTGATGGATGGCAAACACCATCACAATATTGTAAAGTAATTATCCTCCAATTAAAATAAATAAATTCAGTTTTTAAAATAGAAGACTCCACTTGTGATATTGCAGCAGTTCTGATGTGGGTTACAGGTTTTGTGATCTTGGCTGGGCCAGGAAGCAGCTTGAACTCCTGGAGTGTCCAGCCCCAGAATTTGAGGTGAACAGAGGAGGTGCTTCAAGTAAGGAAGGACATGGACTGGGACGAGAGAGATAATATCACTGTGGGTAAAGGGCCTGGTATTAGAAAAACATGTCTCTCTGACTTGTTTCTATTTCCACATTTTTGGCAGAGACAAAGATATAAGAAACATTTCAGTTTCTTCTTGACTCTGAGTTTGGAAAAGTAACAGCAAAAACAAAGATAAATAGCAATTTGCGTTCAGCCCTGGGGAGAGAATAGGGGTGTCAGGGCCTGGTGACTTGAGGAGCCCTGCACCATTGCATCGTGGGGGCCAGGGCCGACAGACCACTCTCATCCGGGATTGTTGGTGGTGATGCCTGATCTGATTTTGAAAAAGAAACCAGAAATCAAAATTTTTAAAACTGTGAATTCTGCTGTCAACTTACTTAGAAAATTATGAACACTCTGCAAATGGACAGTGAGTGAGTCAAATACACATATATTTGGACTAGATCCTGCACTTAGATTGCAGGTTTGCAGCCTCTGCAGGGGCAACAATTCTGTCTCCATCTGCAGTGAGGTAAGGGTCCAACAGAATCATAAGAGCAACACTATCTCCTTCCTTCTCCACTAACCAATAGCCCGAGGCATAATATTGTGAACAAGAGCACTCGAGACAACAGGCCTGGACTTAGAACAGAAGGAAAAAACCTCAGACTTTTTACATGGAAATTTATCAAGGTCTACCAGAAGTAATCTCTAGTTCTTGATTTATAAAAGTGTATCTCATTGCCTATATGTCAAATATGGCCCACACTACTTTTAAAGTGCTGAAATTTGTCAGAGAGAAATTGTCAATGTGGTGGGATAATTTCCCTCCCTTCCTCTGTTAGGTCAAGTGTTAATCTCATAATGAAATGCCCATGTTTATATGTTAAATTCCCATTGCAGAAAAACAAAAGTATAAAACACAGATTAATTTAACCCCAGTGTAAAATTACAAAACAAATTGATCTGGCACTAGTGTTTAGTTATTTCCAGTTACAATAAAAGATTTTAAAACAGATAACCCCAAAAAACTACTCTAAAGCTATCAGACACCAACTCAATTTTCAATCACAGAGCATTAATTGGTTTGTGTGTGTGCGTACTAAGTCGCTTCAGTCATGTCTGACTCTTTGTGACCCCATGGACTGTAACCTGCCAGGTTCCTCTGTTCATGGGATTCTCCAGGCAAGAATACTGGAGTGGGTTATTCGTTGGTTAGCTGTTAGAAATTCACTAGTGAGGTGAGTCATAAACCCAATAATCTCTTAGGCTATTTCTTTCTGAAAAACTGAACCATTCAACTTACAGAACCATGTGTATCCAACACTATGCTAAATACTCTTTTCATCTCTATTTTCTTAACACTTTCCTCTTGCCTATTTTCCAGGGCTTCTGCAGACATGTCAGAGCTTTATGATTCACTGTCAGTTTTCCTGGTTTGGATTTATTTTCCTCTTACTTCTTCTAAGGGGACCTGGTGACGTGGGGGAGATGGACAAGGAGGCAGGCATGCTTCTTGCTTTAGTTCACCCAGCTTCACAGGGCTAACAAATTTTCAGTGTGGCTTCCTACACACCAGCTCCACCTGACTGCATCTTACCTGGTGTGTGACCTTCAGTTAAAAATTCCAGCAGCGTGCAACTTGTCTTTGGCAAATGAATTGTAAGTATGCCAGCTGCCAGATGTCTTCATTTTTAAAACACCTTCAAAACTGCTTCTGGCACAGTTCCATAAACAAAACAGGCTAAGCTGTAACTCTAGTTTCCATGCTGTGAGCAAAAGAAGAGGGGGTGAGGGAAGCAGATGGAGGCAAGAAAAAATGTACTGCTTTCACATCTTGAAAAAGAGATAAATGAAAGTGAAAACAGAACCCAGCTACCCTTATCAGTAAACGTTTGGATGAAGAGTTATCTGTGACCTGCGATAGTTCAATATGCACATGAATAGTCACTTTAAACAACATAGTCATTTGAAATACCGTGATTTTTATAAGTCTAACAAAATAAGGATGAAACACTTTTCTAAAAAAAGAGAATTTCTGGCTCTTAAGATAATAGATAGATGTAAGCCTAGGGAAACCTATAAAAAATCAAATAACCTTCCACAATGCAAAATTTTCTTGCTGTCCAAAGTAGGATTTTGAAGTGGGAGAGTCAAAAAGAAGATTCCAGATGTGGAGGATGGCCCTCAATTCCTGTCTTGTCAAAAGTCTTGTTTAGAACTTTTTAATGGATTAAATAATTAAGCTACGCTCTATAAGGGGACAAATTTAAAGAATAAGGCAGTTTGCATACATTTAGAATGACTGACATTCCTAAAGGGGCTTCCCTGGTGGCTGAGACCGTAAAGAATCTGCCTGCAATGCAGGAGACCTTGGTTCGATCTCTGGATCAGGAATATCCTCTGGAGAAAGAAATGGCATTCCTAAAATTCTGTAATATCCACATTACTCTGGAAGTAATTGAAGCCCAGAGAATGGATAAAATTTAGATGTGTTTTAGTCAGAATTATTGGGAAAGTATGACACTGAATTTGAACTTAAGAATATAACAAAAACAGATATTCACACTTGAGCCAAGAGGAAGGTCAGAATATGGCAATTTAGGATCAAGTCAAATTAGTTCAGTATTAATTACTTATTAATTATTTAGTTATTATTAAATTATTTTAATCAGTATCTTTCAATTGCTCTCAAGATATAAATGGAGACATCCTATATGAACTACACAATGGAATAAAATTAAAAGTAAACTGAGCAAGGAAAAGACATGTCAATGATTTATATTCTGCTTTCATTAAACCCTGAGTATAACTTGTGTTATCCATCTCATATTTAAAATATTTAATCTTATCTTTAAGTGACTAGACATCTACACTTTGCAAGTATATGAACATGCCTGAAAAGTGATGGGGGTTAGACATAGGAGACACATTGCTATGAAGCCCAACAAGGAAAATAAAACCTCTTCTTTATACCTATCAATAAATACAAAAATCTCAATTTTTATTCTTAGGAGTCTTACAGAAAGGAAATGGGCTAAAAAAATAAGTGAGACGCATTGGTCTTAGAGAATATACATCACTGGCAAAATGATGAAAAAGGAGGTTTACTTTTTTAACTTTCGATTCTACAGTCCATAATTTTTCAATTAATCACACATTCTTTGTGCATGCCTTCCACTTTCCCACCTCTGTAGATGATAACAGCATAATCTATTTTCTGTAACTATCCTTACCGTTCATTCCTGTTTATTTAATTTTTATCCATTCTGTAAGTTTTGGTTCAAATGCAATAACCTCTATGAACTTAACTCGGTTTCCTCTACCTCCATTAAAAGGAATCTCTTTCCTACACTATTCCTATCGCGTTACTCTTTCTATTCACTTTCTATCTTCTCATCTGTCTCCCTGTCTACACTGTGAGCATCTTGAAGACTGAAATCATGTGCATGTTTTAAACCCACAATTAGTATACCATGCACGGTCTTACTCCTCAGTTAATGCTGGAATACTACTGGATGCCTTCTAGCCTTTGAGTCAGTCACCAGTGCCCTCATCCTGCCCTCTCTCTATGGTTTATTACACAGTAGGCCTTTTTTATGCCTGAAGCCTATCTTCTCAAACAGATCCTATTTTTATTCCATTTGTTCTGTCTGGTACACTATTAATTTGTGGGTAAACAGGCATTATAATGGATAATATGAAATGTGGCTTCCAAGTAACATAAATTGGATTTTAAAAGAAGTGAGGACCTTGATTTAAACAGCCCTGGAGTAGAATAGAGGGATACATTTTCTGAGACTTTTAGTGATCTTCATTCTTAGCAGAATAAATGCACATAGAGCTATGTATGAATATATATGGTGGTGATATAGACGCTAAGTTGGTCCAGCTCTTGGGACCCCATGGACTATAGCCCACCAGGCTCCTCTGTGGGATTTTCCAGGCAAGAATATTGGGGTGGGTGGCCATTTCCCCCTCCAGGGGATCTTCCCAACCCAGGGATTGAACTCAAGTCTCCTGCATTGCAAGTGGATTCTTTACCTCTGAGCCACCAGGGAAGCAATGAACACACATAGAGAAAAGTAATAGTAATAGGTAAGGAAGGAATAATAAAAATATTAACAAATGACAAAGAAAATGAACTGAAGATTAAATGTATTATACCCAAACAATTTGAAAACCATGAAGTATTAAAATTTCAACTCCTAAAAGTTTTCCCCCAAACTGAGAAAAATAAACTGGCTTCTTGAAACTGGTATGCTTTTTTTTTTTAAACAATCAATCCTGACTTTAGTTTGACTCCCAGTTTCCCAGAAGGGCTTGAGTACCTCACCCTGAAACCTCACAAAAATTGCTCCAGGATGTCTGACCTGAGCTTCATGTATACTGTAACTGATGTGGCAGAAGGAGAACCTTGGCAGCAGCTGGGAGAAAAAAAAAGACACCCAGAAATTAGATTGAAGTTAATTATAGTACTTACAGATTTTTTTCCCCAGACCTGATTCTTGGTGTTCAACAAAGAAGAAAAGCTCTCAATACAATTTCAACATGACAGTACCAGCATTACATCTAAGCGTGTTCTTAGGGGCCTGGGGAGTGGGGAGACTTGTAGCTGTTCATGTCATTATGGCAAACTAATGTTTGGGGGTCTGGAGATAGTCAGAGTATCTCTTCATCTATGCCTTGGGATGAAAAATGGATCAAGAATGATCTCATGTGAAAATATATGGTTTCCAAATATCCAGCTACCCTACTTGAGCTTTATTCTCCCATATTTTAGGGGTACTCTGGGTTTGGGATACTGGTATATGATTAGTAGATAATCAATGCTGACCTTAGGAACCCTCATCTGACTTTTTTTCTTTCAGGTTTATATAATTAAGAGTCTGATGATCCAACTTAGGGAGGCAGTACTTAACTTCATACCAGCTGTTGGATCTGTCCTCTCTGAGCCTGTTTCTTCACCTAGAGAAGATAATCATAAATGCTTCATATGACTGCTATGTGACTCCATAAAAATGTTATCAGTACCTTACAGAGCATAGAATAGGTGCAGTGACAAGATGTATCTATAGCTATCTGGATTTTTATTTCACTAAGCAGAGTCTTTGATAAATTATTGGTTTGACGAGTCTCCAATTACATCACTTGAAAAAGTCTAGGAAATAATATCATTCTGAAATTTACTCTGTCCTCATAGGCAGAACTGATTGATAGAGTGTCATGGAGCCACATGAACTAAGCACTGTTGGAATTAGATAGGATTCTCTAGACTCTTGCAACACAAAGTATGGTGTGAGGATTAGCAACAGGGCATAATCTGGGGAGCCTGTGAGAAATGCAGAATCTCAGGCCCCACCTAAACCTACAGAATCATAAACGGCATTTTAACAAGATCTCCTAGTGGTGTATGTTTACATTCACAGTTGAGAAGCACTGTTTAGAATTCTGAAAAATTGATTTTTAAAAGTTAAGATATAAGATCTAGATTATTCTGTGGACACAAATCCTAACAGAAGTTAATTTAAAAAATCCTTAAAACCATAAAAAGAAAAGTGTCTCTTAGTGGAGGAAGAAAAGTGAGATTTTAAAATTAAAAGAGGAAACATTGTAGATGTCTGGGGTTTCTGATGAGCTCAGATTTTTAAAACAAATGCATAGAATATGGAAGGAGGATGTGTCAGGCAAAAGATAGCTATAAATTCTTTTCTATTCCTCTTATTAAGAAGTGAAAACTAATACTTTCTCCTTGAATTTGGGCTGGAGTTAGTCATTAAGTCTGATTGATTTGTTTTCTAAATATGTATTAAAGTTGTTCTTCCATTTTTTTGGTGCTGATTTTGTTCAGTTTTCATCATTTCTCATCAACACTAATGAGAAAGACTCTAAACTGGTCTCCTCACTTTCAGTCTTGTTACTGTCATTCTAAACAGAGAATCAGCTTAATACATTTATCATGAGTGAATGGAAATTTATAAATCGAATATGCTGCTTTATGAGCTAGTGACTTCTTAACACTGGAAATGGTGAAATACTGTCAGTATACATCTTTATGAGTTAAAAAAAATAACCACTTTTAAAGTCATGCTTGATTTTATTCTATTACATTGTTTGAGTCTTCTTATTCCAAAATGAATTAAGAGAGCACACTGGAATTGTGCTTAAACTCTGAAAGAATCTATACAAAATTATATATACGGACCAAAATATATCCCTTCTTGACATCCTACGTGGGAACAACCAAGAATACATATAGATTGAGCAGGAGAAAATTTTATAAGTGAAAATATTTATTGACCTTTTTAGATTTGTTATTTTTATTGTTTCATTTTATTATTGTTAATCAAAAAATTACAAAAGGAGGGAAACCAGCATATTCTTGTTCTGATATAGTCTATTTTGTATGTTGTATGTATGGGTATTTCTCCAAAATTTATCCAAGCACAGACATACACTCAGTGTGCCAATCACTGTGTACAATTTCACATCTTGCTTTTATGGCTCTATCATTGTATCTGCTCATAGAGTTAAATGGCTTTGGTAATCATCATCTGTTTAATGTTTCATCTATTTGGCGTGCCACAATTTCACCCACCATTCCTCACTGATAGGACTGAAGGCTGTTTACAGTGTTTCTAGTTAAAAAATAAAGTTGATGGGAATATCCTACAGCTTATAGCAAGCAACTTCATTTCCTAAATGATGTTCTCAGGCTAAATTCCTAGTAGTAGGATGACTGGCCCCAGATGTTTCAATGTTTAGGTTTGTACCATCAGCTGTATTTTCCCAAGGTCCCCGTCCTACTCCAACAAGCACCCATTGCAAGGAAACCTTAGTATAATTAAGTATTTTTTGAAAAATAATTTTTTGTTAACTTGTTGAACAGGAAATAGTACCTTATGATTGTTTTTGTTTCTAATTAAAATGAACATTTTCCTCCATTTCTGGTGAGTAATTCCCTTTTTTGTTTGCTTCAATTGCCTGGTGATGTCCTACTACATATATGTATGTATACCTGTTTGCCATACATAAAATATAGTGAGATGTTGAGTATTAAAAATCTACAGGTAAAATCATCATTTGATAAACACCTGCTAATTCACCAGTCAATTGATGACAGCTGCAGAAATCTATGGGACTTCCCAGGTGGTAAAGAATCTGCCTGCCAAATAGGAGACATGGGTTTGATCCTTGGGTGGGGAAGATCCCCTGGAGAAGGAAATGGCAACCTACTCCAGTACTCTTGCCTTCTCTCATGGACAGAGAAGCCTGGTAGGCTATAGTCCATGGGGTTGCAAATAGTTAGACGTGACTTAGCGACTAAGCAGCAGCAGCAGCAGCAATCTGTGTCTCACACTGGGTTCTAAAACCTATAACTAGTAGATGCTTCTCCTCTTTGAAATGACTGAGGTCATGGTAGATCAGGACTGGTTCTGGGAACTAAGGACACCACCCTGACCCCTGACTCTTTTTAATTTCTGTCTATCAATGGAACAAATTTCAAGCCCCTTCTCCAGTTTTGCTCCTATTCTCTCCTGCCCTCCACCATACGAAGTGGACCTATTTTCTAGAACAGTGTTCCTTAGCTATACCTTTGATAAAGATCTGACATAACAACATAAGAATAGACATGGCAAAGGAAAGAGAGAGCAATACAGTGACTATGATCAATGAGATGGAGGTCTGAGAGGAAAAGGATGTGTCTAATTGTCCATCTCTTTTAGCATAGCTAGCTGGTAGTCCTGAACTTGTGTAATAGTTTTTACAGGGCATCTGTTTGCTATGTAACTTTCCCTCTTAGATCTCAGAAATTGGAGTAGATAAGTTCCAAATTCCTTTCCTCTTATATTACATAATATTAATATAAGAGGTTGTGTCCATAAGAAACGATACTATGTAACATTTCCTAAGCTATACACAAAAATAAGGAGTGAGGGGCAAGATAGGGGTATAAGATTAAGAGACACAAACTATCAAGTATAAAATAAGTAAACAAGATAGGGAAATATAACCATTATGTTATAATTACTTTAAATGGAGCATAATTTTTTAAGTACTGAATCACCATGCTGTACATCTGAAACTAATATAATATGGTAAATCAATTATACTTCAATAACAAAAACTTTCTATGCAAAAAAGCTATTATACTATGAATTGATAGTATTCTTGCCCAGAGAATCCTATGAACCAAGTCTGGGGGGCTACAGTTCATAGGGTTGTAAAGAGTCAGACATGACTGAAGCAACTTAGCACACATTGATGGAGTCAATTTCTCTTTTTGTTTTCATTGATATATAATTGACATATATCATTATGTTAGTTTCTGACAGCAACATTTCTAGATAAAACTAAGTGAATTTCAGATTTTGTTGGGTCATCATCAAATTGCCCTCCCAGGAGTATGCATCAATTTGCACTACCACTACAGTATTAGAAAGCTTTTGATTTGACATGCTTTTGAATGTTGAGTATTATCATGCATCTTAACCTCTGTGAGTAACATCACTGCTAAAAATTATCCATTGATATTCTTGAAAACTGTGCCAAGGTAGTAAGCATAAGGATGTTCACTGTAGCAATGTTTATGCTAGCAAGAAGAAACAAACAATCTAAGTGATCTCAAACAAAGGCTAAGTTAAATGAATCACAGTGAAGTGATAAGGAGGAATGCAGTGTTGTTAAAAAACAATGAAATAAATCTGTTCATGTCAATATGATGAGTCCTAACATATATTATTAAATGAAAAAGATAAGGTTCAGAATTGCATATGGTATGATCCTATCAGAGAATAAAAAAGTAAATGGTATGATCCTATCTGAGAATAATGCTGCTGCTAAGTCACTTCAGTCGTGTCCGACTCTGTGCGACCCCATAGATGGCAGCCCTCCAGGCTCCCCGGTCCCTGGGATTCTCCAGGCAAGAACACTGGAGTGGGTTGCCATTTCCTTCTGAAAATAACAAAAAAATATATAGGTCTGGAGTATAACAGACTTTTCTTCAGAAAGAATAAACACAACATAGTATTAACCACAGTTATCTTGGGGAGTGGTACTGCTTGTTGGGGATGAGATTTGAAAAGGGAGATTTCACTTTGAGTATCTTTTTTAAACCACCTGAGCATTTTTATCAAGTACATGGTTTGCTTTATTTTACAAAACACTGTAAATACAATTTTTAAATATAATGATGGCTAATCTCTTCAAATAAATATTTTGTTTTAAATATTTCATCAATAGTTCAGTATAAATAAATTAAAACTATCTTCCATTTGATATCCCACCAGAAGGGAAAAGACTGAAGACAGAAATGACACTGTGAAAAGAACATTCTTCTTTATTCAAAGAGTTATCTTTATCTTTGTTCATGATTTGGAAACGACGTAGACCTTGTAATAGTAAGTTCTTGTTATCTTGTTTTGGAAGGTTGTAAAGTCTTCCCAATGTTTGATTTATAAAAGCCCAGATTTCTCAGATTCATGAATTAGGGAGGAATTACTTTTCAGTGGAATTCTTAGATGTAAAATAGAATTTGTGCCAGCTTTGCTTTAAATAGTAAATGTCTTCTAGCATATTTAAAGAGTATTTGTTTTGCAAAAATGTGTTTGTATAGAATGTGGTTGTGAAAGTCATGTGGCACACTTACAACTGATGCATGAGAATACATCCTTATTTAATAACGTGCTGAAGCATTATTATCTAACCACATGATACCTGGATATTTCAGAAAGCAATACACTTATATAAATTCCTTTAAACTCTAGATCCAGGTGTTACTGCTTACATAAAGCTCATGGTGGTATACTCAAAAAGATGTGAAAGGTACACAGGAACCTAAGAGGGAACTTCAGAAACCTGAGACAACATATTGAAAACAGAATAGTGGATTTTACGGAGAAGGCAGTGGCAACCCACTCCAGTAATCTTGCCTAGAAAATCCCATGGACGGAGGAGCCTGGTGGGCTGATGTCCATGGGGTCGTTGAGTTGGACACGACAGAGCGACTTCACTTTCACTTTTCACTTTCATGCACTGGAGAAGGAAATGGCAACCCACTCCAGTGTTCTTGCCCGGAGAATCCCAGGGATGGGGGAGCTTGGTGGGGTGCTGTCTATGGGGTCGCACAGAGTCGGACATGACTGAAGCAACTTAGCAGCCACAGCAGCAGTGGATTTTAGAATAATGTATGATATTATCTTTGCAAAAATATATCATTTCAGTTCAGTTGCTCAGTTGTGTCCGACTCTTTGCAACCCCATGAATCGCAGAACACCAGCCTCCTGTCCATCACCAACTCCTGGAGTTCACTCAGACTCCCATTCATCGAGTCAGTGATGCCATCCAGCCATCTCATCCTCTGTCATCCCCTTCTCCTCCTGCCCCCAATCCCTCCCAGCATCATAGTCTTTTCCAACGAGTCAACTCTTTGCATGAGGTGGCCAAAGTACTGGAGTTTCAGCTTCAGCATCATTCCCGCCAAAGAAATCTCAGGGCTGATCTCCTTCAAGATGGACTAGTTGGATCTCCTTGCCGTTCAAGGGATTCTCAAGAGTCTTCTCCAACACCACAGTTCAAAAGCATCAATTTTTCGGTGCTCAGCTTTCTTCACAGACCAACTCTCACATCCATACATGACCACTGGAAAAACTATAGCCTTGACTAGATGGACCTTTGTTGGCAAAGTAATGTCTCTGCTTTTCAATATGCTATCTAGGTTGGTCGTAACTTTCCTTCCAAGGAGTAAGCATCTATGGCTGCAGTCACCATCTGCAGTGATTTTGGAGCCCCCCAAAATAAAGGCTGACACTGTTTCCACTGTTTCCTCATCTATTTCCCATGAAGTGATGGGACCAGATACCATGATCTTCATTTTCTGAATGTTGAGCTTTAAGCCAACTTTTTCACTCTCCTCTTTCACTTTCATCAAGAGGCTTTTTAGTTCCTCTTCACTTTTTGCCATAAGGGTGGTGTCATCTGCATATCTGAGGTGATTGATATTTCTCCTGGCAATCTTGATTCCAGCTTGTGCTTCTTCCAGTCCAGCGTTTCTCATGATGTACTCTGCATATAAGTTAAATAAGCAGAGTGACAATATACAGCCTTGACGTACTCCTTTTCCTATTTGGAACCAGTCTGTTGTTCCATGTCCAGTTCTAACTGTTGCTTCCTGACCTGCATACAGATTTCTCAAGAGGCAGGTCAGGTGGTCTGGTATGCCCATTGTTTTGAGAATTTTCCACAGTTTATTGTGATCCACACAGTCAAAGGCTTTGGCATAGTCCATAAAGCAGAAATAGATGTTTTTCTGGAACTCTCTTGCTTTTTCCATGATCCAGCAGATGTTGGCAATTTGATCTCTGGTTCCTCTGCCTTTTCTAAAACCAGCTTGAACATCTGGGAGTTCACGGTTCACGTATTGCTGAAGCCTGGCTTGGAGAATTTTGAGCATTACTTTACTCAAAAAGTGTGAGATGAGTGAAACTGTGTGGTAGTTTGAGCATTCTTTGGCATTACCTTTCTTTGGGATTGGAATGAAAACTGACCTTTTCCAGTCCTGTGGCCACTGCTGAGTTTTCCAAATTTGCTGGCATATTGAGTGCAGCACTTTCACAGCATCATCTTTCAGGATTTGAAATAGCTCAACTGGAATTCCATCACCTCCACTAGCTTTGTTCGTAGTGATGCTTTCTAAGGCCCACTTGACTTCACATTCCAGGATATCTGGCTCTAGGTGAATGATCACACCATCGTGATTATCTTGGTCATGAAGATCTTTTTTGTATAGTTCTTCTGTGTATTCTTGCCACCTTTTCTTAATATCTTCTGCTTCTGTTAGGTCCATACCATTTCTGTCTTTATCAAGCCCATCATTGCATGAAATGTTCCCTTGGTGTCTCTAATTTTCTTGAAAAGATCTCTAGTCTTTCCCATTCTCTTGTTTTCCTCTATTTCTTTGCATTGATCGATGAGGAAGGCTTTCTTATCTCTTCTTGCTATTCTTTGGAACTCTGCATTCAGACGCTTTTATCTTTCCTTTTCTCCTTTGCTTTTCACTTCTCTTCTTTTCACAGCTATTTGTAAGTCCTCCTCAGACAGCCATTTTGCTTTTTTGCATTTTTTTTCCATGGGGATGGTCTTGATCCCTCTCTCCTGTACAATGTCATGAACCTCCATCCATAGTTGATCAGGCACTCTATCAGGTCTAGTCCCTTAAATCTATTTCTTACTTCTACTCTATAATCATAAGGGATTTGATTTAGGTCTAGTGGTCTGAATGGTCTAGTGGTTTTCCCTACTTTCTTCAATTTCAGTCTGAATTTGGCAATAAGGAATTCATGATCTGAGCCACAGTCAGCTCCTGGTCTTGTTTTTGTTGACTGTATAGAGCTTCTCCATCTTTTGCTGCAGAGAATATAATCGATCTGATTTCGGTGTTGACCATCTGGTGATGTCCATGTGTAGAGTCTTCTCTTGTGTTGTTGGAAGAGGGTGTTTGCTATGACCAGTGCATTTTCTTGGCAAAATCTATTAGTCTTTGCCCTGCTTCATTCCGTATTCCAAGGCCAAATTTGCCTGTTACTCCAGGTGTTTCTTGACTTCCTACTTTTGCATTCCAGTCCCCTATAATGAAAAGGACATCTTTTTAGGGTGTTAGTTCTACAAGGTCTTGTATGTCTTTATAGAACCATTCAACTTCAGCTTCTTCAGCGTTACTGGTTGGGGCATAGACTTGGATTACCGTGATATTGAATGGTTTGCCTTGGAAACGAACAGAGATCATTCTGTCGTTTTTGAGATTTCATCCAAGTACTGCATTTCGGACTCTTCTATTGACCATGATGGCTACTCCATTTCTTCTAAGGGATTCCTGCCCGCAGTAGTAGATATAACGGTCATCTGAGTTAAATTCACCCATTCCAGTCCATTTTAGTTCTCTGATTCCTAGAATGTCAATGTTCACTCTTGCCATCTCCTGTTTGACCACTTCCAATTTGCCTTGATTCATGGACCTGACATTCCAGGTTCCTATGCAATATTGCTCTTTACAGCATCGGATCTTGCTTCTATCACCAGTCACATCCACAACTGGGTACTGTTTTTCCTTTGGCTCCATCCCTTCATTCTTTCTGGAGTTATTTCTCCACTTATCTCCAGTAGCATATTGGGCACCTACCGACCCAGGGAGTTCCCCTTTCAGTATCCTATCATTTTGCCTTTTCATACTGTTCATGGGGTTCTCAAGGCAAGAATACTGAAGTGGTTTGCCATTCCCTTCACCAGTGGACCACATTGTGTCAGACCTCTCCACCATGACCCGCCCATCTTGGGTGGCCCCAGGGGCATGGTTTAGTTTCATTGAGTTAGACAAGGCTGTGGTCCTAGTGTGATTAGATTGACTAGTTTTCTGTGATTATGGTTTCAGTGTGTTTGCCCTCTTGCCACACCTACTGTCTTACTTGGGTTTCTCTTCACAGCTGCTGCAGCAAAGCGCAGCCGCTGCTCCTTACCTTGGACGAGGGGTACTTACTATATATATTACATGATGCATACATACATGCTCAGTCATGTCCAACTCTTGCAATCGCATGGTCTATAGTCTGCCAGGCTCCTCTGTCTATAGCATTTTCTAGGCAAGAATACTTAGGTGGGCTCCTATTTCTATTCCAGTGTTGCATATTTAGTTTAGTAGCTCAGTTGTGTCTAACTCTTTGCAACCCCACGAACTGCAGTATGCCAGATTTCCCGGTTCAACACAATTACCAGAGCTTGCTCAAACTCATGTCTGTCGAGTCAGTGATGCCATCCAACCATCTCATCTCTGTCATTCCCTTCTCTTCCTACCTTCAATCATTCCCAGCATCAGGCCTTTTCATATGTATCAGTTCTTTGCATCAGGTGGCCAAAGTACTGGAGTTTCACCTTCAGCATCACTCCTTACAATGAATATTCAGGACTGATTTCCATTAGGATGGACTGGTTTGATCTCCTTGCAGTCCAAGGGACTCTCAAGAGTCTTCTCCAACACCACAGTTCAAAAGCATCAATTCTTTGGCACTCAGCTTTATACTACAACTCTCACATCCACACATGACTATTGGAAAAAACCATAGCTTTGACTAGACGGACCTTTGTCGGCAAAGTAATGTCTCTGCTTTTTAATATATTGCCTAGGTTTGTCATAGCTTTTCTTCCAAGGAGTAAGAGTCTTTTAATTTCATGGCTGCAGTCACCTCTGCAGTGATTTTGGAGCCCAAGAAAATTAAGTCTGGCACTGTTTCCACTGTTTCCCCATCTATCTTCCATGAAGTGATGGGACCAGATGCCATGATCTTAGTTTTTTGAATGCTGAATATTAAGCCAACTTTTTCACTCTCCTCTTTCATTTTCATCAAGAGGCTCTTCAGTTCCTCTTCACTTTCTGCCATAAGGGTGGTGTCATATGAACATCAGAGGTTACTGATATTTCTCCCAGCAATCTTGATTCCAGCTTGTGCTTCATCTAGCCCAGCATTTCACATGATGTAGTCTGCATATAAGTTAAATAAGCAGGGTGACCATATATAGCCTTGCCCTACTGCTGTCTCAATTTGGAACCAGTCTGCTGTTCCATGTCCAGTTCTAACTGTTGCTTCTTGACCTGCATACAGATTTCTCAGGAGCTAGATAACGTGGTCTGGTATTCCCATCTCTTTAAGAATTTTCCACAGCTTATTGTGATCCACACAGTAAAAGACTTTGACATAATCAATAAAACAGAAGTAGATGTTTTTCTAGAATTCTTGCTTTTTCTACGACCCACGAACTGCAGATCAATTATACCAAAGAAATTCTTGCACTGTTAAGAAAGTTCTAGGAACCACAACAGATTTCCCAACCTGGGGATCTAGCAAAGAGACTGAGAACCCCCAGAAAATCTGACTTTGGAGGCCAGTGGGATTTGATTACAGAACTTACACAGGACTGAGGAACAGACTCTTGGAGGGCACAAACAAAATATTGTGTGCACCAGGACCCAGGAGAAAGGAGCAGTGACCCCACAAGTGACTGACCCAGACTTGCCTGTGAGTGTCCAACAGTCTCTGGTGGAGGCTTGGGTCAGTGGTGGCCTGCTGCAGGGTCGGGGACACTGAATGCAACAGTGTGTGCATGGGAGATTTTGAAGGAGGTGGCCACTATCTTCCTTACCTCCACCATAGTTTGGTCTCAGGTCAAACAACAGGGAGGGAACTCAGCCCCACCCATCAACAGAAAATTGGATTAAAGGTTTACTGAGCATGGCCCTGCCCATTAGAATAAGACTTGCAGTTTCCCCCACAGTCAGTCTCTCCCATCAGGAAGCTTCCACAAGTCTCTTATCCTTATCTATCAGAGGGAAACCACAATCACAGAAAACTAACCAATCTGATCACATGGACTACAGCCTTGTCTAACTCAATGAAACCATGACCCATGCCATGTAGGGCCACCCAAGACAGATGGGTCATGGTGGAGAATTCTGACAAAACGTGGTCCACTGGAGAAGGGGATGGCAAACCACTTCAATATTCTTGCCTTGAGAACCTCCTGAACAGTATGAAAAGGCAAAAAGATAGGACACTGAAAGGTGAACTCCCCAGGTTGGTAGGTGCCCAATATGCTACTGGAGAAGAGTATAGAAATAACTCCAGAAAGAATGGAGAGATGGAACCAACTCGAAAACAATGCCCAGTTGTGGATGTGACTGGTGATGGAAGTAAAGTCCCATGCTGTAAAGAGCAATATTGCATAGGAACCTGGAATGTTAGGTCCATGAATCAAGGTAAATTAGAGAGGTCATACAGGAGATTGCAAGGGTGAACATCAACATTTTAGGAATCAGTGAACTAAAATGGACTGGAATGGATGAATTTAATTCAAATGACCATTATGTCTACTACTGTGGGCAAGAATCCCTTAGAAAAAATGGAATAGCCCTCACAGTCAACAAGAGAGCCCAAAATGCAATACTTGGGTACAATCTCAAAAATGACAGAATGATCTCTGTCCATTTCAGAGGCAAACTATTCAATATTACAGTAATAAAAGTCTATGCCCCAACCACTAATGCTGAAGAAGCTGAAGTTGAATGGTTCTATGAAGACCTACAAGACCTTCTAGCTGTTGCTGCTGCTGCTGCTAAGGCGCTTCAGTCCTTTCTGACTTTGTGCAACTTCATAGATGGCAGCCCACCAGGCTCTGCTGTCCCTGGGATTCTTTAGGCAAGAACTCTGGAGTGGGTTGCCATTTCCTTCTCCAATGCATGAAAGTGAAAAGTGAAAGTGAAGTCACTCAGTCATGTCTGACTCTTCACAACCCCATGGACTGCAGCCTATGAGGCTCCTCCTTCCATGGGATTTTCCAGGCAAGAGTACTGGAGTGGGTTGCCATTGCCTTCTCCAGACCTTCTACAACTAACACCAAAAAAAGATGTCCTTTTCATCATAGGGGACTGGAATGCAAATGTAGGAAGTCAAGAGACACTTGGAGTAACTCCAAATTTGGCCTTGGAGTACAAAATGAAGCAGGGCAAAGGCTAACAGAGTTTTGCCAAGAGAACGCAGTGGTCACAGCAAACACCCTCTTCCAACAACACAAGAGAAGACTCTACACATGGACATCACCAGATGGTCAATACTGAAATCGGATTGATTATATTCTTTGCAGCCAAAGATGGAGAAGTGCTATACAGTCAGCAAAAATAACCCAGGAGCTGACTGTGGATCAGATGATGAACTCCTTGTTGCCAAATTCAGACTTAAATTGAAGAAAGTAGGGAAAACCACTAGACCATTCAGGTATGACCTAAATCAAATCCCTTACAATTTTACAGTGGAAGTGACAAATAGATTCTGAGCAAACAGGAATTAGATCTGATAGAGATTGCCTGAAGAACTATGGACGGAGGTTCGTGACATTGTATAGGAGGCAGTGATCAAGACCATCCCCAAGAAAAAGAAATGCAAAAAGGCAAAATGGCTGTCTGAGGAGGGCTTACCAATAGCTGAGAAAAGAAGAGAAGTGAAAAGCAAAGGAGAAAAGGAAAGATATACCCATTTGAATGCAGAGTTCCAAAGAGTAACAAGGAGAGATAAGAAAGATCAATAATCAATGCAAAGAAATAGAGGAAAACAATAGAATAGGAAAGACTAGAGATCTCTTCAAGAACATTAGAGATACCCAGGGAACATTTCATGAAAAGATGGGCACAATAAAGGACAGAAGTCGTATAGACCTAACAGAAGCAGAAGATATTAACAAGAGGTGGCAAGAATACACAGAAGACCTATACAAAAAATATCTTCATGACCCAGATAACCACGATAGTGTGATCACTCACCTAGAGCCAGACATCCTGGAATGCGAAGCCAAGTGGGCCTTAGGAAGCATCACTACGAGCAAAGCTAGTGGAGGCAATGGAATTCCAGTTGAGCTATTTCAAATCCTGAAAGATGATGCTGTGAAAGTGCTGCACTCAATATGCCAGCAAATTTGGAAAAGTCAGCAGTGGCCACAGGACTGGAAAAGGTCAGTTTTCATTCCAAGCCCAAAGAAGGGCAATGCCAAAAATTGTTCAAACTACCACACAATTACACTCATCTCACACACTAGCAAAATAATGCTCAAAATTCTCTAAGCCAGGCTTCAATAGTATGTGAAGTGAACTTCCAAATGTTCAAGCTGGATTTAGAAAAGGCAGAGGAACCAGAGATCAAACTGCCAACATATGTTGGATCATAGAAAAGCAAGAGAGTTCCAGGGTTGCATATTATACATACTTATTTCCTTATACATTGCATGTGTATATGTGTAAATACAATATAGGAAAAAACAGAAAGAGATGCAGAAGCATGCCTAGGGAATGAGACTGACGTAATAGGAATGGGAAATCATTTTTGGTTCTTACTGTGTACTTTATATGCTTCTGTTTTATTTGTGTGTTTTTAAAATATACATGTTGCTTCAATCATCTAAAAACAAGTAAAGACAAACTGAAAATTAACAGTTAGAGACCAAGATGATAATACTAAATCATTTACCCAAATTTATAACAAAATAGGTGAATTGGTTGAGTTTGCACTTTTCTAAAAAGGAGTAGAAATATATATTAGGATTCTTACCTGAAGTCTGGTATAATCAAAAACGCTTAGGATTGCCTCTATTTCCTTTAGTACAGATCAAGTCTTCCAAGAGAAACTTCAAGGCATGGGTAATCTACCAGAAGTCTTTTATCCTGACAATAGTTATTTTAAAAAGGCAATAAATGTACTACCAGCAAATCCTGCCAATTATTGATTATATGTTAGTATGCTTTAAAATATCATTGTCAAATCCCCTTTTTCTAAAGTTGCCCTCCAGGATAACAGATACTCTTTGAAGAAAGGATACATATGTGGATAAATATGATTGAAAAATGATGGACTTAACAATATCAAACAGGTTTCTTTAGAGCAGGAATTATCTAATATGCAAGAGCAGGGACAGTGAAATCTCCCAAACTGTGACAACAGTCATGCATCCAGGCTAGCTGAGTGGCCACACATTGGGGGAGCATCAGCTAGTGTTTGATGAATAAAGAAAAAGGAAGGAAGAAGTTAACATGAGGAAATGAAGATAGAGGAAAATAGTATATGAAGTATATTATTAGCTTTGTCCTTCTTGGAAGCTTTGCACTGTCTCTAAATCACTATAATGAGCATTGATTTTAGAATCTAAATTTTGGGCAAGTGAAATTAATTTCTACAACAAATCACCTGATTAGTTTATAAAACAAACAACATCTTCTCTAAGCCCTGACCTTAGACTGTGAATCAGATGATCTAAAATGGGATCCAGGGAGTATATTTTTAACAAACAGGTAATTTTAATCCTTGTGATTTAAGGATCGGGTTAAGAAACACTGATTCCTAAAAATAAAACTAGATATTTTATATATAGGTTAAAATAAAATGAGGCAAATTAATTTACCTCTAAATGATCAGGATTTTCAAAGTAGAACACACACAGATAGAGGAATCAATATCATCTTGAGGATAGTTTAAAACATGCATATGATACAATTCCAAATGAAAAATCAAGCTTCCTGGAGACCTCTTCTTTGTAGTAAAATTCTCATTCTAATCTCATCATGCCCTGAAAACCAACCTGGCTACAAAGCTTTGTGAAGTCGCTCAGTCGTGTCTGACTCTTTGCAACCTCATGGACTGTAGCCTACTATGCTCCTCCGTCCATGGGATTTTCCAGGCAAGATTACTGGAGTGGGTTGCCATGTTTATTCTTATCTCTTGATCTGGGATTACAGTACTTAACAACTGTGAATTCAGAGCATTTGAAAGTTAATTAAAGCCTTCACTCTCTGGGACTGAAGTGGTCAGGAGAGTTGAGACTCACATTTAGATGTGCCTGCTGGTTCTACCACTTACTAGTTGTATGATTTTGATGGAGTTACTAAACTTCTCTAGTTCTCAGTTTTCTCATCTGTAAAATGGAGCATTTGCATTTATATAAGTTACTGTATTAAATGAGCTAATTTATTTAAAGTTTATTAAATAAATTTAAATAAAGTGTATTAAGTAGTAGCTATTATTGATTACATATGCATTGATATAGTACCTTCAGTAGGATTTTTGTGTGCTTTTAGTATTTGTCAAAAATGCTAATGGAACACATTCCTTTCTCAAATGTAATTGAACAAATTGATATATTACACAGTACTATTATATTAGTATTTATTTATTCTTAGTGAATAGTTCCCATTATTTAAATTACTAATAAGAATCTAATAAATTACCTACAACCAAACCGACTTTTGAAAATAATCAGTTTGATTTTAAATGTTTCATTCATTGCCCCCATGATATATGAAAATGTCCTGAGCAATCTCCCATCATTTAGTATGGATGCAACATTTTCCACACTTCCTCTTCTATGTGGAAATAGGGCAAATGTTGCTTCTTAGACTTTATGTCCTAATTCAAAAAAATGTAGCCACTGTATTCCTTGTCCTTGTAGTATTAAAGCATAAATACCAAAAGACCATTTTATGTTAATGGCATCTTGTAACGGTCTGCTAAACCCTTCTCAATGGAGCCCAATACAGAGCTGACCTTTTCTGATCCTAGGAAACAGAATTGACCAGTAAAGCCCACAGACAATTCAAATAGTCAAGGGAAGAAAATATCTCAACTCCTTTGTCTCTCTTTTTCAGTAGTAATTATCTAGAGATATAATATAATGTATATTTTCACACTGGAAGAGAGTCAAGATTATGTGATGACTCAAAGGTCTTGATGATTCAGTGACAGTAAGTTAACCAATTATTCAAATGTCAACCAACATGCTGCTGCTGCTGCTAAGTCGTTTCAGTCGTGTCCTACTCTGTGAGACCCCATAGACGGCAGCCCACCAGGCTCCTCCGTCCCTGGGATTCTCCAGGCAAGAACACTGGAGTGGGTTGCCATTTCCTTCTCCAATGCAGGAAAGTGAAAAGTGAAAGTGAAGTCGCTCAGTCATGTCTGACTCTTAGCAACCCCATGGACTACAGCCTACCAGGCTCCTCCGTCCATGGGATTTTCCAGGCAAGAGTACTGGAGTGGGTTGCCATTGCCTTCTCCTTATATGTGTATATATCAATGTCTAACTGAATCACTTTGCTGTACACCTGAAACACTGTAAATCAACTATACTTCAATAAAAATGAACACAAATATGTATTCTTCTAGACATTTTCATGTACCTGTTAACAAAATTTGAAATTAGTTTGGTAAAGTTGAGGCACTCTCATATATCCAGGTCATGCCCCAAGACAGCCTTCAAAAAGAAAAGGAAAAATTCTTAATGATTAGCTCTCAACCTTGGCTGCACTTTGGAATCGTCTGGGGAGCATAAAATACCCTATGCCTTGTGAGTCACCCCCACAGATTTGATGTAATCGATCTGGGATACATTGCAGGCATTAGGGTTAAAAAAAAAAAAAATCCCCAGCCAAGGTGGGGAACAGCTGATCTCAGCACCATTTCATGCCTGAAGAAAAAGAAAACAAGCCCTATTCTTTCCTGAGGGTCAGGGGATATGTTAAGCTGAAAAATGGTCCTTGAAGATGTTCACACCTTAGTCTCTGGAACCTGTGAATGTTACCTGGAATGGCAAAGAAACTCTGCAGAGGTGATCAGGGTAAAGATCTTGAGATGGGGTGTTTATCCTGGATTGTCCAGGTGGGCCTGAGATGTCACCACAGGGGTTTTATGAGAGGGAGGCAGAAGGAGTCAGAATGGTATGTGAGCCTAGAAGGAAAGGGATAGAAAGAAGGGAATGTGAACATACTATGCTTTTTTGCTGCCTTTGAAGATGGAGACAAGGGGCCACAAGCCAAAGATGTATGCGGCCTTTGGAAGCTGAACAGTCAAGGAAATAGAGTCTCTCCTGAGTCTCCAAAAAGAATGCAGTGTTGTGGACTCATTTTAGACATCTGACTTCCATAACTGTAAGATAATAAATTTGGGTTGCTTTAAGCCACTAAGTTTGTGGTTAATTTACTACCACAATAATAGGAGAATAACATAGGGGAGGATGAATTCTGTCCAGGAGCAATTTGCAATGGTTTTATGGGGAACTCTGAGGCTGTTTAATATCCAAACACCAGAAAACTCAGCAAGAAAACCCAAGACCAAATTGCTATGATCTATGTTTTAATGTTAAATACATTTCTTAGACATTGTCTGGTCCTTATTTTTTTATATGCAACAATACTTTTGCTGTGTTGAATCTCCTTAAATAGAAACTAACTAAATGCCATGCTATTACTGCGAAGCAAAGCCTCTGCTATGCTGTGCTTAGTCACTCAGTCGTGTCTGACTCTTTGCGACCTCAGGGACTGTAGCCTGCCAGGCTACTCTGACCATGAGATTCTTCAGGCAAGAATATTGGAGTGGGTTGCCACGTGCTTCTCCAGGGGATCGTCCCAACCCAGGGATTGAATCTGGGTCTCCCACATTGCAGGCGGATTCTTTACCATCTGAGCCACCAGGGAAGCCCCAAGCAAAGCCTCAGATTAAATCAAATCGATGAAGATGTGGTCAAACATTTCTAAGAAGCTGTCCACCAGGGGAGATTGACTGAGTTTTCAGGTTTGCAGGTCCTAGCTTGGTCATCGTAATGTCAAAGTTCTTATTTAGCAGCTTCTTATTTGCTATTGTAAAGATATCCATTTGAGGGCTGAATATTCTCTACCTAGAGTCTATGTTGCCTTTTCATCCACCACCAGCCACTTCTTGTGAAGAAAGCCAGCCACTAGATCTCAAGCGTCAGTCATATTTTGATCTCTCAGGCTTTGATTGGACTGTCCTCTGACCATGGTGTCAACCCAGGTTCCAACACAGTTTAAATGTCAAGAATCTAGAAAATGCAGTTCTGCAATAATTCTCCCTCAGTTAGCTTAGCCTATTAACTCTAAAGTTAATTTTGATAACTTATGTAAAGTGCCTAGGGAGGTGGTACATTTATAAGAGTTGTTCAGTAAACCTTAATTCTCTTACTGTAGAATATAAATAAAAACAGTAAGAGATGAGAAGGCCTGGATAGAAACCAAATTAAACCATTACAATTGGGTGCTTAGGGACAGTTTCATTACCTTCGTTGAGGTTTGTTCAACTCACAAATATGTGCAAGACAATATAAAAAATACATCGCCACAGTTTTGTTGCAGCCTGCATATTTTCTAATATTTTAAGAATTAGTGGCATTACTATCAGGGATCAATGTAGGGCTGTCGCCAGTTCTAAAGAGGCACGATCTCCATTAATGATTCAACACTATGAGTACATACCTACCAGAACAATCACTTGGCAACCACAGAAAAGGTTTTCCAGTATATTCCTCTAGGAAAATGTTCATACTCTCAGCCAAATAATCTCCCCATTGATAGTATTTTATTTTGTAATATTCACACTCTGTGGACTTAAGATGAAAGAAATATCATTAGAATCTCCTCCTATTGCTCCTAAATTATACCTTCTGATAAGGTTTAGGGTCTATCAACAAATGTACATCAAAGTCTTGGTGCATAGAGTCAGGGAAAGTAGAAGGTCATGGGACTCGGGGAATTTCAGGCTGAGCCGAGGAGCAGACTTGCTGTGGGAACTTCTGGCTCAGCAGTGACCCCAAGAGTGTTACAGAATTCAATTTAAAAAATGACAAAACACCCCAGCAAAGCACATTTATTTATTGTTTCCAAATTTTTACACAGGCTCCAAAATGCATTAGGGTAACATGAAAATCTAACAGAATGCTACAGCTATCATCTCTGATTGGGGCAGATAATTTGGATGAAAACAAGCATACATACATATTTCTAAGGGAAATGCGCCCCTACCCACTCATTTTGAAAAGTTCAGCTTCTCAAGATTGTTCCAATCTACACAGTAACAGATGTATGTTTTATGATCACTAATTTTCTGAAGCACTATGGGAACTTGGACTGTTCAGCCACTATTCCCACACTTCTACAACTAGAACCCCTTCATCTCTCCAGAGGAAACTTCAGCCTGATAAACCTTTCTTTTTTAAATTGTTAAATGGTATATTTTCTTCCCAGGTGAGTTTTACCAACTCCTCCCCAACCCAAACACCAAGATCCAGTTACTTTAGATTTTTTAGGTGCTCATATGCCATTTGTATACTAAGCAAAGTCCAAGAGTTTATTTTCACCATTAATCTTTGCAGCTAATAAAGATGACTATAAACCAGCAGCCTTAAAACCAGAGGTGGGCATTTCACCAGTAATGCTTTTTCATAGCTCCTTGATGAAGATGATCAGCTAAAGCGAAACTGCTGCATGATCTATTAATAGAGAATGAGGATTAATGAAGGATTATGTCATAATGAGTCTGCCTGCAGAGTAGCTTCAGTTCTGGTCCTTTGCTGCCAAAATACAGTTCTCATTTCCAACAAACAAAGTCTATCTGAGAGAAAGCACAGAGCCCCTTTAGAACTGGAAAGTCCTGTGCATAATAATGACTGTCTAACTCTTCTTTTGCCAAAGAGCTTCAGCACTTTCAATGTCATAGGTCAATGCAGTGATTCAGAGGGGGCCTGATCCTTATCTAAGCTTTTGCAACAAAATTAGAATGTGCTGTAGTCTTATTAAAGAAATGTTTGTTCCTCCATCAATGAGCTGAAAAGAAAGCAGCTCAATGTACTTTTGCAAATTACAGCAATAAACTGCTTGAATTAACTGCTTTATTACAAATATTTAATTATTCTGAGGGTTAAATATCCAACATTTTGGAAAGGCAAAATTAGCAGTCCACTTGATAATCTACTTCATTTAAAATCTGTTACAATGGTGTATTTTTGTTTTAATTTTTAAACAATCCCAATTTTCAGTTGCCTTTATTGTAAATTCAGCTAGTTTCCATTTGAAATGAAAAATGATAATGCTTATACCCTTAATTTTGAAATTGTTAAGAAAATAAAATTTGTAACCTAAGAAAAATTACAAAATGTAGAACTCATTGTCATTTTCCAGGAACATGAACAGTTACAAAAAATGAAATAAGACTAAAGCACCATGTTATATTTCAGTCATATTTTAGGCAAGACCTATTTCAAGATTTAGATAAAATATCATCGTCATCATCATTATTACTAAAAGAGTTGTTTAAATGTTAAAGAACACTCACCTTTAAAATAAAAAATGACCATGAAGTAAAACTTTATATGAAAAGAAAACTCAACAAATACATGTTGAACAAAAAGCAAACATTCTCAAAGGGAAGTTTTTTACTCCAACAAAATAAAATACAGTCATCCAAATGCCTTTCATTTATTATTTCAGTGGTCCCAAAGCAGATGAAAATAATTTTTAAAAACTGATCATTTTATCTGGGTTATATTTTAAAAAAATAAGAAAAAGAGCATTTTGCCACAGGACAAGGAAAAATATTACAACAGAAAATAGATCAGCCAGGATATGCTTCAACAGAGGGACATATCAAAGCATTATTATCATTTCTCTCCACTTACTGTGTGGATTCACTAATCTACATCACTAAATTGACCATTCAGTGCCAGAAAATCTGCCATGTAGGTCTCGACTTTTCATAGCAGCTCTTAAATGTGTATTCGGAAACTACAAAGTACTGAATATATTTTCAGCCTTTTTATACTACGATTTACAGCTAATGACCTTAAGCAATGTCATGATGGAAAGCAAAATTATGAGACCACCCTGGTTTAGAGCCAAATAAAGGTATAGAATCAAACTTCATTATCATTTAAATTTAATAGAGGGGAGTACAGGAATAAAAAAAATTCATCATAATACAGATAAATGTATTTTGTAGTTTTACTTTATAAGAGTAACCTCCACTTGTATTTTGCTATTACCGGCTCAGGGTAAGTAGACAATTATCTAAGCTTAATGCCAAAAGTAATAATGCACTGCACACATTCAAAACCCTTGTGCCACATCAGCCAGTGCCTGCAGGGATAAAACATTTATCAGTTGCTCCTTAGAGCAATAGTGGGTTTGAAAATTTGGCTGCCCAGGCTGACATTAAGTGAAATCATAGTTTTTGCTTGATTCAGAACCCAGCACAGGAAACCCTGACACTGGGATGACTCCACTGGCAGCGTGCCTTCTGATACCCACTGAACTGCGGGCTACTTTCTGTCCCACTACTTCCCATGAAAGAAGGCCTTTTACTTCCCTGCTATAGTTGGCACACTGCCCTTTTCACAGACCCAACGAACCGTCATCTTGGATGTAACAAATTAGTACATTCTCAGAATAATAATAAGTGCAGGCATGAAAACACCATTGTTTTTATTTGGAAATGAAGTAACTCATTTTAGCTGGGTGACTTTTTCAGTGTAACACCACAGGCCAAAAAAAAAAAAAAATCTTTTCTGAAAAGAATGGCCAATTTCAGGAGAGATATGACACATTGTTTGCTGTAAAAATCAGGGAAAGGCAAAAGAATAGAAAAAAATGACATTTGTTGTAGAGCAGTTATAGAGAAAATAGGGGGGTTGAGAGAAACACAAATGTAAAACAAGTAATGGGTCCATTTCAAAGCACAATTAAAGAAATAAGATTGGGAATGAGTACAATATAGAATTGATTTCTGATACCAGGTTAAAGTCTATTAACTGATTTTTCTGTTTGAAATTGCAAAATATATATAACTAAGAGTTTTTTCAATGACCTTCAGGTATGAGGAAAAATAATTAAATGTAGAGGAAGTTAAAATATAAGAGAATAACATAAATGTGTTTTCATATGTTAATGAACATGTCAAAGTTTACTTTCAGTTTTCCAAATATCCCTTTCATCACTGGTGTGTGTATGTTTTCATTTTCAGGATTTCTTTTTTTTTTACTATGTTTATAAAGAAAAGGAAAAACTCAATATTTATAAATTTGCATATAAGTCAAATCTATTACAAATCAGAGCCATGAAATTATAGAAAAACACTTTTCTTCAATATTTTGGAAGGGCCATCACCACCTTTCAATGTCAGGAACCCTGAAAAATACTATTATAAAAACTATTGTTATGATCGTCTTTATGACAGCTTCAACTGAGATTTAACTGAGATCCGAATGGCAAGTATACCTTTCAGCAGGCAATAAGATGAAATGAGAACTGCCAAGAAGTTTGAAATAAAGTAAGTACATATACATTTTCAATATTCTAGATTTTGTCCAATTTAAATGTCAGCTCAAAATTATAATCTAGAAATCAAAACAACCATTAATCTACTCTCCCTTTGCTCTACCCTGATCATTTTAAACAAATCATATTTCATGTAAAAATGTGTCACAAATTTACTAAACTTTCTGGTTCAAATGAGTTCAAGAATATCTCATTATAAATGGAGACAGTCCTGAAAAGGCAGCCAAGCATGACTAAAAAGATCACTCTTTTACACAAAAAAATAGCCTTCTTATTTTACCCTTTGTTGAAAAGACATTTGGCCAGCCACAGGGGAAATACATAATCTACTTTTATATTCAAATAATTTATTTGAAAACTCTATGGCTACAATGACCCTAAAACAACTCTGGATTGAATATACATATTACATGGGTTTATGTGATCTTAATCATTGACTTGTTTTCATGTGTGAGCAGTGATTTTGGCAGTTCTTTTAAAGAGGTGAAAACACATTCATAGGCCTTAATAAAAATTTACCATTAAGTAAAATTATATCTGACATGAAATAAATGCTATTAATGTGGTATAATTCTGTAAATAATTTTATGTGAAATCGTTTGAATATTGCAGTTCTTTCACGTGGCAGTCCATCAATTTGATATAATATACATTCCAACACACTGTCTGGTAACAACACATCAGAAATTATGCCATCATAATTTGCCTTTTACAAAGACAAGCAGCAATACTTGAACATTTCAAGACTTTAAAAACCTCCTTCCACATAAATTTGCTCTTTTCAATTCTGTGAAATTTTGTTTTAGTTTTTTGATAATAAGATTGATATTATGAACTCTAAGTCATGGTAACTTTAACTACAAAATATATCCTCTCACCCCTATCCCAGGAGCCAAAGAAGATGCCAGCAGCAAATGTTTGTCTATTTACTTTAAGTAAGACTCTGCTTCTTTCATTCAGTTGCTCAGTATCCAAGATTATATAACAGCAGAGAATAGCATACACTGAGGAGGAAAAGCTTAAAGCAATTAGTTTCCTTCTAAGTACCTTCGGCCTCCTTATTTAGGTTTTTAAAAAACAAGCAATCATACAATGAATTTCAAGCAGCCATACAAAGCGCTTAAAAAACTGTTTCTACAGTCTTAATTTCCTTTCATCCTTGTACACATAAAAGAGAGGAAGTAGCCATCACGTTCATGTCCTAAAATTGATCACTCAGTCCAGAAAGTTTTCTATGCTTTCCACCTAGGTTTCTTCTCTGACTTTTCAAGGTCCACGTGAGATATTTCCAGTTCTGATACAGAAAACCAAAAGATAAAATGTCGACTTGTCTTGCACATTCCGGGTGCCTCCCTAGACTCCCGCCACTCTCCCAGCAGAGCAGAATGAATATCTGTGCTAACCACACATTTCAGGACAAAGGAACTAATTCATGGGGGAGGGGAGACCACACACCATTTATAAGGTTTGTTCAGTTTACAAGAAAACTATTGTCAATGCTTTGTTGATTCATTATGAATGACCCTGCGTGACAAATAACAAGCGGCTACCTCCTTGCTTGAGCCTCACCACAATGCTGCCTGCATTTGAGAGCAGCCTAGGATCTGCTGGGCTAATTGTTATTTAAGGAAAATGGAGCTGTAGGTACAGGAGACGGTTCTGATCACAGACAGAGCCATTGGGTTGAAGATTTGATGAAACTGTGGCCCTGGTACCCAAAAGATCATGCACAATAGCACACTGCTTGCTATTTGCTGTACGAAACTCTGATGTGAAGAACCAAATTCCACTAGAGGGAGTGAAAAGAGCCCAGAAAGGATCATAGAGATGCTGACTCTAGGCAGGGTCCCACCACTAGGACGTTTCAGTCACTATGAAATCTTGTCTCCCCACCTACAAAATGGGGCTAAAAAATTTTTTTTTTTTTGAAGGAAAATCACCTTAAAATCTTTTGTTGGAAAATGCTATACAGCGCACAAGTATTATCTTCATCATCCATTGAACCTTTGTACTTTTTCCCTCTGTCCCGAGGGAAATAATAAATTGACATATTTTCTGTCATCAGAGATCCTTTTAAGACCACAATGTGATTGCACTCCAGTACATCTCACACTTATCCCCATTAAAAACACACAAAAGGGTGAAAACAGGGAAAGAAATAGGTAGGCATAAAGGGCGGCTCAGATATCCTGTCGTACAACATGGGCGCTCTCTCCTAACCTGCCCCAGCCTCTAAGATGGGGAGCATAGCCACGGCACAAAGAAGCTGGCAAATGGGCTCTGCCTAGGTTCCAGCTGAAACTGGCTGCTCGGTGGGGAGAGCACAGCGATTGCTCTCCTGAGTGGCCATTTGATTGCTGATCAGCCATGTGTTCCCCTACTGCTCCAACAACCCTGAACGGTGCCCCTTATCTTTTTAAGTGGTTGGCTTAGATGGAAACACAGGAGAGAAATCCGTCCCCTCAAAGGGCCCCTACATAGTAGCGCCGTAGCATTTTCTTTCTTTCAGGAATAAAGGAACCTTAAAAATCAGCCCAGACCTCCATGAAGAAAAGTTCCTTGGTGGCCTGAGGGAGAAAGCAAGCTTGCCCTTTCCCTTCCCATCTCCTTCAGTTCTCTCTGCTATGGGATTTCCCAGAGCCACGAAATGGGTTTCAGAGGAGAATAAGGAGAGCTTTTTAAGGTGGTGGGGAAACTGGCCCTCTGACAGGTTGCTGAGGAAATGTTATTTGGTAAACCTGTATGGCGGGCAGTCTGGCAAGTCTACCCAAGCCAACTCCCAGGTTTCTATCCTATAGCTCTGTTCCCACATGTGTGAAATGACACGTGTACCAGGTTGTTTATTGTAGTGCTATTTGCAATCGTAAAGACTGGTAACACCTTAAAGGCCCATCAACACGGGTTGGTCACATTATGATGCAAGGATACAAGGAAAAAATAGACAATGTATTGATAAGAAAGAGTGAGGAACTAACAGGATGATCTTCAAGACATAATGTTAAGAGGGAAAAGCAAGCCACAGAAGAATATGAACTATATGCTGCTGCTGCTGCTGCTGCTAAGTCGCTTCGGTCGTGTCTGACTCTGTGCGACCCCATAGATGGCAGCCCACCAGGCTCCCCTGTCCCTGGGATTCTCTAGGCAAGAACACTGGAGTGGGTTGCCATTTCCTTCTCCAATGCATGAAAGTGAAAAGTCAAAGTGAAGTCGCTCAGTCATGTCTGACTCTTCACGACCTCATGGACTGCAGCCTACCAGGCTCTCCCATCCATGGGATTTTCCAGGCAAGAGTCCTGGAGTGGGGTGCCATTGCCTTCTCCAATGAACTATATGAGACTTCTGTTAAAGAAGGGAAAAGATTGATTGATATTGCTTTCAGGCTGTATGAGAGTAGGGCTCTTGCTTTCTTCAGTCACCCCTTTGTCCTTAAGGATGGGAAATAGTTTCAAGTGAGAAAAGGTCTGAAATAAATTTGCAGTAAATGAGGGAGAGCAAGAGAGTCAACAACAGATTTGGGGGAAAAAAACAAGCCTGGATAGAAAAAAAACAAGCCTGAAGTCAGACAAAGACAAATCTTTTATGGTATCATTTATATGTGGAATCTAAAACATAATACAAATGAATTTGTTTACAAAGCAGAAACTGACTCACAGACATAGCAAACAAATTTATGGTTATCAAAGGGGAAAGAGGGAAGGGATAAATTAAGAGTATGGGATTAACAGATATACGCTACTATATATAAAATAAACAACAAGGATTTACTCTATAGCACAGGGAAGAATATCTTATAATAAAATGGAAAAGGATCTGAATATATATAGAATCTGGATTCAAAGTTGTATTTAGAATTGATAGAAAATTTAATGAAAAAATATTAGTAAATACTAACAGTGGGATCAAGAGAGATTTTCCCCTTTTTCCTTTCATCTGCTCGTCAATTTTTCTATGAGGAAGCATTTATTTAATAATTTTACTACAAAACAGAACATTGGACTTAGCTGTTGGATGTGTTGACTTTTTGAATGTGTGGTTTAGGAGAGGAAAAATCAAGGGTAGTTCTGAGATTTCTGACTTGGAAAATTAAGTGGATGTTGTTGGGAAGACTTGAATTGAGGAGGCGAATGAGAAGAAGGCAGGTAGTGCATCTCACTGGTCAGTGTTCCTCCAGGTTTATGCTGTGAGCTGGCCTTAGGGCGCCCTAAGAAATCTTTCTGGGCTTCAGTAACCACTCTATGCCAATTCCACCATGAAGAACATGCGGTCATACTTCCACTATGGAATCACCTGGGAGCTGCCCTTAGGACACAGTCAACCGCGAGTTCCAAAGAAACTGACAAATCGTTCAAAGCAGTGTTGACTTTCACTGGTATTGTTCCCATTGACTTGCAAATAAGTGCACTTGTGTAGGACAAAAATTCCTACACACACTGCCTCTGGTTACACAGAAACAGCTGAGGGCAAACAAGGTGGTGCTTAGCAAAGTCGGGACCCTGTGCTTGGCATCCTCAGGATGCCCCTCCTTGTTGATTCCCCAGGGTTACAAAGATATTTTCCTTTCTGCCATTCCTGTCTTTCTTTGAAACCTGGAGCCCATCCACATGCATCTTTCCAGCAGGTTCCCACTCTCCACATCTTCTCCCTTCCCCCTTCTCCTAGGTGGTAGTGGTGGGGAGTCTCTTTTCCCTTCCTCTCTGCCCTTCCCCAAGCCTGGCTTTGCTTTCTGTGTTGAGAAATTCAATCCTATGTTAGTTAATATCAAATAATACTGGAATCATAACTCACTTTTCCTAAAGCCCTAGGTTTTCTAGCCTAAGGGATGCTATGTGAATTTGAAAATGTTAGAATATATATTTTCAAAGTCTCTGATGTAGAAGCATATTATTTGGCAATAAAACAATTCCCTACTTCTCCGAATAATTTAAGTTAGAACCAGAGTTTGTCTGTTTGAGAGTTTCCCAAAGATTCCTTAGGAATTAACAGGACTCTAGAAAAATAATGATCAAATGGGTTAGGAAAACTTACCTCCTATATTGCCCTAAAACAGCTTCACCAATAATGGTGAAGGCTAGGTAGAGTTCTATGATAAAATCTTTTATATCAAAATTTCCTATATTTGTTATGGTTTTTACCTTCCTCTTCCTTTTTATAGGGTTCCATTATTTTATCATGAACTAGTGATTCACAGTTTGATACTGATATAATCAATTCCCTTAAAAATCAACATTCTCCCCATTATTATTGTTATTATTTACTGAGTACATTTTGTTAAGTTCCTCATAAGAATAACCTTGTTTAATCCTCACCATAACTATATGACATAAGTACCATCCATTTGACAGATGAGGAAAAGGAGGCCTTGAGAAAATAAAAAAAAATCCTCAAAATCAAACCACTATTAAATGGTACAGTTGGGATTCAGTTGTTTCTGTCTGATTCTGGAGACCTGTGATCCTCTTCTCAGGGACTTATGAGAGTCTTTCTTGATGGTGTCTGAATCCATATTTGGATCCGATTTCCAAGGAGTGGAGGCCTGGGAGGTGACAGCAGAAGAGGGAGGGGGAAATACAGGGCAGGAAAAACAGGGGCCCGGCATGGCAGCTCCTCCCCACCTGGCAATTCTCCCTTTAGTTACTTTATGGTCTCTCAAAATGAGCTTTGGTTTCCTCATCTGAAAAATGGACATACTGATATTTCTCGGGATTGTTAAAAGGCTTTAAGTTAAAAATCTATAAGTGCGTATCAGTTCAGTTCAGTTCAGTTACTCAGTCGTGTCTGACTCTTTGCGACCCAATGGACTGCAGCATGCCAGGCCTCCTAGTCCGTCACCAACTCCCAGAGTTTACCCAAACTCATGTCCATTGAGTCTGTGATACCATCCAACCATCTGATTCTCTGTTGTCCCCTTCTCCTCCTGCCCCCAGTCCCTCCCAGCATCAGAGTCTTTCCAATGAGTCAACTCTTCGCATGAGGTGGCCAAAGTATTGGAGTTTCAGCTTCAGCATCAGTCCTTCCAATGAACACCCAGGACTGATCTCGTTTAAGATGGACCGGTTGGATCTCCTTGCAGTCCAAGGGACTCTCAAGAGTCTTCTCCAACACCACAGTTCAAAAGCATCAATTCTTCAGTGCTCAGCTTTCTTTAAAGTCCGACTCTCACATCCATACATAACTACTGGAAAAACCATAGCCTTGACTAGATGGACCTTTGTTGGCAAAGTACTGTCTCTGTTTTTTAATATGCTGTCTAGGTTAGTCATAGCTTTTCTTCCAAGGAGTAAGTGTCTTTGAATTTCATGGCTGCAATCACAATCTGCAGTGATTTTGGAGCCCCCCAAAATAAAGTCTGTCACTGTTTCCACTGTTTCCCTGTTTGTTTACCAAGAAGTGATGGGACTAGATGCCATGATCTTAGTTTTCTGAATGTTGAGTTTTAACCCAACTTTTTCACTCTCCTCTTCCACTTTCATCAAGAAGCTCTTTAGTTCTTCTTCACTCTCTGACATAAGGGTGATGTTATCTGCATATCTGAGGTTATTGATATTTCTCCCAGCAATCTTGATTCCAGCTTGTGCTTCAGCCAGCCCAGCATTTCTCATGATGTACCCTGCATAGAAGTTAAATAAGCAGAGTGACAATAAACATCCTTGATGTATTCCTTTCCCTATTTGGAACCAGTCTGTTGTTCCATGTCTGGTTCTAACTGTTGCTTCCTGACCTGCATATAAATTTCTCAACAGGCAGGTCAGGTGGTCTGGTATTGCTAACTCTTGCAGAATTTTCCACAGTGTGTTGTGATCCACACAGTCAAAGGCTTTGGCATAGTCAATAAAGCAGAAGTAGATGTTTTTCCGGAACTCTCTAGCTTTTTCAGTGATCCAGCAGATGTTGGAAATTTGATCTCCAGTTCCTCTGCCTTTTCTAAATCCAGCTTGAACATCTTGAAGTTCCCAGTTCACATACTGTTGACCTGGCTTGGAGAATTTTGAGCATTACTTTGCTAGTATGTAAGATGAGTGCAGTTGTATGGTAGTTTGAGCATTCTTTGGCATTGCCTTACTTTGGGATTGGAATGAAAACTGACTGTTTCCAGTCCTGTGGCCACTGCTGAGTTTTCCAAGTTTGCTGGCGTATTGAATGCAGCACTTTAACGATATCATCTTTTAGGATTCAAAATAGCTCAACTGGAATTTTATCACCTCCACTAGGTTTGTTCATAGTGATGCTTCCTAAGGCCCACTTGACTTCACATTCCAGGATGTCTGGCTCTAGGTGAGTGATCACACCATCGTGATTATCTTGGTCATAAAGATCTTTTTTGCATAGTTCTTCTGTGTATTCTTGCTGCCTCTTCTTAATATCTTCTGCTTCTGTTAGGTCCGTACCATTTCTCTCCTTATCTTTTCATGAAATGTTCCCTGGGTATCTCTAATTTTCTTGATGAGATCTCTAGTCTTTCCCATTCTATTGTTTTCCTCTTTCTATGCATTGATCACTGAGGAAGGCTTTTCTTATCTTGCTGTGCTATTCCTTGGAACTCTGCATTCAGATGGGTATCTTTCCTTTTCTCCTTTGCTTTTCACTTCTCAGCTATTTGTAAGGCCTCCTCAGACAGCCATTTTGCTTTTTTGCATTTCTTTTTTTGGAGGATGGTCTTGCTCCCTGTCTCCTGTACAGTGTCACAAACCTCCATCCACAGTTCTTTAGGCACTCATCTATCAGGTCTAATCCCTTGAATCTATTTCTCACTTCCACTGTATAATCATAAGGAATTTGATTTAGGTCATACCTGAATGGTCTAGTGGTTTTCCCTACTTTCTTCAATTTAAGTCTGAATTTGGCAATAAGGAGTTCATGATCTGAGCCACAGTCAGCTCCAGGTCTTGTTTTTGCTGACTGTATAGAGCTTCTCCATCTTTGGCTGCAAAGAATATAATCAATCTGATTTCAGTATTGACCATCTGGTGATGTCCATGTGTAGAGTCTTCTCTTGTGTTGTTGGAAGAGGGTGTTTGCTATGACTAGTGTGTTCTCTTGGCAAAACTCTATTAGCCTTTGCCCTGCTTCATTCCATATTCCAAGGTCAAATTTGCATGTTACTTTAGGTATTTCTTGACTTCCTACTTTTGCATCCCAGTCCTCTATAATGAAAAGGATATCTTTTGGGGGTGTTAGTTCTAGAAGGTCTTGTAGGTCTTCATAGAACCGTTCAACTTCAGCTTCTTCAGCATTAGTGGTTGGGGCATAGACTTGGATTTCTGTGGTATTGAATGGTTTGCCTTGGAAACAAACAGAGATCATTCTGTTGTTTTTGAGACTGCATCCAAGTACTGCATTTTGGACTCTTCTGTTGACTATGATGGCTACTCCATTTCTTTGAAGGGATTCTTGCCACAGTAGTAGCTATAATGGTCATCTGAGTTAAATTCACCCATTCCAGTCCATTTTAGTTCACTGATTCCTAAAATATCAATGTTCACTCTTGCCAGCTCCTGTTTGACCACTTCCAATTTACCTTGATTCATTGACCTATCATTCCAGGTTCCTATGCAATATTGCTCTTTACAGCACTGGACTTTGCTTCTATCACCAGTCACATCCACAACTCGGTGTTATTGTTGCTTTGGCTCCATCTCTTCTTTCTTTCTGGAGTTATTTCTCCACTGATCTCCAGTGGCATATTGGGCACCACAGACCTGAGGAGTCTATCTTTCAGTATCCTATCTTTTTGCCTTTTCATTACTGTTCATGGGGTTCTCAAGGCAGGAATACTGAAGTGGTTTACCATTCCCTTCTCTGGTGGACTACCTAAAGTGCTTATAGTATAGTGCTTTGTCATCCTGAGGCACTGATGAATGACATGTATAAATCCCCAAGATTTGGTGATAATATCACCTTGGACAATTTTTTAAATCTTTCTGTGTCTTAGTTTCCTCACTTGTAAAAAGGGGATGACAATGTCACCTATATCATAGGGTGATTGTGAATATTACATGTCAAGTTAACACATAGAGCACATAGGGAGCACGATATTTATTATTATTTCCCTATAGCTGGCTAACACCATGGTGGCAGCTGTAGAGAGTACACCTAAAATGCTGTCCATGGAATGAAAAACATTAGGCTCTCCACCTCCAAAGACTCTATTGTTTGTAAGTAAGACCATTACTCTTTTGTCCAAACAACTGCCATATGCCTCAAAAATTTCATGTGCTAGCTAGACTTCATGCGCTAGCCACTCTTCAGCAAAGCCTCTTAGACTCTAAGGGGAGAATTGTAAACAATTTTGAATCTCTTTTTTCAGTGAGCATTGATTGCGGTTAGCCTCAGGAAGCTTTGGGAAGTTTTGGAAATAGCCAGCTACCACTGCCACAGTCACTTTTCCACATTGCTTGGCCAGAGAGAAAGAAGAAACAATCTAGTTCCCCCCCGGCCATCTCTGCCCTCCACACAGAGGATCCCTGAGCCACGGCATGGACGCATGTTATGGCATTATGCCTCACTGTGAATTTGCAGAGCAGTGAGGAAACACTGCTAAGCTGCAAAGCTTCTGAATTTCCATGCAGGTGAGTTCACAGAAAAAATAGATACAAAAGCAACAAAAAAAACTTTGGGATGATGCTGAAGATTTTTGCTTGGAAAATGGAAACAAATTTTACTGGAATGCATAGAATTAGGGTTTCCTGATTAAATGCTTTGGTTACTAGAAAATTTTTTTTGCTTCAATTCATATCGATAATATTTCTAAATGATATGTTTTATTATAGTTATTTTACAAAATAAAACTTTGAATTGATTAACAGAGAAAAATCTATAAAACATGGACAACTATTAAAAATATGAAAACCATGCATAATCACTGTTTGATGTGAGAACCTGCCAATGTTTCAGTATTTTTAATACACATATATTAAGCATACATCGTACTAGTATTAAGTATACATCATAATAGTTTAACTCTACATCTTTACATAATTTTCATAAAATTGGAATTATACTGTTCTATGTACTTGTTTCATAAATTTGCTTTTAATAGTAATATATTCTGAACATTTTTTGGACCTTAAATATTTGCCAAAATTATTTGAATGGCTAAATGAAGTTCCATCATATGCATATACAAAGATTGATTGCAGGAATCTCCTATTGTCAAACATTTACATTGTTGCCAAAATTTTAGTTAAAATTTAAAAGTTACTTATAAACTGTGATAAAAATAGTCTTGTACATAACTTCTAACATGCATTTCTGTTTATGAATTTAAAAGTCTAGGAATGAAATTATTTGGATTATAAAGGATATGGGTATTATAAATACAGCTGACCTTTCTTTTGCCAGTTTAAATCTATAATAGAAAGTAAAAAGGTAAAAGAGCCCAAATTCCCTATCTCCTAAGTCCCTCCATAAACGAGATCCTGAGCTACTTTTCCAGTTTTAGGTAGGTCTAATCTCTCTTTTCTCCCCTCCCTCCTCCCTTCTCACACTCTTCCCAAAGCCACTTGAGCCCCAGGCATAGTAGCACTTGCTATCGTTGAATAATTCCTAAACTTAATAGATCTGGGCTTTTGCTCCTTGTGCTCTTCCCACCTAGAATGTTCTTTTCAACACAGGCAGGTGCCTGCCCATCCCACAAGTCCTGTCCAATCTTGAGTAAACAACTTAACCTCTCTGGGCCTCAGATCCCACACCTTTGACACAGACAATAGTAATATTACTTTCCTCCTAATACTGTTTGAGGATCAATGAGCTAATACAAAATCCTTGAAATAACATTTGCCTAAATTTAAGAAATACTCAACAAATGCTAGTTGTTTAATTATTGTTACCTGACACAGTTCGTCATCTGTATTATGCAACCAGTTTATACATAATTGCACTTGATTTTTAGAAGACCTGCCAGCTCTAGGATTTCACAAATTGATGGCAGTTGTTAGAATCTTAAAGGGATCACAGAGATATCTAAGTGCATGTTCAAAGTTTGAAGAGACACTTGGGGAATGTGTTAAAAATGCAGATGCCTGAGGCCCACCCCAGTCCTATTAAACCAGACTCTCTGGTGGAAGGCCTAGAAAAATGCATTTTTATCAAGCTCCAGGTGATTATGAAGCATGATAAAGTTTGGGAAATACTCATCATAGTCTGAAATCATAGGTCTGCCAGTGAGAGGACAAGGCCATAAAAGCTTAAATAATTCTCCTTCAAAGAAAGTAGAAAAAAGCCATCTAGTTTGTGGAATGAAAGAACTGCTGTATCTCACATCACCAGTGAAACACAAATGATTTCAAGGATGCTTCAGTGATGCTGTGGTTCCAAGCTTTTGTACTGGAATAAAGGAAGAACATGAGCTCTGGTCAGGCTTAAAATTTGATTTCAGATCTGTTGGCAGAAAGATTGATCAAAGTTCGACCTAATTGTGGTCTTTCATTTATGGTGAAAACATGAATCCCAATGAAGAATTGATCTCAATCACTGAACAGTGAGTGACACAACTGTAAACACACATCTACACCATGCAAGACAAAGCAGCTTGCTCCTGATGAAGACAGTTCTATTTTGTCTTGTCTATTTAATTTGACATTTGTCTTTTGGCAGAAGATGCATTACTGAGACAAGGAACAGAGATGATGTCTCCTTCCTTTTGGAACCACATGAAGAAGTTTCATTTTATTTTAGGGGTGAGCGGATGTGTGAGTTGAGGGACAATTTCCTGTATAATTACTTCTGAGATACATATTTCCATTTGAGAAAAAGCCATACAAGAAAATGAAGTCCATTCTTAATAAATCAGACTATTCATTTTATTCAAGGACTGCTTCTATTTTTGAAAGCAAACATAGTTGATTCTGAAGTCAAACACAACAGTGATATGAGACTACCACTCCCACTGATTAAATCATGTGATTAGAATAGAGCTCCAATTTTAAATAAACAAAATTAAGACCTTTTTTAAAAAGATAATGGTACTGAGTTTTCTGGTAAAGAATATATTTCCTAAATGAAAAGAGAGACTTGTCTACAATTGCTACTTGCAGAAATAAGAAACTGTAGCATCTACAGGAAACCTCTGAGGCTACTTGTTATGCTTGCCATAGTATTATTATTAAAGAGAAAAATTAACTACCAGAGTGTACACAGGCAAATGGGCCAATGTCTTGTGCCCTGGTTGCCTTGTCCCCACACACCAGTGGGACAGGTTCTTGGGAAGGAGTGCCATACCTACATGCTTATCACAGGCTTGGCCAGGTGTCTGCATTGTGGAGAAAGTTTCCAAAACAGTACTTTACCGATTTTCCTTTTAGTCACAGGTTTGAGACAGAATCCTGCTGCTTTTTGACATCCTCTCCACAATACTAGTGAAGGACAGAGATGGTGAAGGACAGGGAAGTGTGGTGTGCTGCCTTTCATGGGGTTGCAAAGAGTCGGACACAACTGAGCGACTAAACGATAACCATGATACTAGAAGAATATGAGAGTGACATGGGCCATAAAAGAGTGATCACAATTGCAGTGTTCATAAGCAACCAAAGAACTTCATCTTGGGACACACAGCCTTTTGGGAATCACTAACAATATTGCTTCATGTTCTGTATCTTCCTCACTTCCATCTCCACCATTCCCATCCCACCAAATTCCCTCTTGACTCTGCATCACCTCATTCCTTCTTCCTCACAGACTGTAGCAAGTGGTTTCTGTTTAACTTTGGTTTTAAATATTGTTAGGGGCCAGAGGATCGAAATGGCCCAATACCTTGGCTCTGCTTTCTTACTTAATGTAATTTTAAAACTCCATTTTACTCTTTAAGATCTCAAAGATACAGTGGCTGCTATAGTTTTCCCTAGCTGCAGAATCAGAATTCATTATACCTACTTCCATGGGGCCAGGTTGTTAGATTATGCATCCTTGCACAAATCACAGTATACATTTCCCTGTGTGCTGTACTTCTCGGGCAGCAGATCCAGCTATAGCTACAATGTATGAGAATGATTTCATCTGCATTGTTTATATTTCTAGCTAATAATCACAAGTGGTATTCTCTGCCATATTTTCACCTGATTTAAAAATTTTATTACAAGTAGAATTAAACTGTTCATAATGGAGCCACGACAAATACCTTGCAGATACTGAAGGGTTTAGTAATATGTGTGATGCTTATTTATACCTATGAACTTTGATTTTGTTTAAAAAATGGAAATTAACTTTGGTATTACCAGTTCTTTATAAACCAGTGTTTAAGATGGTTAGACCTGTATTCTGCATTCTTATCTATATATTTCAGTATTCAGTTCAGTTCAGTCACTCAGTCATGTCCGACTCTTTGCGGCCTCATGAATTGCAGCATGGCAGGCCTCCCTGTCCATCACCAACTCCCAGAGTTCATTCAAACTCACGTCCATTGAGTCGGTGATGCCATCCAGCCATCTCAACTTCTGTCGTCCCCTTCTCCTCCTGCCCCCAATCCCTCCCAGCATCAGGGTCTTTTCCAATGAGTCAACTCTTCGCATGAGGTGGCCAAAGTACTGGAGTTTCAGCTTTAGCATCACTCCTTCCAAAGAACACCCAGGGCTGATCTCCTTCAGAATGGACTGGTTGGATCTCCTTGCAGTTTCAGTATTAAGTTTGCTTAAAGAAAGGTCTAACAGAAAGTCTCATATTTAGTTATTTTCCACAGTGACTCAGTACTATCTCTACCATACGGAAAAGTCTATCTTTTGTATGGGAATGAAATTGCCTTGAATCTGTCAAACTTCATTTTGTTATTGTGACCCATCCTCCTAATTTATTTAAAGAGTGTTCAATTCTAGTTTGTCAAGCTCAACAAACATGTTATTCTAGGAGCAAGGTCATTTATACGATGTTAAATCATTAGGACAAATCTTGGAAATATATTTAGTGTGCAAGACTGGAAATATACTAATGTTAATTTGCTTTTTCAGTCAACATCCCAATCAGCGGTACCTTCTTAAGATTTTACTAGTTTCTATATCACCAAATTATATAAGAAAGAAAAGTTGTCAAAATATATTGTGTCTTTTGCTTTTTGACTTTAGTGTCAAGATTGTTATAGAGGTCAATTAGGTTAACCTGATAAGATGATATTTGCTATTGATATTCTAGTAATGTTTGTAGCAATATTCTAAATGCTAATAAATTGATGTCTTGGTGGAAACTACCTGCTTTGGATTAAATTAAATTATTGTTTGCAAAATAATTTAAGGAAATTAATTTAATTTTCTGTCATACTACTGTCACATGACATATGGCCACATTTAAATAATATTTAATTATTCATTTAATGATTGCATACCTAATTTGAAAACCTTAGATAAACTATGCAGTAAAAATGAAAAGAGTGGCTTCCTGGGCATTTAATAACATAAAATACTCATGATAAGTAAAAATTAAAAATGACAATTCCAACCCTTTGAAATGTTATCTAATGTATTATGTGGTAGAGAGGCTCTAGTCTATTTTAAAAATCATCAATACTTGAATTTTAAGTAAAAAATTTAGAAATAATTTCATTTACCTTGAAATATCAAATAATCTGAAGGAAAAAATCTATAGCAATTTATTTTTTATGAAAGAGGTATTTGTAGTTACTTTATCATCCACTTTTTTCAGTAAAAAGGGAATTAAACTATTACAGGACACCTTGTTAAGTAATTATATAGCAACATCACTGTGCAATTAAATAGCCATCAGTCCCTGCAGCTGAGAAATTTCAGGTAATTATTCAAAGATAATTTAATAGGAGAATTACTGTATTCAAGCAAGCATTAGCTAGTAATCTACCTCAATTAAAGCATCCAATTAATTTTAGAACCTTGATAACAGTTGCCTTTGGCAAAACTATCCTTTCCCCTCATTTGATCTTACATATACAGTATTCCTTAAACATTGTATAAAGTTAATTTACTTCTTCTAAAAGAATAGTCTATTAATACACTCTCCTAAGAAATTAAACAAATGCAAGTATTAAAAATATTCATTTTTCTTCTCTCTCTCATTTGTACCTTCTAACCTATTATGCAAAAATTGAGCAAGGCAGATTTAGATTCTGGGGCATCAGCTTCCTCCGTTTTCATCACAAAGAGCAGAAAACTTCTTCACGATAGAAGTTCCCAGAAGGGGCTTTTGTTTTCAGATTGACTAGCCCATTAGACAAACTATCCTCAGGAAATGTGCCCCTGTGAATTTGGTGGTGATGATGGTGGTAGAAGAAAGTGCGTATGAGAAATGCTTCTTGGTTGTTTGAGAGGCTGCTAAATTTGTTGACACTTCAAGCTTTCAAACTTTCCTTAGCAACCTTCCTGGGTTGGGCTCATTCAAGTTCTACCAGTTTCTTGGATAATCCATTCAGCCTTTTTGAGCCTCAGGTATGCAGCTGCCTGGTCCACTGTAGGACTACTAAGAGGCCACATTCAACCCAATTGAGAGTGTCCTCATATTACCGGTCTTCCGGAAAGGAGAGCAGATGTCCAGTATCTTGAGCTACCTTCTCTCAAGACTGAAATAAAAGTAGTATAAGGTTGGTATAATGGGGAAAGTACATAAATTCAGCAGGGTGTTCTGTCAGATGATTAGAGATACCAAAACAGATAAATGGTTTGTCTCTGGCCTTCACTTTCAAAGCTCTGGGAGCTCTCATAAAAGCTATGGAAAGTGGATAACAAAAGACCACGCAGATGTTCACAGATGACTCAGGAACTATTACAGGTTCCAGCTTCCCTGGTGGCTCAGGCGGTAAAGAATCCACCTGCAATGCAGGAGACCCAGGTTTGATCCCTGGGTGAGGAAGATCCCCTGGAAAAGGGAATGGCTACCCACTCCAGTATTCTTGCCTGGAGAATTCCATGGACAAAGGAGACTGGTGCGCTACAGCCCATGAGGTTGCAAAGAGTCAGACACGACTAAGCGACCAACACAGATTTACACTTCATCTCCCCACATCCTCATTCAGCAGCAACATTTACCTTTGTCTCTAACTTTGTCCATTGCTGCCTTTCTACCTTGAGTTCCATTTGGAACCGCTCCCCGCACCCCCAAACAGTGTGGGCTGTTTATTCTGCCTCTTACCACCTTTCTTTTAGGACCCTGCTATTAATATTTCCCTGGTGGCAATTGTATCTGCAGGTAGTAAGTCCCCATCTAGCTCAGGTTCGTGAGACCTCACCAAACCCAACCCCCATCTGTCAAAGGAGAGGGACAGAATGGTTGTGAGAGGCCATTGGGCTGGTAACATGGTGCTTAGGCCTGAATTAGGGTGAGGTGAGTGAAGCTGAGTCATGCAAATGCTGGGTCAGAAATTATCTATTTCTTTGGTATCGCTGCTGTACCAGCATCATGTTTTTGATCACTGGAATAGGTAACCAATTACAGTCCCCCAATCCTTATCTTCATTTCTCCAAATTTCTGATAAATACACAATTTAACTTTCTCCAGAAAGATGTATCATCATATCTTTCCACTTTGGTCATTTTTCTAAGAAGTAAAGAGCAAATCACCTTTCTACTGCAAAACACTCAAATATGTACTATAAAGAGCAAAACTTTTGAAAATACTGATTTATTTTAAGGTAGTTTCATCCTCTACAAGGTTTAACATTGTTTTTATGATAGGGTTTAAGGTTTTGGAAATTCATGAGAGAAAAAGATGTTTTGGTCATCCACTTATTAATAATTAACTTCAAACCCAACAAAGGCATTCCTTAATTTGTGGCTTCCCAGTAAAGATTCAGAGTTGAATTTAGCAATTTTTGGTGTTGGCCACATAATAAAGAAGAGGACATACCCAGGGCATCTGGTATCATATCTGGCACATATTAAGTTCAGAGCATACCTCCTACATGAACGAGTCCCTCTGATTTTCTCCCTAGTACCAGGCTTTACCTCTGTGTCTTGGATAGTGATCAGTATGCAGTTATACTGTCAATTTAATATAGTTGTGTTAACCACTGGACCAATGTACTATTTCTTGTTACCAATAGGAAAGACTAGTCTTTTTCAGGGAAACAAGCAAGCAAACAACAATATCAGTTTGAATGTTCTGTATATCAGTCCATTTGGACCAGAAACATTTTTTAAGTTGAAAAAAATGAAAGAGAAAATAAAACTTCCCAAGAGAAATGTCATGTTCCTTCTCACAAAGAAGTTTATTAGCCATAAACTAATAAATAGAGCAAATATATAACTGATGAGATCCAAGTTACAATTTGTAAAATTTTTTTCCACTTGTTATACAGGCATCATAAGCAACTGGCAATATTTACTGTTTTACAATATTTACTATCTAGAGTTGTGATCCTATTGACATCCAGAGTCAAATTACACATCTATCAAACCCCTAATGATGAGTGCATTCCCAGTACACATAATCCAAATGATTAAAGTAGGTAATGATTTCTCCAAAATAACCACAAGATGCCCATAGGATTTTATTTGCTGTTATCTCAGCACCTCTCGCTATTCTAATTATTACTGCTTTTGGAGTTCAGTTACCTGTAATTTTCTTTTAGAATTACAAATAGTATACTTTGCTTTCTTATCATGTCATAGAACTCTGTTATGTATCATATGTTGGAAAAAACCTGCAGAAGATTTAATAAGAAACTTTAAAGCCCAGTGGATTTTCCACCACTGCAAACTCCCTGCATCTCTTAAATAAAGCAGCCCATAATTGATTAATAAAAAGCTAAGTAATTTTGGTATTAATATGACCCCCTGGGAGGCCCCCATAATCACAACTAGCAGACCAGTCACAGTATTGCTCAATTACATATCCAGGTAAATAATCTGCAAATTGACAAACCCTATAAGGGGATTTTCAGCATTTCCAATTTGTTAATCCATGATAAATGCCTCTCAGAGGTTGGACAAAGCCCAGGCCCTTTCATATTTTGAAACTCCTGGTTTATTAAAATATTTTAAAGCAGAGTTAGCAAAAGTGTTTTATATTTAAAGTTTAAAATGCTATATTTATAGCACTAATGCCTGATATGTTAGTGCTATAAATATATGTAAAATACAGTGCTATATGATTGTCAATATAAAAATTACAAAAATTGATTTTCAGTGTACCCCAGTTGGTATGAACAGTACCAGGGCAAGAGAGTTTCCTTCTGCCTGAACTGTCAGGATATCTCTGTGATGAAACTGGTTAGCCCACAGGAGGTCTTCGGTGAGCATGGGGCTTGAGGACCCACTGTTCTCACTCATCCCCATTGGGCTTAACCATGCCTGGTACGTACTAAGTTACTTCAGTCATGTCTGACTCTTTGCAACCCTATGGACCATAGCCTGCCAGGCTTCTCTCTGTCCTTTGGATTCTTCAGGCAAGAATACTGGAGTGGCTAGCCATTTCCTTCTCCAGGGGATCTTCCCGACCCAAGGATCGAACCCATGCCTCTTAAGTCTCCTGCATTGGCAGGAAGGTTCTTTACCACTAGTGCCACCTGGGAAGCCCCTCAGTACTTAAATCATTCATCCTCTTCAAAAGTGTTCTCTAAACCACATCTTTCTTCTCTCCTCAACCTGACCTCACTGAAGATTAGTGATGATGTCTCTTTGAATTTTAAAAGTGAATTTTTCCCCCAACTGCACCTTTTTTTTTTTTTTAAGTAAGCAACTAATTTTTCTAAATTTCTTCTATGAGTCTTGGGCTATTTTTACCCTCTGGAACACTGAAATTATCATATTCAGTTCTTGAGCTGAAGGACAGTAAATAGAAATATGTGATTTACATATTATTTTAACCTAAGGAATACATGTGATTGATTTAATCATAGACATAGCACAAAGTTCTCCTGTAAAGAAATATTCCCATTTGCCTACCTCTTTATTAGATTATTGTAAAAGATATAAAATAGAAAAACTAGTTCAGTTCAGTTCAGTCGCTCAGTCGTGTCCGATTCTTTGTGACCCCATGAATCGCAGCACGCCAGGCCTCCCTGTCCATCACCAGCTCTCGGAGTTCACACAGACTCATGTCCATCGAATCAGTGATGCCATCCAGCCATCTCATTCTCTGTCATCCCCTTCTCCTCCTGCCCCCAATCCCAAAAGCCTCTTGATGAAAGTGAAAGTGGAGAGCGAAAAAGTTGGCTTAAAGCTCAACATTCAGAAAACGAAGATCATGGCATCCGGTCCCATCACTTCATGGGAAATAGATGGGGAAACAGTGTCAGACTTTATTTTGGGGGGCTCCACTGCAGATGGTGATTGCAGCCAGGAAATTAAAAGACGCTTACTTATGACCAACCTAGATAGCATATTCAAAAGCAGAAACATTACTTGGCCAACTAAGGTCTGTCTAGTCAAGGCTATGGTTTTTCCTGTGGTCATGTATGAATGTGAGAGTTGGACTGTGAAGAAGGCTGAGCGCCGAAGAATGGATGCTTTTGAACTGTGGTGTTGGAGAAGACTCTTGAGAGTCCCTTGGACTGCAAGGAGATCCAACCAGTCCATTCTGAAGGAGATCAGCCCTGGGATTTCTTTGGAGGGAATGATGCTAAAGCTGAAACTCCAGTACTTTGGCCACTTCATGCGAAGAGTTGACTGACTGGAAAAGAAAAACTAGGCATACATATAATATCCCTTTTAAAAAAAAAAATGAAGTACAATTGACATATAACATTATATTAGTTTCAAGTATAGAACATAATGTTTCCATATTTGAATACACTGTGAAATGATCAGAGGTAAGTTATCCTCTGTCACTAAAGTTACAAAATATTCAATATAATATTATTGACTGTAGTCACCATGCTGTACATTACATCTCCATGACCTTTTTAATGTTCAATTCAATTTCCCATGGCATTTTAATTTTATGAATGAAAGACTGTTCTTGACCTCTGTCACCAATTTTCCCCACCCCCACCACCAACAGCCTCCCTTCTGGCTATCACTATTTTGTTCTCTGTATCAAGGAGTTTATTTTGTTTTCTTCATTTGTTTTATTTTTAAACCAGCCAAGGTGATTAATCTTCCCAGTGCTGGATTCCATGACTGAGATACCAATACAGGGCTTGAGCCCCTCAACTCTCAGGGAAGACCTCAGAGTCTGTGATATCCCTCTGCTTTTCTGGGTTAAACACTGGGGTGTGGTCCTGACTTGAAAATCATTTCTCCCCTCCTACCAGACTCCTTGTGGTTCTTTCTTTATAATCTTGGTTGTAGAAGAGCTGTTCTGCCAGTCTTCATGTCATTCTCAGAGAGAGTTGCTCTATATACAGTTTGACACGTTCATAGGGGGAGGTGAGCTCAGAGTATTCCTATTCCACCATCTTGATCCCACTTCCATCCCAATAAAACCTCCACAATTTTGTTTGTTTCACCTCAGTTTTACCTTACTTGCAGCTGTACCTCTTCAGTTTTTTTTTTTTCATCGAGTGTCTTAGTTTTCAGTGTACAAGTCTTTCACATCATTGGTTAAATTTATTTCTAGGTACTTTATTCTTTCTGATGCAGTTGTAAATAGGATCATGTTAATTTTTCTTTTGGCTAGTTCATTATTAGTGTATAAAAATGAAACACGTTTTGTATTGATTTTGTATCCTGCAACATTACTGAATTTGTTTATTAACAGTTTTGGGGTGGAATCTTTGGGGGTTTCTGTATAGAGTCTTGTCATTTGCAAATAGTGACTTTTACTTCTTTTTTTATGATCCAAATAGCTTTCTTTCCAATTTGAATACTTTTGTCCCCCTAATGGCTTTGACTGGTTGTCCAGTCTGTTAGCATAAGATTTTTCACAAGTAGTATCATGATCTTTCATATTTCTGTGGTGTCAGCTATAATTTCTCATCTTTCCTTTTTATTTTGTTTATTTGAGCCCTCTTTTTATTTTGGCTTGTTTAGCTAAAGGTTGGTCAATTTGGTTTATCTTTTCAAAGGACTAGCTCTTAGTTTCCCATTGATTGCTTTCTCTTGCTTTTTAAGTCTCTGTTTCACTTTTTTCCTACTCCAATCTTTAGTATTTCCTTCCTTCCACTATTTTTGGGCTTCATTTGTTCTTCTTTTTCTAGTTCCTCTAGGTGTGAAGTCTGACTGTTTGAGATTTTTCTTGTTTCTTGAGTTAGACCTGTATTGCTATACACTTATTTTCTAGAGCCATTTTTGCTGTACCCATCAATTTTGGTATATTGTATTTCTGTTCTCATTTGTCTATCTGTATTTTTAATTTTTTTTATTATTCCATGGTATATTGGTTATTCAGTGGTATATTGGTTATTCAGTAGCATATTGTTTAATCTCTACACATTTGTAATTTTTCCAGTTTTCTTCTTGTAATTGACTTCTAGTTTCATACCACTGTAGTATAAAGAATTTCAACCCTTTAAAATTTGTTGAGACTTGTTTTATGGCCTAACATATGCTCTATGTTTTTTTTTGTTGATCTAGCCATTTATGTAAATAGGGTGTACAAGTCCCCAACAATATTGTATTGCTGTCAATTTCTCCCTTTAGGTCTTTTAATATTTGCTTAATGTTTTGGTGTTCCCATGTTAGGTGCATATATATTTATAAATGTCATTTCTTCTTGCTGAATTGACTCATTTATCATTAGTTAACACCCTTGTTTTTCAGTACAGTTTTTGTTTAAAAGTCTATTTTGTCTAATATGAGTATAATCAGACCAGCTTACTTTTTTATTTCCATTTGCACAAAATATCTTTTTCCATCCCTTCATTTTTCATTTTCCCTCTGTGTCCTTCTTTCTGAAGTGAGTCTTTTGTAGGCAGCATGTAGCTGGGTCCTGTCTATTAATCCACTCAGCCACTCTCTTTTGATTGCATAGTGTCCTTTACCTCCTTTTCCCTTAGGAATTAAAGTAATATCTTATTTTTCTTTATTTTACTACAAGCAAGGATATCATATTATCATATTTTTATATATTTATTATCATAAGGTTTCTTCTGTAAATTGCCTACTTATTTCTTTTGTCCAGTTTTTGGTGCATATTGAGCTTTTCCTTATGGTTTTCAAGTTGGTTTGTTCATTAGGAATTTCAGCCTTTAATTTATCACATAAATTAAAATATTTCACTTTTTGTGGTAAATATACACAACCATACCATTAAATTTGCCATATTCACCATTTTAGGTGTTTCACTCATTGGCATTAATCATATTCAGAATGTTGTGTAATCATCACTGCTACTTAGTTCCAAAACTTTTACATCATCCCCAAAATAAGCTTTATAGCCACAACTGCCCTCCTCTTTTTCCTCCCCTAGTCTCTGATAACCTCTAATCTACTTTCTGTCTCTATGAATTTACCTATTCCAGATATTTATAGATACACATGGAATCATATAATATTTGCTTTCTTGTGTCTGCCTTATTTTCACTAAGCATGTTTCTAAGATACATTCATGTTGTAGCATGTACCAGAACATCATTCCTTTTTTATGGCTAAACAATATTCCATTGTTTATATATGCCATATTTTGTTTACCCATTCATCTGTTGATGGATGCTGATGAATAACGCTGCTATGAACTTTTGGTAGTATTTGTTTGAATCTCTATTTTCAATTCTTTTGGGTATATATCTAGAAATGGAATTGCCTAGCCATACAGCAAGTGTATTTTTGACATTTTGAGAAAGCACTAAACTACTGTTATTCTGTATGCCTTAGAAATGCCACTATCATCTAATAGCAGAAACTATATGCCTCCTTAGCAATACTGGCAGGTTCATACCATTCTTCTCTCTTTTTAACAGAGGAACATTTTAAGAGGAAATTAGAACAGCCTCCTCAGTCTCTTTATTGAAATATTTATTGAGTAGATTAAAATTCTGCCATTACAGAGTTGTCTTGCTGAACTGTAGGCCTATGTACAGGTTCTATCATGAATGAACCTTGAAACAAATAAATCTTAGAGGTTACTGTCCATTTATTTATTTGACTAAATGATTTTGTCTTATGACAAAGATATGCTGCATTTTATTTCTGGCATTGTAAGAAAGGTTTCACTGTGGTAAAGAATAAATATTTGAATACTAGCCTTGGTACTCAGTAGCCATGGAATATGTCTCAATGTGCCAACACAGATTGATCTGAAGTTGGTTCTTAAAGACAGTTCTTTATTTGCACATGAGGATATCTTAAACAATTTTTCTCTTCTTGATTGCTTAGAGATTTTGACATAAAAAAGTGAACCTATTTTTTAATCAACCAACCTTTGAGTGTGAATTGTTAATGTGGGCTTGAAGCATTAACACATTTAAAGTTGAAGAGAAATCTAGATCTACAACCTTACTGAAGTAAAACAATGTTTCTTCATCTTACTAAAATCTAAGATGATTTCTAAGAAAAGTTGTACAGCTCTTAACACTAACCTGATGCACTCTTGTCAACATATTGAAAGTTGGACTATTGGCACTAAAGACCAAATAAGAAATTAATGTCCTACTAAAAGACTGAACATCAAGTGCCCCTCGGGACATTGAGAATAATTTTGGTTCAATTCAAGTAATGTAAAGCCTGGGAAACCCAACTAAAAGAAGAAGAAACAGAAGAAGAAAGTGGAGGTAGTCTAATTCAGAATGATACCATATCTTTTTTCACTTGTGTAATAAAAGAACATCCAATATGGTTTCAGAAGGCCTGTCTGAGTTTGAATTCCATCTCCATCACATACTACTTGGGAGCCTTTAGGCAAGTAACTTTACTTTTCTGAACGTCAGTTTCCTCTTATAAAATAAGGGTTTAAAAAAATCTCTAACAGAATTACTGACAAGATCAACGTGCTTTCCATATTGGAAAGCTCTATACCAACAGTTCTCAAGTGAAGGGAATTTTGCCCTGAGAAGACAACTGGCAATATCTAGAGACATTTTTAATTGTCATTACTGGGAGAGGGTGAACTACTGAACTATTGGGTAGAGAGCAGGGATGCTGCTAAACATCCCATTATGCACAGATCAGCCCCTCACCACAAAGAACTATCCAGTCTAAAACATCAGTATTCCTGAGGCTTAGAAATGTTGCTCTATATCATTACTTACTTTTATGCAATGAGCTACCAGTGCCTTTGACTTCTTTCAGTCAACATTTCAGGGTCTTACTAAGAAGTTTCTTCTTCAACCGAGCCCCAAGTAATATAATCACGGTAATTGCCTCTTTAAATACATGGTTTTACATGAGAAGATGCTCAACATCACTAATTGTTAGAGCAATGCAAATCAAAACTATAATGAGGTATCACCTCATACCAGTCAGAATGGTCATGATCAAAAAATCTACAAATAAATTTTAGAGAGGATGTGAAGAAAAGGGAAACCTTTTACACTGTTGATAGGAATGTAAACTGATATTGCCACTATGGAGAACAGCATGGAGTTTCCTTAAAAAAACTAGGAATAAAACTACCATTGTTGTTGTTGTTCAGTCACTCAGTTGTGTCCTCCTCTTTGCGACACCATTGACTGTAGCCTGCCAGGCTCCTCTGTCCATGGGATTTCCCAGGCAAGAATACTGGCTTGGGTTGTCATTTCCCTCTCTAAAACTACCATACGACCCAACAATCCTGCTACTGGGCATATATGCCCTGAGGAAACTACAATTGAAAAAGACACATGTACCCCAATGTTCACTGCAGCACTATTTACAATAGCTAGGGCATGAAAGCAACCCAGATGTCCACTGACAGATGAATGGATAAAGAAGATGTGCTACATATATACAATGCAATATTACTCAGCCATAAAAAAGGAAAAAAAAATTGAGTCAGTTCTAGTGAGGCAGATGAACCTAGAGTCTGTTATACAGAATGAAGTAAGTCAGAAAGAGAAAAATACTGTATATTAGTACATATATATGGAATCTAGAAAAACGGTACTGATGAACCTATATGCAAGGAAGAATGGAGAGGCAGATATAGAGAAGAGATTTGTGGACACAGTAGGAGAAGGAGAGAGTGGGATGAATGGAGAAAGTAGCATAGACAAATGGAGAAGGCAATGGCACCCCACTCCAGTACTCTTGCCTGGAAAATCCCATGGATGGAGGAGCCTGGTGGGCTGCAGTCCATGGGGTCACTAAGAGTCGGACACGACTGAGCGACTTCACTTTCACTTTTCATTTTCATGCACTGGAGAAGGAAATGGCAACCCACTCCAGTGTTCTTGCCTGGAGAATCCCAGGGACGGGGAAGCCTGGTGGGCTGCCGTGTATGGGGTTGCACAGAGTTGGACACGACTGAAGTGACTTTAGCAGCAGCAGCAGCAGCAGCAGCATAGACATAAATACACTATCATGTGCAAAATAGATAGCTGGTGAGAAGTTGCTATATAACACAGAGAACCCAGTCTGGCACTCTGTGATACCTAGAGGGGTGAGATCCGGGGAGAGGAGGAGGGCAATATATGTATAATTATGGTTGATTTGTGTTGTTGTATGCAGAAACCAACACAGCATTATAAAGCAATTTTCCTCCAATTAAAAAATAAATTCAAAAAATATGAATACATGGTTTTAACTAGTTTATCATTCTTCTCTAACCAACATGCACCAATCACATGTCTATAGAGAAAGAGTAGTAACCTATGGCTTGAACATGCTAAACTCTAGACACGTGACTTCTTTAACTGTATCATCTAAGAGCTCTACTGAGATGATGAGCTCTACATGAAATGATGAAGAGTTGTAGTGACCAACAGGAGGACAGTAGCCTGGCAGTCAAGCCTGGCATTCAAGCAATAACTGGCAAAATAACTTTGTTGAACTACACTGAATACCTGTGCAGCTGTGAGCAATCATTAACACAGTCGGAGAATACCTTAGAAATTCACAGAAGCAAAACACCTATTTGATTAATCTGTTTGACTTAGTATGGCTGTCTCAGATTCTCCCTCTGAAAAATTAGACTTAGGAAGGGGAGTCATAATCATGAATGAGGATGGAAGCTCTTTGATAGCAGCTTTCATCAATCCTGTTGCTACTGAGGGGACAGGGCAGCATGTCATCCTTTCCTACCCAGGTGAAGAACCATGAGAAAAATGAAAATAGATGCTTTCCTCATATTCCCTGGACGTATGGTTTCATTGCACAGGTTCATAAACAAAACAGAAAATATACCACTTTCAAATTACCACTGAAAAGTCCAGCTAGTTTAGTCAGTTAATTCAATGGTTTGGGGGAAGAAAACCTATTCACACTAGCTGTCAGACTCAAACTGTCTGCACATATACACTGATCTGACTGGTTTAAGTCAGTCAGTGGTTCATGAAGCTGGTAAATAGAGATCATTTGAAGAGATGATGTTCTTTCAGTGTCTCAGAGATATAACTTTAACCTGACTCTAAGTGAATCACAAAATTATGTATTTCTCTAAAATTATACAGGCAATTATGAATACCCCAATTAATAAAAAGAGAAATGCCTTTATTTGCTCAGTGGACAGGGATATGAAAAAAAGGAAAAGTGCACATGCTATTCAATAGACACATGATTAAATCTAGATGATCCAGTCAGAAATTCTATTCAAAGAGAAAGCTATTCATCCCAACAAATCACCCTTTGTGTTTGGTTGATGCACAAGGTACATAGGGGAGGGAGAGCTTGATGTCCAAATATGCTATACAGAATGCAAACATTTTTTTACACACCGTTGTCAGATAAGGACTTGAAGCACGTTTTTAAAGACTCTTGGGAGGCCACTGAACTTGGATCATTCTTAGCTAAGTTATCTAAAACACTTCAAATACTTTAAAATAAAACGAATCCCTGCACTGGTGGGTTGAAAACTTTTCCTATCCCCAGGGCACTAAAATAATACCCTTTTGAACAGTAGGTGAAGTATTTTTAGGCGACAGCTCTCCAGTTATAACAAGGCAAGTCAATTTTTAGGAATTAGGGATGCTAATCACAGTGTCTCCAGATGTGCATTGCTGGGGAGTGAAATATAAGACCACAAACTGACCTGACTGCACTGTGCTATGCTCCCTCGGAGGAGATGTAAATGGGAGGGAGACTTGGCTTCCTAGTCCTGCCACGGCTTGATCCATCATAAAGGTCAAGATAATTGGCCACATACAGCAAAATCAACACCACTCGCTCTCCCCTAGCCTTGGAGATAAGCATAGAAACTCAGCTTCCTGCAGGGCTAAGTGGTGGCTAGCCCAGGTGGAGGAGGAGAAGGTCTGAAAATATGCATGTAAGAACACAAGGCACTGTAATGATGCCATCAAATTTAGCATTAAATATATTTAACAATCAATTCAGATACCGTAGGTTGCCCCCAAACATGTGTGAAATGCTTCCAGGGTTTTACCAGACTGCATACTCTTTCGTGTTTATGCCTTTCTAGTGTTTTTTGGACTTTAAAAGCTCTCAGCACCATAAATGTACTTGTGTTAACAAATGAAACTGCAATAAATGCAATTTATGGTTTAATGCCATTATTGAAGTATGGCTATCTGAGAATTCAATTTCCCTGAAATGTTCCAATTAGTCTTACAATCCAAAGCTAAGGTAGGCATTGACTAAACTGAAGGGTGTCAGAAAATTCACATAAAAGTGAAATAACTGAGTTACTAAAAGTTGCCAAATGGATTAAGAGTTTCTTATCTAGTAAGAACCTATTTACAGAGATTATCGAAGGTATGTACCTATTTTAAAATGTGAAGTTCATGATTAGGATGTAAAGTGAACAAGACTATCAATTTGTGTCACCACACTGGTTGTATGTAGGACCTCATATGTGACCAGTTACATAGGATACTGGTTCAGGAAGGCTGTGGATCTGGTTCAATGTTATGCTGTTCTTGTCTTAAAATTCTTAAAAGTATTTTATATCCCTGCATTTTCATCTTGTCTGTCGTTCAGTCATGTCCAACTCTTTGTGATCCCATGGACTGCAGCACTCCAGGCTTCCCTGTCCACTATCTCCCAGAGTTTGCTCAAACTCATGTCTATTGAGTCAGTGATGCCATCCAACCATCTTTTCCTCTGTTGTCCCCTTCTCCTCCTGCCCTCAATCTTTCCCAGCCTCAGGGCCTTTTCCAATGAGTCAGCTCTTCACATCAGGTGGCCAAAATATTGGAGCTTCAGTATCATTCCTTCCAATGAATATTCAAGATTGATTTTCTTTAGGATTGACTGCTTTGATCTCCTTGTTGTCCAAGGGACTCTCAAGAGTCTTCTCCAACACCACAGTTTGAAGGCATCAGTTCTTCAGCACTCAGCTCTTTTTTATTGTCCAGTTCTCACATCCATACATGACTACTGGAAAAAGCATGGCTTTGACTATACGGATCTTTGTTGGCAAAGTGAGGTCTCTGCTTTTTAATATGCTATTTACGTTTGCCACTGCTTTTCTCCAAGGAGCAAGTGTCTTTTAATTTCATGGCTGCAGTCACCATCTGCAGTAACGTTGGAGCCCCCAAAAATCAAGTCTCTCACTGTTTCCATTTTTCCCCATCTATTTGCCATGAAGTGATGGGACCAGATGCTATGATTTTTGTTTTTTGAATGTTGAGTTTCAAGCCAGCTTTTTCACTCTCCTCTTTCACCTTTATCAAGAGGCTTTTAAATTCCGCTTTACTTTCTGCCATAAGGCTGGTGTCATCTGTGTATCCGAGGTTATTAATATTTCTTCCTGCAATCTTGATTCCAATTTATGATTCATCCAACCCAGCATTTTGCATGATGTACTCTGCATATAAGTTAAATAAGTGGGTGACCATATACAGCCTTGATGTACTCCTTTCCCAATTTGGAACTAGTCTGTTGTTCCATATCCACTTCTAACTGTTGCTTCTTGACCTGCATACAGGTTTCTCAGGAAGCAGGTAAGGTGGTCTGGTATTCCCATCTCTTTAAAAATTTTCCACAGTTTGTTGTGATTCACACAGTCAAAAGCTTTAGTGTAGTCAATGAAGCAGAAGTAGATGTTTTTCTGGAATGTTCTAGCTTTTTCTATGATCTAATGGATGTTGGCAATTTGATCTCTGGGTCCTCTGCCTTTTTCTAAATTCAGCTTGTACATCTGGAAGTTCTCAGTTCATGTACTGTTGAAGCCTAGCTTGCAGGATTTAGAGCATGACCTTGCCAGTATGAAAAATGAGTGCAACTGTGCAGTAGTTTGAACATTCTTTGGCACTGGCCTTCTTTGGTATTGGAATGAAAACTGACCTTTTCCAGTCTGTGGCCACTGCTTAGTTTTCCAAATTTGCCAGCATACTGAGTGCAGCACTTTAACAGCATCATTTTGTCTGGGGACCACACATTTTGTAGCCAGTGCTGACTGTGTGACCAGTTTTAAGCCCTACAGATATGTTCCTATCTTAGACTTTCTGGTACAACTCTTCATGTGAAATATCGCCCTCAGAGAATAATCCAAATGGAACAAGAGATAGAGTCAAGGAGAAGGGAAGGCATTTTGGGGAAGTAGAAAATGTAAAGACAAGAGTAATCATGGAGTTTTATAAGAAATGATTGAATCTTTCCACTCCCAGGAAGTTGAGCTAAAATCATAATGTAGAAAAGCAGCTCTTTGATTGCTAACCAGAAGTCACTATGCAGAAAAAGAAACCCAATGTTTGAACCATAGGACATTGAGAAGCAAATTAATTTGAGTTTCTTTTCTGAAATTCATTTAAGAGGACTAACTGGAACTGTTTCAAAAAGAACAGTTAAAGGGCTGCTGACATATGCTCAAGTTGGTCCTAATTAGCACTCAGAGTATGTTTGTCACAGAGGAAGTAGAAGCATAAAACTATGCTTAAGTATTAGCAGCGATTAAAAATATGCCAGTGGGTGGGAGTGGGTAAGATTATTTACTTTATAAAATGGAAGAGCTAAGCATGGAGAAAGAGCTTGCAAGAGAAAAAAGTGGGCACTTTGGAGGGGAAATGTATGGGGAAAATAACTGAAAACAGTTTGAAAAGAGTATTATAGCACACAAAATGCTCAGAAGAGTCAGCGAGGCCTTACTGCATGGGCACTAACGAGCACTAATAAGCTCTCCAGGATTTGAGGCCTAAGGCTATTAGTGTATTAAAAGTTCTCACACTTGTTCACAATAGGTTATATCTAGGCAATCCTCCCTCCAGGAAGATAAATTGTACTCAGATGTGAAATAATAACTAGTGTATGTGGAGTGCATCATAATTTACATACATGATCTTTTACATAAAAGATTTGTTACGGTTGTAACATCCCCGTAATGTGCACAGTATAATACCACTGGACAGATGAGATAATGAGACTCAGAAAAGGAAAGTGAATTCCCTAAGAATACAAGTCAGAAGGTAACAGTCATCTTATTCCAAAACCTGTGCTTTCCCCACAATAAATGGAGTGAATGGCGTGTAATATGTTCTAATGTTAAAACAAGGTTAACAATAATAGCTATAACCAAGGGCCTCTTATGAAGACCTTCTTGCTTTCCTTCTTCTCACTTCTTCTCACTAGCCATCCATCCATCTCCACCCAACACAGACTTCTGGGTGAATTCTGGTTTTAAAGAGAATTTTTAACACCTTTTAAGTTTTTTCTAGATTCGCCATTACTGGTGGTTAAGTCGCTAAGTCGTGCAACCCCATGGACTGTAGCCCACCAGGTTCCTCTGTCCATGGGATTTCCCAGGCAAGCATTATGGAGTGGGTTGTCATTTCCTTCTCCAGGGGATCTTCCAGACCTAGGGATCAAACCCAGGTTTCCCGCATTGCAGGCGGATTCTTTACCAAATGAAACAAGGAATGACCTTTGTAATGTGTCTGTCTGTCAGATTAGCACTTAGAAAACTTACACTGTCCAGATGACGGCAGTCGGGGTAACTGAGTATGTGACAGAAACGGCTCTCGTGTGACTTCCCATGAATAGGATGGGTATCTCAGTGAGTCTGGCAAGCAGCTGACACGTAAGTCAAACTTGTGAGGTAAACAAAAGTCAGGGTTTGTAGCTCTTTGCTTCTGCACTTGCTCTTTCCTCCTCAGTCTTTCATCTCCCATTCACTCTGAAAAACTTCTTTTAATTGAGATGCTAAGAACTTTCAAAGACCCTGCATTTTAAAATGGAATTTTAAAAGGAAAAATAAAAGGAGAGCACAAAAGGGGGAAGGAGGGAATTTAAGAAGAGGGGGTGAGTACTTGGAATTTCCCTGCTGAGCATTTCTATTCTCCATTCCTAGTCTGGATTTCCAAGAACCTACATTATCAGTCTTCTCATCTCTCTGCTTCCAGTATGTTTAATGGAGAACAACTAAAGAAAGGCTTGGCACCCTGACCTCCAGGGTGATTACTAATAGTGCTCTATTCTGGAGTACTCGACTGAAGTCAAAAATGTGATACTACCAGTGGCTCTGGTCATGTGCATGCGTATGTGTGTGCGTGTGTGTGTGTGCATGTGCTAGTCACTCAGTCATGCTCTTGGCAACCCCATGGACTGCAGCTTGCCAGGCTCTTCTGTTCACAGGGATTCTCCAGGCAAGAACACTGGAGTGGGTTGCCATGCCCTCCTCCAGGGGATCTTCCCAACCCAGAGATCGAATCCAGGTCTCCCACATTGCAAGTGGATTCTTCACCCTATGAGTCATTGGGGAAGCCCAACAATTCTGGAGTGGATAGCCCATCCCTTCTCCATGGGATCTTCCTGACCCAGGAATAGAACCAGAGTTTCCTGCATTGCAGGCAGATTCTTTACCAGCTGAGCTACCAGGGAAAACTGTGCATTAAACACAATATTCTCTTTTTGTACATTGCATTTTGGTCAAAAAATAAGATGAGAAATTTATGCAAGAAGTCAAAGAATACAACTTCCCTCATATCCTATTTTCTCATCAGCCAACTGCATGCTGGTTTCTGTCTCCACCACACCTCTGAAACTGACCTCACCAAGGTCACCAATAATCTTGTTACTTCTGCCACCATTAACCACTCTTTTGTTCTTGCAATACTTTTGTCCTTTTACTTTCCTGACACTCTGTGTTCTTGATATGCAGCTACCTGTTTGGCTATTCGTCTCCTTTGTACACTTGGCTTCCTCTGTTATTTCCATTAAGGTTGGCATTCCATAGGGATTTATCTTGGGCTTGCCTGGTAAATTAAACAGTAAAGAATCCACCTGCCAATGCAGGAGAGCCCAGTTCGATCCCTGGGTTGTGAAGATGCTCTGGAGAACAGAATGGCTACCCACTCCAGTATTCTTGTCTATAGATTCCCCATAGACAGAAGAGCCTGGCAGGCTACAGTCCATGAGATTGCAAAAGTCAGACATTACTGGCTGACTAACACACACACACAGATTTACCTTAGCCTTTGATCTCTTCCTCTCCCATATAATTTCCTCAGGTGTCCTCACAATGTTACCAGATTTAGTTACTCCTTACATGCTAATTCCAAGAATCCCATCTCAGTCTGAATTTTTTTTTTTAACCTGAGCTTTAAACCTGCAGTCATACCTGTCAATTGAAAATGTCTACTAGTTTATCCCCAAATATCTCAATTTAACATGCCTAAATCTGAACTGTTATTCCTGAACCATTCAATCTTTTCCCCCCAGTCCAAATAATGGAAACACTACCAAGTCAGAAACTTGGGCATAGGTCTTGATTCTGTTGTGTCTCCCCTTCATCTGTTACTGAATCCCATGACCTCTACCTCCCAAATCTCTCTCCAGTCCATCCTTTCTCTATATCCCCACTGCTAAATTATTGGTCCAAACCAGCCTCATCTCTTGCCTGCATTACTGTGAGATGGTCTCTTATGAAGCCCCTTTGCCTCCTGTCCTGTTTGCCTTCGTCTTTGACATCACAGCCAGAGTGATGGTTCTTGAATGTAAACTTGATTATGTCATTCTCCAACTCTCCAACTCTCCATTGTGCTCACAGAGCTCTGGATAATCTGACCACTGCTAACCTCCCCAGCCTAATCTCTCTGACTCAGTCCTCATCCTGATATTTCAGTCACACTGAATTTTCCTTGCATATTTCTCTCTCATCCTTTTCCCCAGGGCTTGTCACATCTATTCTTTTTTTCCCTGACATGTCTTCCCTAAATAATTTTTTATTCTTCTGTCTCCATTTAGACATAATTTCCTTCCCAAAATCTTTTCTGACCTCCCTCCTCCATCTGCCTTGCTTCAAGCTTAGCTCCCTCTCTTCTTTGCTCCTGTAGCCCCTCTATTGCCCTTATTGTTAAGATTTGTCACCTTGAGATGCAGCTATCTATTTACTAATCTGTAAACGCACCAGATGCTATTATATGAGCACAGAGGCTTGTCTATGACAGTTCACCATTGTGTTCTCAGTACTTAACAGAGAGCATGCAACAAAGTAGGTACTTACTAAATAGTTCTTGAAGTCCACTTATTTAGTGGACTTGGTGGTAAATCTATTTTTAAAAAATTATATAATAAAGTCAGATAAGATGTTTTTTAATTAAACATATACAGTAAAAATAAGTCAACAAGGAAACCTTCTGATTCAGAGAACCTTGGTTCTGAGGAACACTTAGCCCTCAAAGCTGAGTATTTATATTATTGGCCACTAATAAAGAACTGTGCTCATATGTTTGTGATGCCTGCCTGAGAGTTCTAGTCACAGGTCAACAGGCCCATTTATTTTTTTTATTTTTTTTTTTTTTTATATGTAGAGGCAGTCTTCTTCTTCCCTTCACTCAGTCGTGTCCGACTCCTTGCCACTCCATGGACATTAGCCTACCAGGCTCCGCCGTCCATGGGATTTTCCAGGCAAGAATACTGGAGTGGGCTGCCATTTCCTTCTCCTACAGGCCCATTTATAACCAGAAAGGGTGGGTAGTGCGGACAAAGACGCAGAGGGGACCAAGCAGTCTGCATAGTCATGAGTAGCCAAAGTTTCTGTTTCTATGGATATCCTTTGGGTCACTTACCCGCTAACCACCAACCCCACCATTGTTTCTTCTCCTTTATAGTAGGTTTGGGATGTCATATGAAGTCAGCCTCTTCTTTTGGCCCCATCCTGCTCCCAACATTAGAGCTGGAGGTGCAGCTCAGCTTCATGCTGGGTAGGGTGGCAGGATCTCAGGTATGTTCATCTTGAGATTGCTAACTTGGGAGCATGAGCCTTATGAAGCCGTTGAGAACTTGAAATGTGGTTAGTGAGACAGAGGAACTGAGTTTTAAATTTAAAAACTAAATTTAATGTAAAACTTTTAAGTATGTTTGGAACAACAGATATGTGAATTTGCTTTTTCACTTGTCAATTTATGTAATGTAAATCAAATCTTTCTAATCAAAATTTAGCTCCCATATTGAGATGTGGTACGAGTGTAGAATATATACTGGATTTTGAAGCTTCAGTAGGAAAAAAAGAATATAAGATATCTCATTAATTTTTCATATTGATTACATATTAGAATGATAATATTTTGGATATATGTGGTTAAAAGAATATTAAAATTAATTGCACCTGTTTCTTTTTAGTTTTTTTGATCCTACTACTGAAAATTTGAAATTATATATGCAGCTCTTATTATATTTCTTCAGTATTAGTATAGGGACCAGGCTTGGACTAAGGACAGATGTGCAACGGAAACTGGCAGCCTTTAATCTTTTTTGCTTTGTCCCTTATAAATATAACAAGACTAAAGCTAAAGTCAACCTTATAATACTGGCTAACATTGTTGAACACTTACTAACTGCCAAACTGCTCTAAATTCTCTATAGGTGAACAATTTTCATTACAACTCTATGATGAAACTACTTTTATTCTCATTTTAAAAATGGAGAAACTGAGGCACACAGTTGAAGTAGTTTATCTCATAGTTTGTAATTGGTAAAGCCAGGATTTGAACACAGATATATCTAACTTCAAAGCTTTCACATCAGTGAGATGGCAAGATAACATTTCAAATGTGTCAGTACATTTTCTGAGCTCTATTTAAGGAGACAGTGTAACAGTCACTAATATATTATATACTATATATTGTCGTTAAGTCAAATGACTAGTTCAGTTGGGTGCTCTACTTAATCGGAGAAGGCAATGGCAACCCATTCCAGTACTATTGCCTGGAAAATCCCGTGGACGGAGGAGCCTGGTAGGCTGCAGTTCATGAGGTTGCTAAGAATCGGACACGACTGAGCGACTTCACTTTCACGTTTCACTTTCATGCATTGGAGAAGGAAATGGCAACCCTCTGCAGTATTCTTGCCTGGAGAATCCCGGGGACGGGGGAGCCTGGTGGGCTGCCGTCTATGGGGTCGCACAGAGTCGGACACGACTGAAGCAGCAGCAGCAGCAGCAGCAGCAGCAGCAGCTCTACTTAATACCAAAAAAGAACAAAGCTTCCTCTTTTGCATTTCAAATACACAAGTAAATCCATAGCTCTGTTTGTCAGGTACTGTTTAAATCTGAGAAAGGTAAGTGTACTCATGAAGCCATTTTTTAAAAAATAAAGAAGATAATCAGTTTGTTGCCAACAAAAATGCCAAGGAATCCTAACTTTCCTGTACTAGAAGTAGAATTCATTTTCTCTGTAGTCAACTATTAGCAAAATATTTTACACTGAAATGCATTTAGTATGCTTCTATCTGTATTTTTGAAAGTATTTTCCTTCACTCATTCCTTCTTCAGTTATTAACTGAGTGTTAGTATTCCAGGCTGGCTGTGAAATGGACACAAGAATGTACAATCTAAGAAGATAATTTGTGCCTGGAGAAAATAGCCCCAGAGATAGTGTTAAGTGGGTACGTACAGAAATATATACCCAATGTCCCTGTGAGCTGTATTGCTTTTAAAGTTTATGTTTGTATGATCCCCAAATATATGTTTTTAGGTATTGGTTGGGGGCATTTAAAAATTGGCTTAACAGAAGATTCAAAGCTTGATCTCAGCTGTTATAAAAACAACGCAGCTGCTAAGTGAAAACAGATGCCAGGAGGAAACATGCTGGGGATAAAGGAAGGACATTGTGGGAAGCACAACTTTATAATAATTTGAGGCATCCCATCTAATGACATTATAATTTGGCTCTCACTTATCGGGTAATACAACAGACAGCTTCAACTATCATTTGTCTAGCATCTATTAAGTATTGCCTTCTTTATAATAGTTAGCTTTGTGTGTTGGACAATGAGTGAGGTGGGGGAAAGCATCTAAGACATTTGAGAAATAAACCTTAATGACAACAAACAATTTGTCAGACATTCTTTTTCTTCAGCTTTAACATTTGGGTGCCATATAGTGAATTAAATGATCTAACTCATCTCATTCATCATACTACAGAACAAACTGCTGTAGTCAAGCTTCTCCAGAAGATTACCTGACACGTGATATATGAATCCACGAAGGGATTGTGTGATGAAGGAACATTAAAGATGACAAGTGATACGTCAGTCTTCTTGGCCAGTTACTTTCATTGAATAACAGGTACATACATATTTCTGGCTAAATAGTGGGGATTAACTTATCTAAATGTGGTTTTACATAGTCTGTGGGCTTAAGGGAAGCTGTAGGGGACCACATCATAAACACATGAGAACTAAGGATTGATGTCAATTTCTGTCACATTTATTCACTCAACAAATATTTACTAAGCACTTACTTTGGGTCAGCACTATGGAAGCACAATTTTTCTTTAGGGGGTAGCTCGTCTTATTGTGCTTATTCATTCAGTCATGTTTGACTCTTTGCGACCCCATGGACTATAGCCTGCTAAGCTTCTCTGTCCATGGGATTCTCCAGGCAAGAATACTGTAGTGGGTCGCCATGCCCTCCTCCAGGGGATCTTCCCCACACAGGAATCAAACCTACATCTTCTGCATTGCAGGTGGATTCTTTACTGCTGAGCCATTGGGGAAGCACCTACTTACTTCGGGTCAGCACTACTGAAGCACCATTTTTCTTTTGGGAACACAGGTGGGTACTATTCAGGGTTGCTAAGGTAATAAGCATGAGACCAAGGGCACAGGCAGAATTCTTTGGACTATAAACTCAGCAGTCTGAACAGTATCATATGCTGCTTCTCAGCACATAGTGATAAATGGTTTGGCTCCTGCTCCATTTAACCTCCATAGTTCTTCCAGTCACCTCCTCCCACAGGAAACTGTGTCACCACTCCAGGACCTCACTGACCTTAATGAGTTTTGATACCGAATTTGATATACAGTAATCTATATCTGAGCTGTAAACTTGACCTTTAATTCTCTTTTAATTTGATAAAATAACAGAGAGGGTAGACTAAATGAATAAATTGTTTTAAGCATTTTACAGAAGTGAAGATTCCAAACTTTAATTTTCAAGCCTTTGATGCTGCAGATTAATTTGGTGTTACTATTAGACTCATTGAACTGTTATTTTATTTAAATATTTGCTTCCAGCTTTGGGGACATACAAAGTGCCCATGTGGTAACCAGGGTATCTTCTTAGAAAAACCTAAACTCAAGACCTAAAACAGACAAAATAGACAAAGAAAGGGTGGGGAGAAAAGTGTTTCCTGCATAACTACTATGTTTTAAATTCTGTGCTAGTCCTTTTTACATGTATTATTTTATCTATAATAAAAATCTTAAGAGTATTATCTTCATTTTACCAAAGAAGAAGCTGAGATTAGTAAGTCTATTTCATATGTCCCAAGTTACCAGCTAGTTAGTGGGAGAGCTGAAGGTAAAGACAAAATCTGTCTAATACCAAAGCTCTTTCCACCTGGCAAGCTGCCTTGTGCCTACCATTTGTCTCTACGTTTTCTGCTTTATCAATTACCTTGCAGGTAGATGGAAACAGAGCTCCTTATCTCTTATATAAATTCTTCTCTGGCTCAGTCTCTTTATCAAAAGGAGATTGTGCTCGCTTGTCTATTAAGTTAACACATTTGGAATAATGCTTAACTCTTTACATCCTTTAGTGGCTAAGACTTTGCAGTCCCTTCCTCTATGTTACCTTTCATATGGAGAGACTTCCTTTTCCCTAGACTGGCTTTAGGGTAAACTGATCTGATAATTTCAGGTTTGTTTTTTTTTTTCCCCCAGATTATTTAAAAGCTGCCTTATAAATTGTTGTTTGTTGCTAAGTCATGTCTGACTCATTCCAGCCCTGCTATATTTGCCTGTTGAGTTTAATAACTTCTTACAAACTTCTTCCTACAAAAGTGATCATGGAACTGTTAAGAGAATTGCTTGTTTGAGTTACTAGGTCAGGTTTTCTTTATTTCTTTATCTGTGTTAATCTCTACAGCTCTTCTTTTCCTTTAAGTTGTTGTTCAGTCACTCAGTCGTGTCTGACTCTTTGCAACCCCATGGACAGCAACACGACAGGCTTACCTATCTTTCACTATATCCCTGAGTTTGCTCAAACTCATGTCCATTGAATCAATGACACCAGCCAACCATCTCAGCCTCTGTCGTGCCCTTCTCCTCCTGCCCTCAGTCTTTCCCAGCATCAGGATCTTTTCCAATGAATCAGCTCTTTACGTCATGTGGCCAAAGTATTAGAGCTTCAGCTTCAGCATCAGTCCTTCTAATGAATATTCAGGGTTGATTTCCTTTAGGATTGACCAGTTTGATCTCCTTGCTGTCCAAGGGACTCTCAAGAGTCTTCTCTAGCACCACAATTCAAAAGCATCAATTCTTTGGTGCTTAGCTTTCTTTATGGTTCAACTCTCACATATGTACATGACTACTAGAAAAATCATAGCTTTGACTATATGGACCTTCGTCGACAAAGTGATGTCTCTGCTTTTTTAATATGCTGTCTAGGTTTACCTTATAAATAGAAATTACCAATTTTCAAATCACCAGTATACAATAAAGTGAACTCTATTTTATAATTATACTGAACACCATGTAATATGTCATATCTGTATGCTGAAACACCAGCCACCACTTAAACTACTTTACCTGCCATTTTTGGAAAGGTTTTCACTGATCTCACTATAGAACTTGAGATCCTCCCCCCTCTCTTATGGCACACACCACTTTTATTCATATTTGCAGAGCACATGCCACCCACACCATGGTGAATATACCAACATATCCTTGCCCTCACAGAGCTTAAAATATAGGAAGGTAACCCCATATACTTATAACTAGTAAAGGTATAATTTCATTTATAATAAATGCTGTAAAAGAAAACTCTGATATTATGCATTATGTGTAGAAAAATAAAAATTCAATAACTGATGATGCATGTGATACATACTTTTTTCCTGTTTACAAAAAATTCTATATAATGAGCTTCCTTGTTTAACCTAACACATGTCTCATACTTACTAGGATGTGCCAGAATCCAACTTGCACAAAGAAAGTTTATCTTCCTCAAAAGTTTACCATGAACAAAAATATGTATAAATCTATATGAGGAAAACTATAAAACTCTGATGAATGAAACCAAAGGAGAACTAAATAAATGTAAATATAGTCCATGTTCAAGGACAAAAAGACACCATATTGTCAGTTCTTCCCAACTTATTCTATAGATACAATGAAATCTCAAAGAAAATTCAAGCAATTTTCTTTTATCCAGATACTGACAAACTGATTCTAAAGTTTATATGGAGAGGCAAAAGACCTAGAATAGACAACACAGTATTGAAGGAGAAAAATTAAGCTGGAGGAATGATGTTACCCAACTTTAGGACTCACTGTGAAGCTACAGTAGTTAAAACGGTGTGATATTGGTGAAAGAGTAGACAACTAGACAACTAGATCAATAGAACAGAGAGTCCAGAAATAGACCCCCATAAAGATAGCCAATTGTTCTTTGACAAAGGAGCAAAGACAATGTAATGAGCAAGTTAGTCTCTTCAGCAAATAGTGCTGTAACAACTGGATCAGTTCAGTTCAATTGCTCAGTCGTGTCCGACTCTTTGCAACCCCATGAATCGCAGCACGCCAGGACTCCCTGTCCATCACCAACTCCCAGAGTTCACTCAAAACTCCTGTCCATCAAGTCAGTGATGCCATCCAGCCATCCTCTGTCATCTCCTTCTCCTCCTGCCCCCAATCCCTCCCAGCATGCAGATCTTTATGTAAAAAAGCAAAACTATAAAATTCCTAGAAGATAACAGGGGAAAACTTAGATGACTCTGGTTATTGTGATATCTTTTTAGATACAACACCAAAGGCATGATACATGAAAGAAATAATTGCTAAGCTGGACTTCATTAAAATTAAAAACTTCTACTCTGTGAAAGCAACCTCAAGAAAATAAGAAGACAAGCCATAGAATGGGAGGAAAATATTTGCAAAAGACATATCTGCTAAAGGACTGTTACCCAAATTACATAAAGAACTCTTAAAACTCAACAATAAGAAAACAATCCAATTAAAAAATAGGCAAGCTCTTAACAGACACCTCACCAAAGAAGATATATAGATGTCAAATAAGCATATGAAAAGATGCTGCATATCGCATGTCATCTGGAAAATGAATTTAAAACAATAAATTGTCAATACATAATTTTTAACATGGCCAAAATCCAAAACACAACACCAAATGCTGTTGGGATGCAAAGCAACTGGAACACTTGCTGGTGAGACTAAAAATGGTACAGCCACCTTGGAAGACAATTTGAATGTTTCTTCGAAGCCCTACATACTCATGCATACAATTTAGCAATTGTACTCCTTGGTATTTATGCAAATGAGTTGAAAACTTATGTCCACATGGAAACCTGTACACAGATGTTCATAGCAAATTTATTCATAATTGCCAATACTTGAAAGCAACTAAGAAGTCCTTCAGTAGGTGAATGGATAAATTGTGGTATATGTAGGCAATTAAATATTATTCAGTGCTAAAAAGAAATGAGCTATCAAGCCATGAAAATATATGGAGGAAAGTTAAATGCATATTGCTAAGTGAAAGAAGCCAATCTGAAAAGGCTACACACTGTATGACTCCAACTATATGATGTTTTGAAAAAGGTAAATCTATGGAGACAGTAAAATCATCAGCAGTTGACAAAGGTAGAGGGTGAGGAGATAAATAGGTAGAACACAGGGGTTTTTTATGAGAATATTCTGCATGGTACTGATGCATATATGTTATTATGCATTTGTTCAAAATCAGAATGTATAAGAGGGGCCCTTAGGTAAAATGTGGACTCTGGCTAATTGGGATACGTCAGGAAATGTTTGGTGAGTGATGGAGGCTGCATGTATGGGAAATCTCTGTATCCCCCTCTCAGTTTTGTTGTAAATCTAAAACTGCTCTAAAAAATAAAGCTGTAAAAGCAATCCATGTTTCTATATTGGTGAAGCAAAGATGTTTGGTGACAAACCCTGGAGAAGTGCAGATTTCACTGAGTTTATGAAAGGGCTGCCTCTTTAATCCTTAAGCCAAAGAACCACTTAAGGATCTATGGGTTTGGTGAATTCTAATTAGAAGAACTGAATGTCAGATTGAGAAATATCCTTGAATTAACTAAGTCAAAAGGTCCAGACTTTTAGCCTTTACAATTTTTAAGGGGAAAGATGGACAGTTGCCAGCCTTTTATTTTGCCAAATGAGGAAGTTACATACAATCTACCATCTATTTAGCTGTGATCCCATAAATGAATAGGCATTTGGAAACAAAGAGGAAGAACAGCATCATCTCAGTATCAAGGACAGCCTCTCCTAAGCAAGGACAGGTATAAGTGTATAGCAATAGAAAGATAGATACAAATATAAATATAGATTAAATGTTATAGCTACGTAAATTTGTCTTTATTTTTCTCTTTTCATTCTTAGACTGGTCAAAACTGGAGTTTAGAATGCTCTGAACTGCTCCAAATGCTTCACAGGGGCAATGACCGACCAATGCTACAAATTAGTGGCTACTGCGGCTGGAAACAGTACCCAGGTTGCTCGAGCCCACTTTAATGTTTCTTCTAATCACCATCTGCTTGGACTTTGGGAACATGGAAAAGTGTCCAAGATGGAAGGTGAGAGAAATTCTGGCCTACATATAGGATTTGGGACAACCCTGGGATCAGGGACATGCGCAGAGAAAAAATAATAAAAGTGGGAGGAACATTCTGAGGAAAGGAAATGGGTGTATTTTTAAGTTTGTAAGACCATTCTCCTCTTTCCACAGTCTTCCCCTCTCCACTGGGGAAAAAAGATTATGGAAATAATAAATCCATAGTTAGGGTACTTTGTCAAGACCTAATATGTTCACAGAACTGGGTGGGGTATTTTAATCTTCACATTCCTTTGAGGTAGCTCTTCTCTGATGAGACTAAAGCTCAGTGAGAAGTAATCTACCTACAATCAGCAGCTGGAATTCATATCTAACTCAAGTTCATATATCCATTAACAATATGCCATATTGTCACATATATTGCTACCCAGGAGAAAGAAAGTATTGTACTTGTTGAGCATCTACTTTGTGCCAGGTCCTGGATTTAGCATTTCTCAAAATTTGTTTCATGTATTCCTGACCTCAGTGCTATTTGTTATTTATTTCACAGATAAGGAAACCCAGGTTGAAGATTATTTAGAAAGAAAAACAAAACAAAACAATGATTTCTATTGGGCCCTGAAGTGGAGATTCATTAAGAAGCTAAAAATAAATATGCTTTTGTACTGAATTCAAATATGTATAACAGCAAATCAATAAAATCAGTATGTTATACTCAGTTACATTAGGACATTTTCATTAATTAATAGGTTGAATCATTTGAAATTGCCATTTTGTGGGTCAAACGTGGCTGAATATTGTGATTGCATATGGTTTGATCTAATATACATATCATTATTAAGTTTTACTACTCCAGAGTTCTCTGCCTCTGCCTAACCTTTTCAATAAATTAAGGACTAGCAAGTTAATATGAAAAGTGATAATGATAATAAAAAGAAAAATCTTAATAACACTTTATCAACTATTTCATTGTTTTTAAATAAACTACTATTATTTTTTATTGTGCTAAAAATATGTAAATAACATTTACTGTCTTAACCATTTTAAGTGCACAGTTCAGTTGTGCTAAGTATGTTTGCAATGTTGTGAAACAGATCTCCAGTACTTTTTCATCTTGCAGAACTGAAACTCTCCACCCATTAAACAACTAGAAACCTTATGAGGGACCATGTGGGTGGTGGTATCAGATCAAAGGACTTTCTAAAGGAGGTTAATCTGGAATTTTGTGTAAAATTTTCTAAGTTTTAACATTAGCTTAAAAAATAGCTTTGTTGAGATATAATTCAAATGCCATAAATTTATCCAATTACAGTGTATAATATAATGTTTTTTAGTACACTCGGTGTACAGCCATCATCTCCATCTAGTTCCTGAATATTGTTATTACCCCAAAGGAGACCGTGTACCTATTAGACAGTCACTTTCCATTCTCCTCTCTTTCCAACTCCTAGTAACCATAATTCTACTTTCTGTTTCTATGAATTTGATTGCTTTGGATACCTCAGATTTATACCATTTTGGAGTGTGTAAAATCAGCCAGATGCCTCATACATTTTATTTAATTCTAAAAAAATTCTATGAAATACTATTATCCTCATTTATAACCTAGGAAATTAAAAAGATAAGGTAGATATAAAGTCACATCTGAAACTAACCCACTACCACATGTGTTCAAATTTATTACATCCAAATTGATAAGAATAATTTCTACCATAGAGAAGATTTCCCATATTTTTTAGTATTGGGAGGTGGCAGTGGTGCTGTAGATTTCCAAACAGTCAAATAATGGAGCTCAGTAAATACCTGATCAATGACTGAGTGAATGATGGGACAGAGTCCCTCCTTAATTAAAACTACTAACATGAAAGAATGAGTAGAACCTTGAAGGAGAACTTGCCAAAGCTCATGGTAACGTTATCCATGCAGAGAAGGGTTGGCGCTGATTTTTCTAAAAGAGCAAAAAATTATAGAGATCACATACTGTGAGCTATATTATACTAAAAAAAAAAGGACAGATTCTTACATAAACATAAGATATCTTAAACTGGGGAAGAAAGGACTCAAGTGTAAGAGCAAAACAGCATTCAGATTTGGAAAATCACTGATAAATGTATTGAACTCTGGGGGAAATAGGATGTTTTAAAATGGATTAGGGCTTCCCTGGTGGCTCAGTGGTTTTAAAAAAAAAATCCACCTCCCAATGCAGGAGACATGGGTTCGATCCCTGATCCTGGAGGATACCACATGCTGCAGAGCAACTAAGCCTGAGCACCACAACTATTGAGCCTGTGCTCTAGAGCCAGGGAGCAAGTACTGAACCCATGTGCTGCAACTACGGAAGCCCATACACCCTAGAACCTTTCAGTCATGTCCAACTCTTTGCCACCCCATGGACTGCAGCATGCCAGGCTTCTCTGTCTATCACCAACTCCCGGAGTTTACTCAAACTCACATCCATCAAGTCAATAATGCCATCCAACCATCTCATCCTCCGTCGTCCCCTTCTCCTCCCTCCTTCAATCTTTCCCAGCATCAGGGTCTTTTCCAATGAGTCAGTTCTTCACATCAGGTGGCCAAAGTATTGGAGTTTCAGCTTCAACCTCAGTCCTTCAACATCAGTCCTTCCAATGAACACTCAGGACTGATCTCCTTTAGGATGAACTGGTTGGATCTCTTTGTAGTCCAAGGGACTCTCAAGAGTCTACTAACACATATATATGAAACTTAGAAAGAAGGTAACAATAACCCTGTATGAGAGACAGCAAAAGAGACACAGATGTATTGAACAGTCTTTTGGACTCTCTGGGAGAGGGTAAGGTAGGGATGATATGCAAGAATGGCATTGAAATATGTAAAATATCATATGTGAAACGAATCACTAGTCCAGATTTGATGCATGATATAGGGTGCTTGGGGCTGGAGCACTGGGATAACCCAGAGGGATGGGATGGGGAGGGAGATGGGAGGGGGGTTCAGGATGGGGAACACATGTACACTCATGGCGAATTCAAGTCAATGTATGGCAAAACCAATACAATATTGTAAAGTAAAATAAATAAATAATTTTTTTTTTAAAAAAGAGTCTTCTCCAACACCACAGTTCAAAAGCATCAACTCTTGGGTGCTTAGCTTTCTTTATAGTCCAACTCTCACATCCATACATGACTACTGGGAAAACCATAGCCTTGACTAGACAGATCTTTGTTGGCAAAGTAATATCTCTGTTTTTTAATATGCTGTCTAGGTTTGTTATAGCTTTTCTTCCAAGGAGCAAGCATCTTTTAATTTCATGGCTGCAGTCACCATCTGCAGTGATTTTGGAGGTTGAGAAAATTAAGTCTGTCACTGTTTTCCATTGTTTCCTTATTTATTTGCCATGAAGTGATGGGACCAGATGTCATGATCTTAGTTTCCTGAATGTTGAGTTTTAAGTCAACTTTTTCACTCTCCTCTTTCACTTTCATCAAGAGGCTCTTTAGTTCATCTTCATTGTCTATCATAAGGATTGTGTCATCTGCTGTGACACCATGAGCTATACAGCCCATGGAATTCTCCAGGCCAGAATACTGGACTGGGTAGCTGTTCCCTTCTCCAGGGGATCTTTCCAACCCAGGAGTCAAACCCAGGTCTCCTGCATTGCAGGCATATTCTTTACCAGCTGAACCACCAGGGAAGCCCCCACAGCAAGAGAAGCCACTGCAATGAGAAGCCCTTGCACCACAACTACTGCAACTAAAGAAAATCCTGCAAAGCAACAAAGACAAAAATAAATAAATTATAAAGTGGGTTAAATGTTAGATGAAATATTATTTAGTGTATTACTTAGTACATAAACAAGAAAGAGAAGTTGAGCATAGAAGAACAAATGATGCCCTTATATTTGCAGCACTTAAAAGGAATAACAGTACTTGATTAGAAGAAAACAGAAGCTTTGTGTTCACATTTCACTGTTTTTTTTTTTTTTTGAACAGAAAGGCAAAATTGGAGAAAACAGTTACATTAGAGATCTTGTCATTCATTAAATAAATGAAACACAACTGGAAGAGAGAGTGGCAAAATATTTGCATGAAAAAGCATCCATATCATTATTTTATTGAAATAGGATTTACTTTCAAACTGAGATCACATTTTTAAGAAGTTTTTAATTTTAAAGAAAAATTACATGATAAATAAGTAATTCTTCCTGATTAAAGTAGGTATATATATTTATATTCCTAAGCTAATAAAAATGACCTTATATATCACAGAGATACTAAAAATTACTTGTATTTTCACCTGTATTCCTTCTATTCTATGAATAAACAGCTTTGCTGATAGTTTTTTTTGCATCAAAACTTTTCCAACAAAAACTTTTCTTTTATGGTGTGAAACTTTTCAAGAACTTAATATCTCTATGCCCCAATACACTTAAAATTTTCTTCAGATATTTCACTTAACTTGAGTTTGAAGACAACCAAATTTTTTGCTCTGTGAATTTTATGAAATCACTAATGATCAAATCCTTCTGAGATTGTCAACTACCCAGATATTGAGTGTTTCTTTTTCCTTTTTGTAGAAAGAAATTTACTCAGTTCAGTTCAATGCAAATCATTTTGTCATCTTTCAAGGACAAAGACTGAATTATAGGTCTTAAATAAGGAGTAAAAGGACTGCAGGCTCCATACCACAGTCTCAGCCATAATTTACGCACAGACTGGGCTTCAGTAGGTATGTCCTACTTGCACCAACAATAAAGGACCTTGAGACATAGATTAAGGGACTATCTAGCACAAACCCAAGAAAACTCAGAAAGAAATAAAAGGCAAGCCCACTACAAATAAAAGGAAGAAACGTACTCTGGTGTATTTGATGCCAGGAAGAAATAATGTCATTTTGAAATTACAGGTAGATGTGTTCCCCTTTCTCCCACCCCCTCACACTCTTTTCGAGCACATTTTGGGGAGCTATGGAAAATGAATAGAAGAGACAAAAAAGTACTTTGCCCGGCAGGAATACAAAATTGTAAAAGCACAGACAGCACTACAGAGGCGCGCTGCCATTCACTCACAAAGAATTTTGTGCATGTAGATGGCTGATTAATTGCCGGCCTGCCTAGACGAAGCTGCAACAAGCCAGATACTGTCAGCATGCCATCGGTTACCATGGAAATGCACAAGGTTCCTGTTTCTGACAAACCCTTGAATACTGGATAGATTGTGCCATATGTAAATAAGGCAAATTAGTTTTCCTATATCTTCCAGACAAGGTTAGACGAAAAGAAAATATATCTGTTTAAACATACTCTCTAACCTCTTAGATGTTACGAAAGAGAAAGAGGGGCTTCTTTCTTAGGAAAACTGAACTCAGATTGTTAAAACTGAAAGGCACTTGGGGAAAATGACCAAAAAATACAAAATGCATTGTCCATTTATAAGGAAGAACTTCAAAGTCAGCCATGCAAAGGTTTATTTATTAGACTTTTGTAACCAGAAGTTGTATTTTTTGCCCTGTTCATTACAAAATTATAAAATGTCAAGCACTTTTATGGTTTTGGATTAGAAATTTTATATTCTTGTCATAAGATTTTTACTTATTGCATAATCCCTAGACTTCATCAGGCTGAATACCGAGTCACAAACCACCATAATTTAAAATATTTACCTCTACTACTAGGGACACTTACTTATGCATTACACTAGTTAGGATTACTTTTTTAAAACAGCTTTTGCCAGCATTATGGGACTTTATAACTTCTTGCCATGTAGCAATAATAATTTATAATTAACCAAATCTGAGGTGATTTCAAAAAATCTTATATAATTATCATTAAGATCTTTTAAAGTACATAGTGATGAATTCCTTCATGACACAGGACTACTCTGATAGCTATGTACAATTATATATTTTTGAAATTTAATCTGTTTAAACAGCAAGAATGCCAAAAAGTGCTGGAGTATTTTTCATAACATTTCTAAATAATTTTAAAATGTGGATTTCTCAAAATGTTATATCGTCTCTATTATCACCTCAATTTTAAATACATACTTTTTTCTTTATTTTAATCAGATTTTCTAAGGATACTTGTATATGAAATTTTCACATTTAAACTCAAATATTCATATGGTATTCAAGTAACCTACAATATATGAACACCAACGATATCTATAATTATCCAAATTAACCCTTCCTTAAACCTAAATCAATGCCTTCTCCCCTTTCTGGGTAAAGGTAAGAAAAGTTATTTTCTATCAAATGATCCATGTATTAGATATGCCCAAAATTTCAACGATTATGTTATATAATATATATAATATATAACATATATGTTATCCCATGTTTTAGAATTCAGAGGTGAAATCTACCTGAATACCCCCAAACTCTAACATGAATTCCTATAACTGAATATTATCCAAGAAAAATTTTAAAAAGGTATTATCTTATGCTTTTATTTTTATGTAAATAATATGCTACATGAAACTACCAAAAATACTGACTTCTAGTATTGTCCTATTTGACATATTTTCCCTAGCAAAAAAAAAAAAAATACACTTCTTATACTCTTCAATAATAATTCATGTCCAGAGTGATGGGTTTCATGAAAATTTCTAAACAAGTTTATGCCACAGTAAAGCAGAAATTGAAGAAAACTATCTGAATAATTCTGGCCAGAACAAGTGCCCATGCCTGAAAATAACATGATTTTTCTTTCTGTTTTTTATTTTGTTTTACATATGAAGGGCCAAACAGGGTTGTCACACATTTTGGGTCAGTCCATCCCTTATGCAGTGAAATGAAGGACCTAGAGATGACTTTCCTTTTAATCCTTTTTTCCTCCTTTAAACCAGAAAAAAATATAATTAAAAGCATAAGGATTTCTTGCATGGTCATATGACAATGCCCACTTTTCTTATTAGAAATCTTTCCAAGTTCTTTAATTGTGAGCATGTATATTTGAGGACTTAAAGTAATCTGTATCCTAGAAATCAAAAAGTTTCACAATAGAAAGTTGCCAAATTTCTCTTTTTCAAGTGCTATTATTGGAGAAGGAAATGGCAACCCACTTCACTACTCTTGCCTGGAAAATCCCATGGAAGGAGAAGCCTGGTAGGCTACAGTCCATGGGTTCACAAAGAGTTGGACACAACTGAGTGACTTCACTTTCTTTCTTTATATAGGGAAAAAAGCCCATCTTCCCAGTTACAAGACACATATGATATATGTGCCAGCAACATGTTAGAAACAATGAGATTGACTCTGTCCATGTTTTTAACTCTGTACCTTAGAATTCATAATTTGCAAACTGTATGCTTTACGTTGAAAGATAAACATTGAGATTGCTTAAATATGGTAAAGTAGGAATATTATACTCTGACAGATCACCAGAATGATATTAAGCACAGGATAGTCAATAAAAGAACAGATCTTGTAATCACTGTGAGAAGGATAAATGCTTTCTAGGAGAAACATACACATTTGCTACTTTTAAGAAGCAGCATTAAAGTGTGGAAAGAACATTCAACTGTTCATTCACTGAGTTTTAATATACCCCACTTATCAGGCATGGTAAGGCCCCTGCCTTCAGGGAGCTAATACTCTAGTAGGGGTAGAGATAAACCAGGAGAAAAAAATCAGAGTTCTAAACTTTGCTTTTTCTCAAATCCTTAATTCCTTTTATTGTATCAACCTTATGATATAAATCATATTCTCTTTATATATAGTTTAGTTACTTCTGTATATCTTTCTTCTCTATTACTGCAAAAATTTCCTATGAGCATCAAATATGGTTTGGATCTTTTTCATCTTTGAATCTTCCACCATGTTTAACATATAATAGGCTCTCCAATGATATATATATATATATTTTTGAATAAGTGGATACATAACTCTCCTGGTCACTCGTAGTATAATTTTAGGCAAGGCACCTGACTCTAGGAGTTTTTGGCTTTTTCACTTGTAAATAGAGGTGTTAAAATGAGACATCTTTAAGGTTACATTTTGTAATTCTAGAGTATTACTTGCGGCTATATGTCAGGAAAAAGGTTTATTATTCTACTGGCTTAGAAAATGTTCATTCTCAAACTTATAATAATATTAGTCTAAAAATTTGTTCTTTTTGGCTATCATTTTTAAGAATAATTTTAAAAACATAATCATTTTATTTTTCATAGAAAATTATACCTAGATCTGATACTAAATCCTAATTCAAGATGTTGCTTGTTACTTGTCTGATGTACAAAACAGGCAGGAAAACCCTGCACAGGTAAAAAAAAGTCAGTTTTTGAAGTGTTAAATCAAGGGAATGAAGTAAGGCAGAAGTAATGCTTTCTGCAACAAAAGAAAAGAACTCCCTTCCCCTAAATCCCACACACAGACGGCTGCTTGTCCCAAGCTCACAGATAATTTACAAACAGTGGGTGATGTGCTATAAAGGAAATGACTCAATGGCCCATCCGTAAGGTAAATATGTGACAAAATGTTTAAACATTTCAAACAATGGTAAAACACTAGAGACTTAACAGTTTGTTAAGCAAGTGTGGAACATTTTTTTCTAGTTTATTAGCTTCATTTTGCACCAGCCCAAACACCATCCAGCATTTGATTCTTCCTGAGATGCAGTATATAATCTTCCACTGGACATCTCATTGGAAAATAAGAATAGCCATCTTTGAGAATAGCCTGGCCAATATCTATGTACCAAATGCTAATGTATATGATTGAAAAAATCAGAAATTCAAGGTCTAACTCAAGATTTTCATCTATCCATGGGAAATACTTCATTCATTTCCTTATCAGCACAATGGCAGCCCCAATCTCCATACATCAGCATTTTGAAATAAAACTTAAGATTATTTTTGTGTTGACATTTCTGTAACCTATATCTTTGTAGATACAAAATGAAGTGTTTTTAGTGCACAATGGTTATAAATAAGGCCCAACCTTCAGTTAAACACCTATAATTTGACTGATTCTCGCAAAACAGCAAAAAGAAAAGCAAATGAATGTTAGTTGCTTTTCTATTTGCTCAAAACAAAAACTGAGGCATGAAAAAGATGCATTTAGTCAACTGTTGAGGTTATATAACCTCAACTAGACAGACCCTTAACAGGGTAGATTTTGGAGGGAGGCAGAGACCGACAGAATTCTAAATAAATTATTTAATTAAGGTGAAAAAGAAAGCAATAATAACTAAAATTAGGACCTAAGGTATAACAACAAAAAAATAAAATTCTAAGTAAAAATTGGTGCTATTTTTCTATTATAAAGGGAAACTCATTTGCAAATGGACATGCTTACCTCAAATAAATGAAATGTTTGGTGGTTATCTTTAGCTGGATTTTGCACACTGCTTCAGACTGAAATATATGTTGGAACCTAAAACTGATTTGTTCCATGTAAATCGCATTTAAAACTTTTTCAACTAAAGATATTGTGAATAAAGCTATTAACTGGGGGATAAGCTCTTTCTTTAGACCTCTGAACCTGTTAAATCTTTGATAATATTAGATTTTTTTCTTTCTCTCTATGTAAAATAGAAAAAGCAAGGAATCACTTTTTTTCCATTTGAAAGGGGATGCAAACCCAATTCAAAATTTATTATTATTATCAATCTAAACTTAAATGAACCTTCCTCCCTTCCTCTGTTTGCCCTTGAACCATGCCTCAGGAGCAGCTGACTGAGTAGGCAGATTTTCTCCAAGGGTTCCTCAATTGGATATTTTCTCTATATTCTAAATATACTTGGCTATATTTAATGGCAAAGAACCCTAGTAACATGTCAATAATTTGAAACACTCTGCTCTGAAAATATTCTTAGAGTGTTAATTTCATATAAGAGCCAAACGCTTTGTCTCCTTTCTTACTATATAGAATATGTATATTATAACATTGTATCCTAAGGTTAAACCATAAGGTTAGCTTGGTTTAAATTATTACATAAATATTGTTACTTCCTCATTGACATTACAGTTGGACTCTCCGAATCTCCTGTATAACTGAGAAACCTAAAAACCTCTTCATTTTATTGGCAGGCCAATTACGCTATATATTTTCATCACTGTGGGCCCACTCACTCCAGCTGGGCTATCTGTTCAGCATATGATAGTTATCTGGAAATCTGAAAAACATACCAGAGAAGAATTCCCTTTTTTTGCTCAGAGTGTAATAAAAATGCATAATTAGTGGGACTTATATTTTGATGTATACTGAAAACATTTCAGTGTTTCCAGAACTTTCATACTCTAGTGTTCTCCCCTCCAAATTATACATCAGTGATGTCTGCAAGACCAAAAATAATATTTGGACTTGATCAATTCTGTCAACAAATGACGTATGCAATACTTAAATATTCTGACTTCATTAGAGTTTGCTTTACAAGCAAATTATAGTTATAAACATACTGGGTGAGGAGGGGAAACCCATTCAACCAGATTCTCACTGTAATGCAGATAACTGAGTAGGCATTTCAATATTTTCCTTATCCATATCTTAAGATCTTTGATAAATCCTCAATTTATGTACTCCATCTGATGACACAGATATGCTGCTAGAAACTTAGCTTGGATCACTCCCTCACGGCAAGAGTCAAATTTGTAGAAGGCGTTTCATAATCATTGATTTATTTACCTCTCAAGACATGTCTAAGAGTTAACTACAAACTACCCTAGCCCATTAAGACACATTACATCTGTGAATATTATAAACTTCACTGTATTTTGTATAGTGAATTAGGAAATAATTGTACTCACCATACTAAAAGATCCATGAAGGCATTTCTAGGTATAGTATAGTACAGAGAATTTTTTTTTCATGAGTTAGATAGATTTTTAAGCAAAAATCACAATAAACCTTCTAGTCTCACTTTTAAACTCCAATATATGGACGGGGAGGCCTGGCATGCTGCGATTCCTGGGGTAGCAAGGAGTCGGACATGACTGAGCAACTGAACTGAACTGATATATATTATTTCAAAAGCTTTAATATAAATGTTCTAATACTATCAAGTGCTATCATCATCTATTCTAATTTAGTTTCAACCTATGGCATGTTCCCAAAGGCCATACTTGTGATGATGCTCTCCTGCAAATAACTTAGTCCCCATGAGTTGATGCTGGCTTGGCCGACAATTTTCATTTTCTGTGCTGCAGTTATCTTTTTTGAACAAGAGTGTCATGTAGTTGGGAAGGTATACAAGCAAGTCACAAAACACAAAAACATCTTACAAGTCAACATTCACCAAACATCACCAATCATCATCTTACAGTCAAACATTACCAAATAGGCACTATATGAACCAGACCCATCTGTATATATTTTATTTTCTCTCTTCTTTCTTCTGTCCCTCTCCCCCATATCTCTCTGTTACTAAGCAAATCACTGTATCACAAAGGCCTTCAGCATGAGCATCTTCAACTATGAAGAGTCGTCATAAGAACCCTCCACTTGCCCATACCCACACTCTGTGCTCCTCGGAGTCATAGAAGACATTCAATTCCAGACTCCACCAATTTCTTGTTATATGACTTTAGGGAAATCACTTTCTTGAACCTTCTGAGTCTCAGTATTCTCATCCATAGAACAAAACTAACAGTAATATTTGTCTCATCTACCTCACAGAACTGTTAAAGGAGGATTGAAAATATATATATATGAAAACTTGTTTTGAAAAGTATAACTGTACAGTTATTGTAACAGAGACATGATAAAGCAAAAGTCACTTTAAAGTTGAAATACTCAGAGTAACATTTAGGGCCATATTATATTTAAGAGAAACTATGTTATATTTCATAAAACATTTTATTTTATTAATAAGTTAAACTATATATGATTTTACTTTATCTTATATATATTTAAGTGTTTATATTGATTTATATAAATGATGTTTGTTTATTGGTTAAATAGTACTTAATTTGATAATTTAAAACATGTATAGTTTTCAATGAGATAAATTAGAAAATTCTGATAGAAATGTTTCCAGAATCTGCTGAGTCATTGGTATGGAATTATTTGTTATACTCAGTGTAAAATGATACCAATTGTATACAATTTCCCTCCCAGAAATTCTTTAACTGTACCCTCAGTTTTCCTATATTCTCTCAGAATATTATTAATTTGAGTACTGATGATCTAGTATTTGACTTCATTTTCCAGATGTCTGGCTCTAGGTGAGTGATCACACCATTGTGATTATCTTGGTCTTGAAGATCTTTTTTGTACAGTTTCTTCTGTGTATTCTTGCCACCTCTTCTTCATATCTTCTGCTTCTGTTAGGTCCATACTATTTCTGTCCTTTATCGAGCCCATCTTTGCTTGAAATGTTCCCTTGGTATCTCTAATTTTCATGAAGAGATCTCTAGTCTTTCCCACTCTGTTGTTTTCCTTTATTTCTTTGCATTGGTTGCTGAGGAAGGCTTTCTTATCTCTTCTTGCTATTCTTGGAACTCTGCATTCAGATGCTTATATCTTTCCTTTTCTCCAGCTAGTGGAGGTGATGGAATTCCAGTTGAGCTATTTCAAATCCTGAAAGATGATGCTGTCAAAGTGCTGCACTCAATATGCCAGCAAATTTGGAATACTCAGCAGTGGCCATAGGACTGGAAAAGGTCAGTTTTCATTCTAATCCCAAAGAAAGGCAATGCCAAAGAATGCTCAAACTACCGCACAACTGCACTCATCTCACACGCTATTAAAGTAATGCTCAAAATTCTCCAAGCCAAGCTTCAGCAATATGCGAACTGTGAACTTCCAGATGTTCAAGCTGTATTTAGAAAAGGCAGAGGAACCAGAGATCAAATTGCCAACATCCACTGGATCATGGTAAAAGTGAGAGAGTTCCAGAAAAACATCTATTTCTGCTTTATTGACTATGCCAAAGCCTTTGACAGTGTGGATCACAATAAACTGTGGAAAATTCTCAAAGCAATGGGAATACCAGACCACCTGACCTGCTTCTTGAGAAATCTGTATGCAGGTCAGGAAGCAACAGTTAGAACTGGACATGGAACAACAGACTGGTTCCAAATAGGAAAAGGAGTACATCAAGGCTGTATATTGTCACCCTGCATATTTAACTTATATGCAGAGTACATATATGAGAAACGCTGGGCTGAAAGAAGCACAAGCTGGAATCAAGATTGCTGGGAGAAATATCAATAACCTCAGATATGCAGATGACATCACCTTTATGGCAGAAAGTGAAGAGGAACTAAAAAGCCTCTTGATGAAAGTGAAAGTGTAGAGTGAAAAAGTTGGCTTAAAGCTCAACATTCAGAAAATGAAGATCATGGTATCTGGTCCCATCACTTCATGGGAAATAGATGGGGAAACAGTGGAAACAGTGTCAGACTCTATTTTGGGGGGCTCCAAAATCACTCCAGATGGTGATTGCAGCCATGAAATTAAAAGATGCTTACTCCTTGGAAGAAAAGTTATGACCAACCTAGATAGCATATTCAAAAGCAGAGACATTACTTTGCCAAAAAAGGTCCATCTAGTCAAGGCTATGGTTTTTCCAGTAGTCATGTATGGATGTGAGAGTTGGACTGTGAAGAAAGCTGAGCGCTGAAGAATTGATGCTTTTGAACTGTGGTGTTGGAAAAGACTCTTGAGAGTCCCTTGGACTGCAAGGAGATCCAACCAGTCCATTCTGAAGGAGATCAGCTCTGGGATTTCTTTGGAAGGAATGATGCTAAAGCTGACACTCCAGTACTTTGGCCACCTCACTCGAAGAGTTGACTCATTGGAAAAGACTCTGATGCTGGAAGGGATTGGGGGCAGGAGGAGAAGGGGACGACCGAGGATGAGATGGCTGGATGGCATCACTGACTCGATGGACGTGAGTCTGAGTGAACTCCAGGAGTTGGTGATGGACAGGGAGGCCTGGAGTGCTGCGATTCATGGGGTTGCAAAGAGTTGGACATGACTGAGCGACTGAACTGAACTGAACTGATTTAGTATTTTATTTATTAATGATCTAGTATTTAACCATATATTGAATACACAGACATGCCCACTGAAATGATACAGATTTTTTTATTCATCCTGGCTCTATGTTTGAGATTTTAAAATAGATTCTTCCACTTTCACATTACTGGCCACTTCAACCCATCTTACTTAACAAGAGCAACATAATATTAACTTAAATGACAACCAAAATGCTTAATCCACAATTTCACTTCTCTCCTTAACATTCTTGATTTCTGCTGACTCTATCCTTAGACAATAGTTGTACATGTATTTATTATTAACAATTTTCCCTCCATAAGGGACCACTTAATTACCAATCTGACACTCAAAACACCTATACAGCAGCAATGTGCTTTGGAACAACTAGAGGCAAAGGCATCACTTGCTGCTTTCAACAAACACAAGAAATTTTAGATAATTTCAGGTACTTGATCCTTTATACCCTGGAAAGGTATGTGTCTGTGCATTACATATTAGCTACAAAAGTGTGCACTGCAAAATATAGATTCTAAGACTTTGTGTGGGAGAAACACTACCATGGTCCCTTCAAAGGGAAGTGCAAAATTTGACACATGGGTCAATTACTAGGTAAAGAACCCTTTTCATTATCTAATAGGTAACATATAATGGAAACTGCTTTTAAAAAATCTGTAGATTCCTTTTTGTTGACAACCATGCTGTACTTGTTGAAAGAAGCCTTCGTTTATTTATTAAATAAATGTTTGTCATCGGAATATATCCCATCATTTAGCCTCCATTCCTGTGAGCTCAAAATTAAAAATAAACTAAACAAAAACAAAAACCAACAGCAAGCTTTAACTAAAAGATAAATCTATGACCATTTTTCCAGCTTTTGCTTATATGCCACTATGCTCAATATTTTTCTTTTAAGAATCAATGATCCAGTTGAGTCTTGATTTCAACTTAAGGCCATCCATTAGAGAAAGTTAAAGAGCCTGAAAAGGGTCAGCCTTTTCTGTGTCTATTAAGTCTAGGTAGCTTTTGTCTCTAATGGAATCCTTCTGATAATTATTTCATACTTCTGGCAAATCTTGATGGACTCCATTCACCTCAGTGCTACCTCTGCAGATCATTCAAGAGCTTCTATTAGGACATCTTAGAGAAACCTCCTTTTTTGCTTTATACTCAAATAAAGGAACTAAAAAACTAAACTTCAAGAGGGGCTATGCTTTTCAGTGTAATCATAATACTTTCCAGGCTGAACAAGAGGCATCAGCTGTTCTTTCTCTTTTGAAAGCATTTTGACCAGGTGGAAGAATTTTAAACATATACATAGCATACATATACACTTATCTCACTCAAAACCATAGAAAATATTTTCATATTTATATGCATATGGATTTTTCCACTCTTAAAATTTAGAGAAGGTGAGTCTCTCTTTCAATGACAACACTTTTCAATGGGAAAAATGAAATATCTGATCAATAGTTGAGAAAATAAATTACCGTTAACTGCTGAGATTAAACAAAAAGCCAGATTACAATCTCGGACAATGTATCATAAACTTCTTTTAAAATACAGATTTCCTTTCTGATTGTATTTGGCTTACTTACAAACACCAATTTTAATTCCCTAGATGTAGAAAACAGCTAGATGACAGATGAAAGCTGGCTGAAGATTAAGAATTTGCTGTGAACTTTACACAGAGCAGCTAATAGTCACTTGAGGCATCAAGTGCCGAATGTATTCGACGATTCTGACTGCCACTTCTTTATTAGGCCGACTCTCAATGCAACTCTGGGTCTACTCAGAGCAGGATGGCTTCTCGTAAACCCAGGAAGACCTGTCCACTGCAGAGACAGAGGGAGGGGCTCTTTTCTGGTGTCTGATCATGGTGGAGCCACCACCAGCCAACATTCATTCATTCAGTGCCTTCCACCTAACAGCTTCCACGAAGGACTTAAGATGGCTCCAGGCAAAAATATAATGAGATTACAGTATTTACTAGAGAAAGGAAAGACAAAAGGGAAGTAAAACTTGAAAAATAGTTAAGACCAAGGGTGACATGCACACTCAGAAATACATACCCCATTTTACCTGAGTCACTGGTGCTAGTGATAAAGAACTCACCTGCCAATGCAGGAGACATACGAGATATGGGTTTGATTCCTGGGTCAGGAAGATTGCCTGAAGAAGGACCTGGCAACCTACTCCAGTATTCTTGCATGGAGAATCCCATCAACAGAGGAGCCTGGCAGGATATGGTCCACAGGGTGGCAAAGAGTCAGACTCGACTGAAGCAGCTTAGCAAACACGCACCAGGCATGGTTAAGTACAAGATTCACAATAAGTCTAAGGGGAAAGGCAGGACATCCTTTTAATAAAGTACCTGCTGCTGCTGCTGCTAAGTCACTTCAGTTGTGTCTGACTCTGTGCGACCCCATAGATGGCAGCCCACCAGGCTCCCCCGTCCCTGGGAGTCTCCAGGCAAGAACACTGGAGTGGGTTGCCATTTCCTTCTCCAATGCATGAAAGTGAAAAGTGTAAGTGAAGTCGCTCAGTCATGTCCGACTCCTAGCGACCCCATGGACTGCAGCCTACCAGGCTCCTCCATCCATGGGATTTTCCAGGCAAAGAGTACTGGAGTGAGTAGTAACAAATACTTTCATATGGGCGGGTGTCATTATGTTTGTTTCACAGAAAAGGAAACAGCGGTTCTGAGTAACTGAATGACTTTCACTCAAGGAGATATGGCTGGTAAGAGTCAGAGAGATGATTCAAAGCTCAGTTCTGAAACCAAACTCATGCGCATTTTAAGAAGAGAGCAGGGGACAAAGTATCCTTCTCAAAACTGTTTTCCAGACCTGTGTACATTCTTAATGAAAAAAGGTAGAAAAGTTAGTTCATAGAAAAATCAATGAGTGTGTTTGTAAATCAATATAAAATAGGATAGTTCAAATAAATAAGGTTTTTCCTCATCTGCTATATAGCATATTTAAATTACCCTGTTTTGTTACCTTTTTCTTATTACCATCATGTTCTTATGTTAATTACATAATAAAATACACATATATTATATATATATATATGATGAAACACATATACAATATACTAAAAATACAAAAACAAAGTTATTTTTGTAATGCCAACGTATCAGTGAAATGAGTATTTACATCACACAATATAAACATGAGATTTAGCTTTTGAGGACACACAAAAGGGAATATTCTGGAGCTACTTTTTGAAATATTAACATTCCATCTATTAAAGTCACACAATCATAAACTTCATTTTCCCTTAAGATTTTAAACTTGACATCTTAATTTTCTGTTGATATATTCTTATCACTTTTTAAAGTATTTAATAACTTGAATAAAATTCCCTTAAGCTTTATAGCATTCATAAACTTACTATATTTTATATGTTGAAGATGAAATTAACATTTTAAACACTTCAACTGTTGAAAAAAATCTCCCCTAATACTTAACATTTTAAAATCTATTATATCAAACCTTTATATATGACAAATCTTAAATTTTCTTAAACTTCCAATAATATAATCTTAATAAAATTCTTTTACTTTCAAATCGAAACTAAAATTTTAAATAATTTGATATATTTTAAATGGGAACATAAACTAATCTACTGGATACATTAGAGTAGTCAATGAACTTCTAATATTCCAAATTAACTAAATATTATATGAAAGTAAAAAGTAAACCTATCAATATTTACAGCTGACTTTCAAATTTATAGGAAAACACTAACACGGTGTGTTACATTTATGTTACATTAAGATTTTTCTCTATATTTAATAAAATTTAAATCTAAATCCTAATTAATTATAGTCAAGTCTAAGTTTAAATGAAAAGAAACTTTGCTGCTGGCACACAATTATATCTGAGATGATTTTGGTATTTCCTCATTAACTTTTATATTGATCAGCAATTATTATTAAGACTTGAAATTTTAAGTTGTAGATATGTTTTAAATTATATATGCATGTGATTGTATTATACATATTGTTTTGTAGACTTTTAAAATTTTGAAATAATTATAAACTACAGGAAGCTGCAAAAGTAGTACAAAATTTCCCAGCTTCCCTCAGTGGCTGAGAACTTCCCTGGTGGCTCAGATGGTAAAGAATCTGCCTGCAGTGTAGAAGACCTGGGTTCAATCCCTGGCTTGGGAAGATTCTCTGGAGTAGGAAATGGCTACTCACTTCAGTATTCTTGCGTGGAGAATCCCATAGAGGAGCCAATGGTTACATCCTACTCTCTGCTAAGTCTCTTCAGTCGTGTCCGACTCTGTGTGACCCCATAGACGGCAGCCCACCAGGCTCCCCTGTCCCTGGGATTCTCCAGGCAAGAACACTGGAGTGGGTTGCCATTTCCTTCTCCAATGCATGAAAGTGAAAAGTGAAAGGGAAGTCGTTAGTCGTGTCCGACTCTTCGCGACCCCATGGACCGCAGCCTACCAGGCTCCTCTGTCCATGGGATTTCCAAGCAAGAGTACTGGAGTGGGGTGCCATTGCCTTTTCCGGTTACATCCTACATAAATGGTTATATCTTACATAAATGTAATACAGTAACTAAAGCATGAAACTGACATTTGTGTGTATATATGTGCTCAGTCATGTCCAATCCTTTGAGATCCTATAGTCTGTAGCCCACCGTGCTCCTCTGTCCAAGGAATTCTACATGCAAGAATACTGGGGTGGGTTGCCATTTCAATTCCAGGGATCTTCCCAACCCAGAGATTGAACCCATGTCTCTTAAGTCTCCTGCGTTGGTAGGTAGATTCTTTACCATTGCACTACCTGGGAAGCCCATGACATTTGTACAATACTGCTAACTATACTCTGCTTTGTTGAGAATTTACAGAGTTCTACCTGTGTATGTGCACATACACACAAACACACCTGTATATACTTTCATGCATTTTAATCCCATGTATATATTTGTGTAACTACCACCATAACCTTGTACAAATCTGTTTCATTACATAAAATTCTCCTGTGGAAATCTTTTACAGTCTACCCCTTCATTACCACCTTCCTCATCCTTATCCCTAGGCCACTACTAATTTGTTCTATCTATCTGCTGTTGTGAGAATTATATACAGTTGATTCATGTTATTCATGGTTTGTTCTATAAAGTCACTGCAAATACTAATGTGCAAATATTAAATAATATCTCTTGGGGGAAGTTAGGGTGAAATTCCTGTGGGCCTCTGGTAACATTTTCATTAACCAACCAATACACAGTCTCCTATAAATCCAATCATACAGTATGTAACTGAGGTTTTTTTTTTTCACTCAGTATAATGTCCTTGAGATCTGTCCAAGTTATCACATGTAGCAAATTAGGGTTTTTTTTTAACTTTCTATTTTAAAATAATTATAGATTTACAAGATGTTAGATAAGTAGTACACAGAGGTATTGTATACCTTTCCCCCAATGGTAACATCTTAGATAATTACAGTACTATATTAAAACCAGGAAACTGATATTGGTGCAATCCACAGATCTTATCATCAGATTTCACCAGTCTTACATATACTCATTTGCACTCCTGTGTTTGTATCTGTGTGTAGTCTATGTAATTATAACACATATATAGATTCATGTAATCTATACCACAGTCAAGATTCAGAAGTATCCATCATCATGAACATCCCTGTGTTAACCCTTTACAGTCACATCCATTCTCCTTCCCTATTCTACCTCATCTCTAACCTCTGGTAACCGTTAATTTGATCTTCATCTCTATGAATTGACTCATTGGAAAAGACTCTGATGCTGGGAGGGATTGGGGCCAGGAGGAGAAGGGGACGACAGAGGATGAGATGGCTGGATGGCATCACTGACTGGATAGACGTGAATCTGAGTGAACTCCAGGAGTTGGTGATGGACAGGGAGGCCTGGAGTACTGCGATTCATGGGGTCGCAAAGTGTTGGACACAACTGAGTGACTGAACTGAACTGAATTTTAATCTTTCATTTTGAAAATGTTAAATAGAATCATGCATGTGCAACCTTTTGAGAGTGGCTTTTATCATTCAGCATAATTCCCTTGAGATTCATCCAAATTGTTACATACATCAATAATATATTCCTTTATATAGCTGGGTAGTATTCCAGAATGGATATACCACAATTTATTTTTATCTTTCATCCACTAAAGATAGTTTGGGTTGTTTCTATGAACCATCATTCACAGGTTTTTGTGTGGCCTTAAGTTTTCCTTTCTCTGGGATAAATGCCCCAAAATGCAATTGCTGGTTTATACAGTAAGAACATGCTTGGTTTTTTTTTTTTGGGTGGGGGGGAAGAAACTACTGAACTAGACTCGGGAATGACTGCACCATCTCACATTCCAGTTAGCAATATACAAGTTATTCAGTTTTTTCATGTCCTCACTAACATCTGATATTATCAGTTTTCATTTGTCCATTCTGATGCGTGTGAAGTAACATCTTGTGGTTTTCATTTGTATTTTCTTAATGGTTAATAATGTTGAACAATTTTTCATGTGTTCATTTATTATCTATATCTCTTCTTTGATGGAAGTTTTATTTATGTATTTTACCCATTTTCTAGCCAGATTTTTGGTCTTTTTATCTTTTATTTTGTGCTGAGTTTTAAGAATGTTTCATATATTCTAGATTCAAGTCCTTTGTTACATATGTGGTTTGCAGTACTTTCTCCTGGCCTTTTGGTTATCCTTTCAGCCTTTAAATGAGGTCTTCTATAGAGCAAAAGTTTTTAACTCTGATGAAGCCCAAGCTATCATTTTTTTCTTTTATGGATCATCTTTAGAGTTTCATACATTAGAACTGTTTGCCCGTCCTTAAGTTCCAAAGAGTTTCTTCTATGTTTTCTTCTCTATGTTTCCTAGTTTTACACTTTACATTTAAATCTATGATCCATTACAAATAATTTTTTATAAAATGTAATATGTCAAATTTTACCTATTTTATTTCACATTTTGCCTGATGTTCAATTGCTTTAGTATCATTTGTTGAAAAGACAATTCTTCCTTCATTGAATTACTTTGTATCTTTGTCAAAAGTCAGTTGGACATATTTGTGTGGGACTATCTCCAGGTTCTCTATTTTTCCATACACATTTTGTTCAATTAAAAATATATTATGAACCTGTTCCCACAAAATATTTTCAATATCCCTTTCCCTAAAGTATGCCATGGGTAAAACATACTATGATTTTTTAAATCACTACCATTTTGGACATTTCATTTTGAATTTTTGGTAATATAAACCACCCTGTAATGGTTTGTATCACCATCTTTGCATGTATCATAGATCATATTGTATCATTATCTTTGCATGTATCCATGACACATGAGTTTGAGCAAGATCTGGGAAATGGTGAAGGACAGGGAAGCCCAGCATGCTGCAGTCCATGGGGTCAAAAAGAGTTGGACACAACTGAGCAGTTGAACAACAACAATGATAATTTCTTAGGATTACTACAGGCAAGCGGTAACATCAAAGGTATGCACATTTTTTAGAAAATGAACTCCTTTGGACAATGATAGAGCTCAAGTCAAAGCTATGGTTTTTCCAGTACTCATGTATGGATGTGAGAGTTGAACTATAAAGAAAGCTGAATGCCAAAGAATTGATGCTTTTGAACTGTCGTGCTGGAGAAGACTCTTGAGAGTCCCTTGGACAGCAAGGAGATCAAACCAGTCAATTCTAGTGGAAATCAACCCTGAATATTCATTGGAACTACTCAATGACATGAATTTGAGCAATCTCCAGGAGATAATGAAGGACAGGGAAGCCTGGCATACTGCAGTCCATGGGGTCACAAAGAATCGGACACAACTGAGCAACTGAACAACAATAAATGCTTAAAAACATATGTATGTGTGTAAGACAAAGAGGTAAAAAGGGAGAGTAGGTGAATGGAGTAGGATACCATGAAGCTATTCACTGCTATTCATGCAAGATTCATGGCATTTCATGTTTGTTGAAAATCAATGACTGAATCAGGTTTCTCAGAGTGATCTGCTGCAGGGTGAAGGGGAACTTCTATCTCCTCCCCTGATAGACTATCATATAATTGCTTAAATGCCATATCTCCTCCCCTTATATACTATCATATAATTGATTAAATGCCACATACTCCACAGAGAAACCTGGATATATGTGTCTCAGGAAGTCAAGTTTGAAAGTAGATTGAGTAGAATTCATTACTTATGGGTCAATATTTTAACTCAAAGAACATTTAACTAGCCTTGTAAAGGGCACCTGCCTGACATTAATACAAGATGTCTCCAAAAGGCAGTCACAAAGTTGAACAGGAAAAGAGGGGAGCGAAAGATGAGTCTTGGCTCTACACATGTAAAAAAGCCTCGGACAGGTGGAATGTGGGAAATGGCATTTTAGAGACAGGCAAAGGTGTGACCCCCCAAAAATGAGGCATGCACCTGGCTTACTCCATGAGCGTGCATGTATTGGGGGGATGGAAATAATTTTGGAAAGGTGGGATCAAAGCATAAACTGGAATCTTGAATAGAGACAGGTAGGTTATGTTGAAATTGGGAAGCTTTTGAAGTTTTGACATGGGAACAGGTGATCAGAGCTGTTCTTTAGAAAGATAACTGTGACTATAATATTTGAACAGCCTAGAGTGAGAAAAAGACCACAGGCAAATCAGCTGAGAAAGCTACTACCTAAGTCTAGGAAGAAGAAATTCAGCTCTGAACTCTGACAGAAGCAGTGGGGAAATATTAAAACTGGTGAACCTACACTCCTATATTCACTTGTAGATGATCTCACAGAAGTTTAGGGGAATAATATTTGCCTCGAGGGAAGAGGCAGGTGCATCATTGCTTGGATCAATGTAATCAATGTGGTTGACAGCAAGGACTCTAGAGCCAGAATGCCCAGGTTGTCATCCCAGAACTTGCAGTTACTATATAACCCCTAGTAAGGAACATTTTTGTGCCTTGGTTTTCTCAACTGTAAAATGGGAATGATAATAGTATCCATTTCTAGTTCTTTTGTGGGTATTAAATTAATATATGTCAAATGCACACACATATTGTTCATCATTACTCCTTTGGTTATTATCATTATTTTTTGAGCTGCTTAAAGAAAAGAAATTTGTGACTGCGTTTGCCTAACAAGATCCTCTCATCTATAAAAAAGGAAGGAACTGTAGGAGATCGTGAACGACAGGGAAGCCTGGTGTGCTGCAGTCCATGGGGTTGCAAAGAGTTGGACATGACTGAGCAACTGAACAATAAATGTGAGCAGAGAAAGTATTTAACAACAGTGCTTCTCCCAATCTAATGTGCAAGCCTATTACCTGGGGATCCTGTTAAAATGCAGATTCTAAAAAAAAAAAAAAAAAAAAATGCAGATTCTGAGTTGGTAGATATGGGGTAGAGCCTGAGAGTCCCCATTTCTAACAATATCTCAGCTGCTGTGAAAGGATCTGACAGCTCCTTTACTGCTTTATCTACTTCTCTTTCCTTCTTACCAGCAGGCTTATCTTGAACTTTGGATATTAGGGGTATTTCTAGCACTTAATGTCATAACACTGTTTTCAGAGAAATTTTCTTTCATACAATAATAATTACAAAATGATTCTTATGATATATGCCAAGTGCTTTATATTCTTTATCTCAGATTCTCAGAGCAAATCTTGTAAGGATAAGGTGCTATGAAGCTCACTTTACTGATGAAAAAACATGAAGAGTCTAAGTAACATGTTTGAGATCACACAGCTCAAAAGGGCAAACCTAGGACTCAAATTCAGGCTGTGTGACACCCAGTCTTGGGCTCTTCTCAGACATTTTGCTATTTTCCAGGGGATATGACTTCCACGGATACTCCAGAGGGCAGAAGCAGTAGAAATCAAAGGAAATAGCCAAAGGATGTGTAGTTATTCAGGTCTCCAGCCCATCTGTTTTATGGAGATCTCGTCATCTTGTAAATATTGAGTTTTAGGATTTATAGGTAGTCCTTGCCCCATACACAGAGCTCTATTTTGCCAGACTTTGGTTATTCTTAAACAGAATCTTTTTTGGAAAGGTGTATCCCAAGACCTTTAGCTCACTTGTCAGGATACATTATAAAAAATGAATGCATTCTGATTATTGATTAAAAGATACCAAGATTGTAAATCTGGTGGTAACTAAAGTTACTATGATGATCATTTTGTAATGCATAGAAATATCAAATCACTAAATTGTGCACCTGGAATTAACATGGTGTTGGAGGTCAAGTATACTTTAAAAACAAAAGGTTATGAATCTGGAAGTAGTAACATGACAAGTCTGACATACACATACATTTCTATTTTATCTGCTAGATCCTTGAAAAATAATACCTCTCCTTAGATATTAGCTATAGGAACAATGATTAGTTCACACCATGCACTACTGTGTGGAGGGATAAGGATGCAGAGTGAATCCTTCCCTCAGGGCCACCTTACATGGTTTCTAAGGAGAAGAGATACACACCCAAACATGATCAGATATGGAGGATCACGTGAGCAGTAAACAAGCTGATTTGGCTCTGATGCTCCATCCCCAGCAGATGATACCTCGATAGGCTCCTCCAGAGGTATTAATATCTTTGTATAACATTATCACAGTCTTTACCAAACTGCATTACAATTTGTCTATTTTCAGGTCTTTTTTTCCTAAAACAACTTTCTAAATTTTTGCTTTTCACCTATTCCCTTAATGATTCTTCTCATGCCTATAATTGCTCAGTACACACTTCACAGCTTTTTGCTTTTGTTTTTTTCCCTGACATCTATGTATTGCCTGTGTTATAATTTTAAAAAGCTTTCCATTAATGCTTTTGAGTTAAATACATTTATTTTTAAAGTACCTTTATATCACTCCATGACTGAAAAACCAGGATCATTTAGGTGGTAAATGTAATTAGACAGTAAATGTAAATGTAAATATGTAATAGTTGAAATTTAAAAAATAATCAATTCATCATCTAAAATCATTACATATACCCTGCCTTGGGATATTTATTACTTTAAGTAGAGCTGCCCTGGAAGACATGACCCAAGGGTAAATGCCCATGTTAATTTTTCTGTTCTCACCATTTTTCTAAGTTCCTAGTTTACATTTAATGATGAATTAATGAAAGCATAAATATGCACCAAAGGCATTAATATGGGTAGGCAGTGCTTTGGCTGGGACAGTTGGGGATGATTTTTATAGGGAATATAATATTTAAGCCAGACCTTTGATTTTGAGAAGCAAGTGGAGAAGGGGCAAAGAGATGTAAGTCCATTCCAAATATCTGCCTATGTATAGAGATGATAAGACCAGAGGCGTCTTCAATACATCAATTTTACAGTGGCAGATTTATGGATCTTAATCAGCTACTTCTCTCAGGGACAAAGTTCCATTCTCAGAGCAGTGACTAATGATGGGAATTCTCAGCCTGGCAGAAAACTTGAGGGTAGCATATTCTTGGGTGGGGATTTGAGAGGGGATTTCAGCACCCCAGAAATCACATTTCTAGAGAGGTGCTTTGGAAAGGAGCTTCTTGCAGCAGCTGTCAAATGAAAAGGGCACAAACCAGTGAACTGGACACTTAAGAAGACATTAATATGCAGTCTGAAATCCTAACATACAATGTAATCCAGGATGTTCTCAGGAATGCAATTTCTGATTGAATCCAAATGTCTGCATTAGCCATAAGAACACACTCTTCCCACTAGGAGAAAAACAATTTAAAATCTATGAAATTGTCTCCAATTAGACTTAACTGATCATTTGCCCCCATGTGGCCAAGCTGCTGCTTAGGCTATGACTCCCTAGAAGGTTTATGGTAATGAAATGTGAAATAAATAGGTTTAATACATGTTCCTGTGCCTTGGTTGTGGGCACTTGTTCTTGCAAGACATTCACTTAAAAACAAAGCAGCAATCCTTCTGGGATAACCATGGTTATCCCTTGAATGAGGCAACTTTCTATTCCACTGCAGCCTCACCAGATGAGCTCAGGGTTTCTCCATACACAGCCCTTTATATAAACAATTAGATAAGGCCTTGCGTGGCTTCAGCACAATGTGGAACAGCCAATAAGATCTGCTATCATAATGCTGGTTAACAACGGTAGGGAGTAGGAATAGAGATTTGGTTTAGATAAGAATTCCCATCCCACCCCCGAAATTCACAGGGCAGAACTACAAAGAAAAAACATGAAAGGTTGCTAGAGAAAAACTGAAACAGGGAGAAATGTATTTGATTAAGACATAGGAGCTATTACTGGAAAGAGTGCAAAAAAGCCTTTCCGTTCTGCAAGGGGGCCTGAGCGTATGACACAGAGAGTGTGGGTTGCTTCTAATTCCTCTAATTCAGTGATAACGTCCCCTTCTGCACATACAACAGCAGAAGGAGCCTGGGTACCCAAGGAGTCAAGTGTTTGCAGATGCATCAGAATTAGCCACCATTTAAGAAACCCACCATCTTTCAGAATGAATTCCCTACATGTCACAATAAGTTCAATTGGAAAGAAAAGAAATAGATTTTCTGTTACTTTGCTATACACATCCTCCCACCTGTATGTTGGATGTTTCAAACTACCAAATGCTGCGAGAATTTACCCAGGCGTATTATTAATGCCAGCCCACCACAGCAAGAACACAAATAGGCAAGATTTGGAGTACTTCAAGACTGACTGCCTAATTTGAAATTGCTTGAGTGTAGTTAATCAATATTTGCTTTTTCTGAGAGATGAAGAAAGTATATTATCGTGCTGATTTCATCATTTATATGTTAAGAAAGAGTACAAAAGCTGTGTAGCGGTTCCAACGACAGGCTTTGGAGGCAGAAATATCCAAATTATAAACATTCATGAACTGTAGCCTTAGACAAGTTACCTAACATATAAAACCATAGTCTTGACTATAAAATGGTGATAAGACTAGTTCTTCATCCACAGAGTACATAGTGAGGGTATGTAAAATAGCATAGTGCACACTCATGGCAAAAGCTCAGTAACTATTATTACTATTAACTTAAAATTTCTCTCCTTTTCATCTTTTTTTCCTCTTTAGTGTGGGCAGGGGCTGTGATACTGACTAAAGCCAAAGGTGTAAACTCTTTAACACCTAATGAGGCTAAGCAAGTCATGTAAGCAAGCAATGTGAGTGAGGATTTTTAAGACTTTGAACATGACCAATAGATGACAATTGACTATTGTCTAGGTCAGTGACTATTGCTGTGGCACACAGACAGTATCTGCTTTATCAAAAGGGAATGGGAATATGAGCTCACCGTTGCTGAGTTTTTCCAGAAAAATCTGGATTCTTTTAAAATGTGACATCTCCCAATTTTTAAACATTGGCAAAGGATTCAATATATTATGATTCAATATAATGTGAATTCAATATAATTCAGTGGGTACTGAATTATACATTACATTGAATTATATTGGGTACTATTATCTCCATTGACAGGCAGATGAGGCTTAGAGAAGTCAAGTCCCAGGTGTCTGACCCCAGTTGTTTACTCTATGTCAGTCACTAGCCATACCTTTCTCTTCTCAAGAGGACTCACACTCAAAGCTACAGTGACTGTTGTTCCATATAGAAGGAAAAAAACACTGAAGAGCAGAACAGTGCTAAATTCCAGTAGTCATTATTTCTAATTCTTCTAATGTATTTAAGAAAACTTTCCATGAATTTCCTTAGCTAGGTTACTAAGGTTTTGGTTAAAATAAAACTAATGATATTTAAATGTATTCCTTTTTTCATCAATGAGATTTTAATCCAGGGAGTTAGCCAAGAATGATGGGAAGAAAAACCTGAAAAATTAGATACAGATCTGAGTTCAACTGCTTAATTTCTTTATGACCCTGGGTATGACTTTAGGTGATAGTGAGATGGGGCATTGAAGCAAATAATCTCTGAAATCTCTTGAAACCCTAAACATACGTAACCACCATGTTCCACAACCCTTTGGACTCACAAAATTTTACTCAAATATTTAATAGGTTGTACAGTAGTACACTGAACATACTTATCCACACTGAGTGCAAGGTCCTGAGGGGGATAAGAGATGAATGAAAACCCTGCCAACCTACTCCCATTGCCATTTTACATTTATACTGTCTGCTAGTCTGCAAAGCATTTTCTTATCCATTGCGTCATTTGATCATTTTATTGGAAAGGAAAACAAGGTTCACCAGGGTAAAGAGAGCTTGTTCAAGGCTTCATAGCTTTTACATGGCAGAGCCTGGCATAAAACCCTTCTTCCCAGCCCCTACTTTCTCATTTAATAGAATAAATAAAACCTACAACTGTCACCTCAGCAGTAGCTGCCACCTCCACCACCACAATTAACATATGCAGAGCATTTTTCATGTGCTGGGAACCATGCTAAAAGTGTTACATGACATTCATGATATCGTTTAATCTTCCCTATGCTCTGTGGGAATGGGTACAGGTATCTCTGTCTACAGGCAGATGATGCTTAGAGAAATAACTTCTCCAAGGTCATAGAGACAGTGCTGAAATGAGGAACAATTAAAAATTACTCTGTCCAGTTCTGACCTATCTCAGTACATGCAGTTAACAACTGTAATTAGAGTAATACCAGAGGAGAGGAAAAGGGTTGAGGAAACCAAGAAAGATTTCCAGGAGAAGGGATGTTAAAGAGTGGGCAAGACTTGCTAGGTGAGATGGTCTAAAGATGCAGATGCCAAAAGGCCTTTTCAAGAATGGGTTTTGGCTGGCTGGTACAGGAGAGAACAGGGTTACAGAGTCACGATTCACACGCTTCCAAGAAGCACCAGTCCCACTGTGGTGTAAGGTTACATCGTATGGTGTAACCTACATACTCTGCACTGTAAATGGTGCCCTCAGAGTTGTGTAATGTGGCAGCCTTGAGAGAATGAAGCTAGGACAGTAGATTGGCTCTAAATGACAGAGAGCTTTCAATGCTGCACCTGATTTAGCCCAGTTGGTAATGAGAAATGTACTGACAGTTTTTTAGTGTCCTGGGGAGTTGCATGACCACTCAAGACATATTCATATAATAGCGGGATTAGATAGAGAAGAAGAGTAGAGGAAGACAGATTAATTAGGAGAGTTTTGTATAGTGATAAAACCTAAACAACGATGAAGACAAGGAAAAGCAAAGAGAAGGGTTTTGATCTGAGAAGCATTATTAAAACTGACTGGCCTTACTGGTTTCATATGTATGTATGAAGGAGAGAGAAAAATCATTAATTTTCTAACTGGAGAGTGACTTATGTGAGAAACACGGAAGTCAGGAAAAGAATCAGTTGGGGACATTTTAGTTGTATTGAGTTTCAGTGAAAGCAGGTCATGCCAGTAGAAATATATCTAGAAGTCTGTGATTGGACCTTGTGGAAGTCCTAACAGCTGAGAGAGAAATTTTGGAGATCTTCCAACCTGCAGGAAGAGTTGAAGTCACTGGGCCCTTATCATGAGTCATGGCTTATTGATTTTCTTTGGGGATGTGTCTGGGGCTAGGGGATCTCTCTCTAAAATTCAGCTCTTTAAATGGAATATGCAAATCCATCCTGGCAAAGAAAGTTCCCACTGTCTTGAGGAAACCTTCCCAATATAAATTGACCCATGCAAAAGGCAATTAGTATTAATAATTTTCACAAATGCAGGAGTGTCAGTAATATTCACAAAATGATTTAAAAATTCTATAAGGTACGGTGACTCACAAAACTCCTGTGAAGTATATTCATAAATATTGATTAAAGAGATGACATAAACCAGATGGTGGAACACCATGATTCCTGGATTCTGTAAAGTAATAGCAATTACTATGCGGGATCAGTCTCAGGTAGAGAATTAAACTAAAAGCTCAGCATCAAAATTACTTCTATAATACTATATTTTATAGAATTAGAGATATACTTTATTTTTTATTTTAAAATTTCTACTTAAATTATAAGAATAATGTTACAAGATTATAGAAAATCTGGTGTGGAAGAGGAAGTGATCCATAATTTCCTACAACTATTTTCACATTTATCTTTTTATACTGTTATCATCTTTGGGTACATACAATTATTATGTATCTTATTTTTTCTCTTAACATTTGCTCTTCTGTATTTTTCATGACAGACTTCATAGCTATTAAATGGCCACATGACATTTCACTGAATGGATGCACCAAAAGTGACTGAGCCAAGCTCTGGTGATCAGAATCTAATTTATTTATACTTTTCAAAACAAACAGTGCCATGCTCAGGGTTCTTGTGCATATTTTTCTGTATTTTGTATTATTCCTAGGAGTTAGGTTTCCATAAATGGAATTACTGTATCAAAGGAAACCTATATACATTTTATGGCTCTTAATACATGCACCAGAATTCATCTCTCAAATATTACCCTGATTTTCACAAGTACAAGTAATGTCTGATGGCATATAATTTTAAAGTTGCTATCTAAGTAGTGAAAGAATTTGTCTCCTTTTGATTAAAACTAAATCTCTTTTTTATTAAATCTTTTTTGAAGCTAAGACATTTTCTGTAATAGCAGATATATAAGTGTATGGTTGCATATAAACCAGTATTTCCCTTCACAAAAGCAGCAACATGGATGCATTTCTATGTAAGATCCCAATCAGAACAATGGTGAATCTAATGTAGACCTTTGGAGGTTTTGTGGCATATTTTGACATTTTAAGTGTGTTCATTGAAACTTTATGAGACACTTAGTATATGCCAGTCTCCACTGGGATACAAAGGGTAATAGACAAGGGTAAAGGGCATTACAAGCACAAAAATCAGCATTTGTAAAGGAGTGGGTGTGTGACAAAAAATAACATTTTCATTGAACTGTAGTTACTCATTATTTTGGAGATAAAAGGCATTGTGTATCAGTTATCTATTGCTGTGTAACAAACTACTCTGAAACATGGCTTTAAACAACGTTTAAAATTCTTCATAATTGTGTGGGTTGGCTGGATGGATGTTCTGAAGCTTTGGCTGCATGCACAAATGCAGCCTATTTCTCTGGAGTGTTGGCTTGGGCTGGACTCAGCTGGAACATCTGGGCTAGCTAAGCTCCTCTTGCCGAGAAGTCATTCATTCTCAAAAGACTGGGCTGTACGTCTTCAAATGGTGCCAGCAGAGTTTCAAGAGGGGAAGCCCCAGTGCATAAACACTTACCAAGTTTCTACTTGAGTCACATGTGCTGATATTCTAGTAGTCAAAGCAAGTCACACAGCCAAGCCCATTCTCAATATGTGAGGGCACTATTACATGGACCCTTGGAGGTGTGATTCTCTGGGATTCGGTAGAGAAACAGACTCTCACGGTTTCAATGAGGGGAACAATGGACAATGAGACTGGATACAGATGCCAGATTGCTTCAGCCTTCCTCTGCTATACTAGGTTAAGATTTTTTTCCTTATACATCCCTAAAAATGACTGGAAAGTTGGAAAGTTTTTAAAAGTTTTAGAGGCATGGAAGGGTCTTCTGTGAAGGTGTCATGCTCTGATCTCTAGTTTTAGGAAGATGACTTAGAAGAGACTGCATGATATTAGACATGGGATCATTAGGATACAACCAAGATCATCACAGTGGAAAGGTCATGGAGAGGAGAAAAATCATTGAGAAATATTTACTAGTAATAACAATAGTAAGATATTTATTGATCACTAACTATGTGTCTGCAATCATATCTCACCCATCCATATTAACAATCACTTTATATAGATGTACTTAACTCTATTTCACACGATGAGGAAACAGGCTAAATGGTTAACATTCTAAGGTATTTGAGGCACATTTTTAAACTAGGATCACATCTTCCATCTGCTTGAAGCCAAAGTCATTTTTTCTCTACCTTGCTGAAGAATGAAAGGTTAGAAACTGCCTGTGTGGTGGATAAATCAGGAGAGAAAAACCACTTGCTCATCTCTCATATTTAGTACTCATCAGGTCAAGTATCAAGGGAATAGCAGTGTCCTGGCTCGTAAATGCTGGGGTCGAGTGAGGAAGAAGAAAAGGGAAGGAGAGAGAAGGACTGAACACAGTGGCTTGGTATTTTTGGCACAAACACTGAAGGTTTCTGATCTCTGCTACAGTAGCAGCAATCTCTGAGCAATCGGGGACTCATCCCCGGGAGAGAGCAAGTCTAGAGAGTTATTGGTATGATGCAGAGAAGATGGATAATGAAATGCAATTTAAATTCTACATTCATTTGGTAATTTTTTTAACACCAGTTTCCTCCTCCCCTCTTCATTTCTCCCTTTCAACTGGCTCTTTGTGGGTGGGTAACTCTTCTGAAATGCTTACTTCCCTCTTCTTTTGTCTTTCTGTCTTGGTCCCTGGGGAGAATGGAAATTAGCTAAGTGTGATGGGTGTTCAGGAGGCAGGCTTTGGTCCTTGGCCAAGACAGAACTAATTCCCCCTAGTAGCCAAAAGTATCAGCTGAAAGGGTTTCTTTGTTTCTTCAATATTCCAAATCAGGGCAGTTGCTATCTGTTTTAAGAAATCCATGATCCACCCAAACATCTCTCTCAAATCAATTAAAATATCAATTAACGTGAACCAAGTGGTAGACAGGGGAGTCAGTTTGGAGATACATAAAACAGAATAAAAAGTCCTTTACTTAACAATGAAGGTACAGCGTTTATGTGGGGGGTAGCGAATCTTGCAGCAGAAAGTTTTCATGTAAACAATAGTCATAACATAATGCAGACTGAAATAAATGCTAAGTAGGTGGGGTAAAGAATCTGCCCACAATGTAGGAGACCTGGGTTCAATCCCTGGGTCAGGAAGATCCCCTGGAGAAGGGAATGACTACCCACTCCTGTATTCCTGCCTGTAGAAGTCCATGGGGTCACAGGAGTCAGATACGACTGAGCCACTAACACTTTCAATTCAGAGATAGGTACCGGATGCTGATAGCTCAGTTGTTAAAGAATCTGCCTGCAATGCAGGAGACCCCGGGTTGACTCCTGGGTTTGGAAGATCTACTGGAGAAGAGATAGGTTACCCTCTCTAGTATTCTTGGGCTTTTAGACTCAGCTGGTAAAGAATCCCGCCTGCAATGCAGGAGAACTGGGTTGGGACGATCCCCTAGAGAGGGAAAGGCTACCCACTTCAGTATTCCATCCTGGAGAATTCAAAGAATCAGACACTTTCACCTGATGATGTGGAGAGGCAGAGAAAGGAAAATTTCATGTAAAGACACATGAGCTGATCTTTGAAAAATGAGGAGAAGAGGCTAAGAAGAGTGCTCAAGGTAGAGAGCACAGCCTGAACAAGCCTAGGGAATGCCTGACGTGGTTACAAATGACTGGACTGTCAGGGTTAACAATTACAGATTTTTGGACAATGTAAGAAATCTCAGGATTTTCCGAAATCATTTTTCTCCAATAAACTGTCCTCTGAAAAATTCCATTCATTCAAAAGGATGTCGAAACATCACTAATCTTAGATTATTTTTCTCTTGATTAGTTATCGTAAAGTAGTGGAAACTTCAAGCTTTATTACTCATCTACTCCTTGGGGATTTAGCAAAGAGGTGACCAAGGGTAACACATCAAGCCACACTCTCCAATTATTTGTTATCCTTATGTGCACCTTGCGTGGCACATAGTGTATACTTAATAAATCTTTGTTGCCTGGACAAAAGAAAGCATATGATCCATAACGATGCCCCATTCTACACCATTTTCCATTATTTAGAGACCTAATGGACCTCTTAAGTTACTTAGCTCTTATGTATCTGTCTGGATAGGCTGGGTTATGGTGTGGTAGCAAACAGCTCCAAAGATCTCAGTGGCTTAACATAGAACAGATTTATTTCTTGCTTGTGCTACTTGTCCAGTGCAGGTCAGCAGAGAGGTTTTACATTAATGACTCAGGGACTGAAAGAGGCTCCATCTTGACTCACACTTTCTGAGTCATCAAGACAGAGAAACAAGGATGTGGCAAATCCTCTACTAGCTCTCAAAGCTCCCATCCACATGTTATTCAGGTTACTTTGTCTCACGTTTAATTGTCCAGAGAAAATCATGTAGCCAGATCTGACCTCAGGGAAGAGGAAGAGAATCACAGTACTTGTGAATAGCTCTAATGATCCCCATGCTAGAACACTCACATGGTTGGTCCATTTAACTCAGCTTTCATTGAAAGAAACAATCAATGCAGTTTTGTGAATAAATATTGTGAAGATACTATTGCTTTTGTGTGCATAAGCAAGAAGGTAACCCTTTTACCAGATTTTGTGCATAAATAAAATTATTCACAAATTTTCTTAACAGAATTCTCTGTTAGTTGAGCAAATCACAGTATTTTGCCTTGAATCATTTTAAGTCTCAGCCTAGTTTCCATGTCAATGGCAGTCCACTTGGTACTTCTTGCCTCTTATGAAATGATAGCATTTGCTCTAAAAACCTTGTTCAGTCATTGAACATCTTGCAGAAATTTAGCTAGTGTAGATATATGCCTAGCGCTTGTACTTACATTTTCTGTCTTCTATTCTGACACTTATTAGATGATTGCTTTAAAGCTATTTTTGAAGAGAGGGCTTGAAAGAGGAGAATGGATCAATCACTGTTTAGCCTGCTAGACCCTCTTTGATGTACAGTAACCAAAAGTCATTCTCATCACATCACAGAGGGTTTAGGTGAGGCAAGCTTGTGATCTCAGCTGAATTCTTAATACACGATAGGCTGTCTAGTGTCCCCACACAGGGGATGTAATTCAGTGTATAATAAAAGCTCAGTGCCCTTATTGCTGTTACTATACACAGCAGACTTACTATATACCATCTATTGTATTTTTTTGGATGAAAGAAAAAATATTAAATTATTTCCTGACTGCCTTTCAAAGTCTACTTAACCAATTCACTGCTGCTAATTAGCATCCGCGTGCCCTCATAGAGCAACAGCCTGGGCCATTCCTAGTCTTCCTCGTGAATCAGACCTCCATAAGACTACTGTCCCCTTGTGGTGATGAACAAATTATGCCTATGCCATGATAAACTTGAGGCTGTTTTCAAAGGACTTGGAACATGCTGGCCATCTTGTTGTATTATCTGTCAATTGAAATCATAGAATAAGGTAAAATAAGGTCCAAAGATAGCTTTGTATATTGACCTTTGCTCAAGAAAATGCTCAATGGCTGAGACAGTTCATAGATAACCTAGTTTCTTAGCCTCTTGGCCTCTTGCAACAATAATGTAGTTGCCACCTCAGCAGACATATTATATAATCAATACTTAGATGGCCATTATTGCTGTTGGGCATTAAAAAGTGCATTCAAGAGGCATGAGACTCTTCTGGAAACACTCATTTTGTCAACCAGGGCAGTTCTTAGGGAGGGTTTCCCTCCAAAAGCAGCCAGCCAGAGGATATGTAGACCATGTCAAATGTCAGGCAGAGTTTCTAGGGCAGCAATGTACCATGGGTCTCTTCCCTCCCCCAGTAGGTTCCTGGACATAGGAGTGACTCTTACTGATCAATCTAAGAAACCATCCATTTTGGGTGTGCAAATATTTCCTTTACCTTTTTGATTCAGATTTTTCCTCCAACCCAAACATTATGAAAAGCAGAGATTAAGCCTTTCTATCTATCATTGTAACCACACTAATGAATACTAACTGCACAAAGGAAGTTGAAAACACAAAATACAAACAAAACAAAACAAATCCCACAACCTTGTAGCCCTGAATGTGAACGAATATTTTTTCTTTGTAAATATGAGTAAAATAATGATATTGCTCAGCTAATCTCTCAAGGGCTATAATGCCCAGTGGGATGGAGTAAGGAAACCATTTCATTAAAAAATTTATGGTTTGAGTCTCGGGAAGACATTCTCTGAATTTGACATTTTTTATTTGAGAAAGTAGAGATATAGTTGATTTTTCCCAGAGTTTGTGTTCATTTTCTAGAGATTACGAATAGTTTTATACAAAGCCAGAATTAGGTCATGCTTTCCATGATCATTAAAGACCTGTATTAAAAACTTTAGTAATACATATATGGCTAGAATGTATCTCATTTATTTTGTGAAAACCAGTCAAAAGGGGATATGGAATGAGAAGAGGCATGTTAAAATGCTAACAAAGAAATCTCCTCTCAATTCCCCACCACCCTCCAAAAAATATTCAAGCAAGCATGTAGGATTTGCAATCATGCTTCAGCGGGGGGGTCAGAGATCAAAAATAAATGGTGGGCCACAACATGCAGAGCTTTTAAAAAATAATGTCACATTCTTTCATTCTCAGCATAAGAAATGGGCAACTTGTTCAGGGCAAATAATTGTTTGAACTGAGGATTTTATTATTAATCTCTGAAGACTGCTGAATTTAGGGTCACAGTAAGGGTTGATTAGGTACAAGGTGCATAAAGCTCTCCTCTGTCGATGCTATTGAAAGAAGCAAGTAATTTAGATTCAGAATTGGTCTTGGATTGAAGCTCACTCCATTACCGACCATTTTCAATTTCAGCTATACAATAAACATCAAGCTCGGCAAGGAAATTAGTACATTTGGTAATGTATTGGAAGAGATGGGTGGGTCTTTGACAAGATGACACTTATCACCAAAGCTTCAGTTAATGAAACCCTTGAGTGGTATCTGCGTTTGACATATTTTGACATTTTTTGAAATCACATCCAGCGTTTTTTCCCCCACAATGTTCTTCTTTATGAGAGAAAAAAAATCCATCTATCTTTAAAATGAGTACTGAAGTACTGCAATATTATTGGAAAAAAAAATTAAAGAGATGCCGTCTGCCACTGACAGGAAGAACAGGGCACTTTCTCAAAATCCATAAGAAGCAACAGATTCATAGGATAAATTTTATTCAAATGAAGCCCACGATGTATTTCCAGGAGAGGCTTCAGACTTAAATGGAGCATATTTTATCATACCTTCCCTAAAAGTACCTTTCACTGTAAAATGTGATCTCATTAATGTGACTATGATTTACATTGCTGCAGAAAAATTTGCCAATTTGGGGTAATTATTTTCAAACAAAATAGTTTTTTTTTTTTCCCCTGCCAGGAGACTGCTTGTACCTTGGTAAAGGTGGGACTTTTAAAAGAGAAAATAATGAAAGGGAACAGAAAAGGAAGACCATATAGCAAAAAAAAAAAAAAAAAAAAAAAGTTGAGAAAGAAAACTGCAGGGGAAAATAAAAGTACAAAATAAATAGGGGAAAAGCAGATAAGAATGAAGCCATCAAGAATGAACAATTTCTGGCCCTAAACTAGTTCTGACTAGATCACAATCCATATTCTCTCACCAGAGTTCTCACGTTTATGTATAATTAAATGCTGTTTTATTGCCAACTGGCCTAGATAATGAAAAACCAGAAAAGGAAGAAAAATGCTTCCAAAGTGACTGAAAATTTAGGCTCACACATTCTGAGGAGTGGTTTTTGTTATTTACTTTTTAGTTTTTTCTGAAAGCTGGGTAAAATTATTATGTATTCAGATATTTTAAATCTCACACAGCTCTATTGTTCATGCCATGTTTTTTATCCAGTGCTAGGGGAACAATACAACAAAAAATACAAAGCGTGCTAAATGGGGGGGCCTTCCTGAACCCTACCAGACCGGGGTGGCACTTGCAGTGTGTGGTAGGCCCAGCCGGGTGGTCTCCTTCATACATCAGTTACCCACCACGCGGAGGAGGTCACCTTGAAGTTTGGAAGGGGGGATAGGAGAGAAAAAGAATATGGGGGAGGCAGAAAGAGCAGAGTCAGTAGAGAAAAAAGGCTGCTTTGTACAAGATAGATGCTCTCGAAGAATTCAAAACACATCAAGAAGACTGTTTTTTTAACCTCCACTCTGTAGGTGATTTCTTATACCCTTTAGATTCCTACCCTTTCTGACTTCCATAATCCAAAGTTAAGATCCCAGATCTTATAGTTAAGGAAAGGGGAAAACTAACCTCTGTACTAACTATAGGTCTTAATATTCTCACCTCAAAAACCTGCTTCCACATTTCCCTGACTGCCAACTCTGTCTTACTCCCTAGGATATTAATTTTAGCATGTAAAAATTAAATGAGTACTGTAGAGTTGTTTGGTCATTTAATAATCCAGGGTTTTATGATTATTTTTTACTGTTCCTCATTTGTCCTGCAAGTGTGGAAAATCAGTTAACTGTGTTTAAGTATAATACTATGTCACGTGACCTCAAGAATGGCACTCTAGTTTAATTGTTGTTAATATCACAGTAAGATCTTTAGACAAGTCTACAGAGTCTTCCTTCTATTTTTCCAATTTTAGTAATAAATATGGAGTAACCATACTTTGAGTGAGAGGCTATTACTTCCTATATGCAGTGACACTGTTTAGTTGGGAGGCACTGGAAATGTTTACCAATCTAGTATAGTTGATAGCCATGCCATAACAGTTAAATATTTTTATGTACAAAATATTTACAAGAATGGCTGTTGGTCACCAATGAAGCACTTATTACCATTGTAATTGGTTAATAATTTGTGTAATCATTTATTTAATGCTTTGTCATCCCCTCTAACACTCACCTCTTGAGAGAACTCAGGAAAATTTCTTTATCTCTTGTTTAAGGCAGTCTTGCCATATAGAAGTTATTCAAATATTTTTTTTTGAACAACTAAATTGAGGATTCCCCACATATACACATTTTAGGAGTTGTAACGGCCCTAGGAGAATGATCACTTTAACCTCTTTGTAGAACTAACTGCTTATTCTTTCAGAGTAATTCTGGCATTGAATACTGCAAAAACTGGAGGAACATTTTTTACTGTGGATTCTTATTTGATCTATGTTTTAGAAAGCTATTTTTGTGATCAGCTTTGCCTGACATCGTGGAGTTCAATATCTTTAGAATTAAACCTCTCATCTTCTGCAGGATAGAGAATGAGCAGTAACTCAGCTTCTTATGATGGAGGAACAGATCTGAGGGTCCAATTGCAAATTATAGCATTTTAAGGTAACTCTTCTGTTTTCATCCTTAACTGAACACCCTTCTTGTAGGTCCATTGTGTCTACAGTTCCTGGACTTCCCTGGAGTAATTTGATTTGAAGCATCTTGAGTCTAGGCTTGTCAAGATGCTAGTCTAGGTTTCAGCTTACTCTGGGCTGTTTAGTCAAAAATCTGGTTGCTGTTTTTCCTCTCCCATTCTCCTTGTTTTCGTGCTGTCGTTTCAGTATGGTTTTGTGAAGAAGAATAGGTGAAAGCATGTGTTCAGTTTATTATTTCATGGTTTTAATATACTTTCCTATTTTATTATTATGAAATGTTTGACACAAGCAATAGAATTTAAAAGTATATTTGTATAAAGATTGTACATATGTATATATGCATGTGTATGTATTTATACACGTGTATATGTACTATATAACATGCTCTGTCAATCAATTGACTGTATCTGTCAGGTAAAACCATGATAAAGTGAACACCCATATATACATCACCTAAATACCCATGTGCTCCTCCCGTATTCTCTTGCTTCCCCACTAAAGGTTAACTATTATCCCAAATTTTGTGCTTGTAATTCTCTTGTTTTTCCTTTCCATTTTTCTCACTTATATATATTTTCCTATATTAATCTGCTTTGCTAAGTTATGCTTCAGTGGTAACTTATACAAAGAAATATTGAATATTTTGCTCAAGTACACATTTGGTACAGGTTGGCTGTGTGTCTGTGAGTCAGCTTTGATTTTGTTCTGGGTCTTTGTCATTCCAGGACTCAAACTAAAGGAGTAGCTCCATCTCAGTCTCATTGTGAAGGAAAAAGAGCAGTGGCAACACCATGGATGACTCTTGAAACTTCTGCTGGAAATGGCTCAGTTCCATCACATTTCACTGGCCAAGCCTGTTATAAGTAAGGAAGGTATATTGCAGGGAGGAGCACTACAAGATACATGGCCAAGGACAGGAATGCATAATCTTCTTTCTGACAGTGAATAGGGGGAAACAATAAAACTGACCCAAGTTTGTTCTCTTGGTTACAATTATTGATTTCTATACTTTCCCCAACCTCAAGGGAAACAGCTTAAATGATGTATCCGTTAAAGTATCAGATTCTAGGTCCAGGGTTATGGTCACCTTAACATCAGGTCCAGAACATCAGGTCCAGATACAGTTCCTCTTCATTTGTAGACCCATGAGCTAAAACAGCCTGCTAAGCATAGCAGTTCTGAAATTCCACTGGGCAAATGCTGTGAGGGCCCTCCAACACTGGGGGGAGGAAATGCCTCTGGATTAAGTTCATTCTGCTCTGTCTCCAGCTCCCCAGCCCATGGTTATAAACAACTCTTGACTCAAACCTCTGGGAAGTTTTTCCTTTTCTGTTACTCTAATGGGCCACCTCTGAAATGGGCCCTGGAGAATATGCACTCTTGGGAGTTAAGAATTTCCTGCTCTTATACTTAGAACAGACACAATCTCCTTTATCGTAGGCTCATGGCTATTTTGGCAGCATAATTCTCCCACCAAGTTCATCAGCTTTTTTGTACCAACAGCCACATAGGCAATTCCTTTCAAGACATGCCTCTCTTTCTCCAGTCTTCCATGGAGGCTCTGTTGAACTTTATCAGACTTCTCTGAGGGCACTATACCCTTAGGTTCTTTTAAGCCATTTGTGTCCCTGAAAAGATTGACCAGCTATCACCATAATCAATTCAACCTAAGGCACCCCTAACATCTTTAATTCAGCCTATGACTCCAAAGTTAAGTTTTAATCAGATTTTGTCACTCAGAAGCATTCTCAGTTTTACTCTGGGATATGAGAATAGGTTGCATCCTCCAATCCTCTAAATCCCCAGCTTTATGATCATCTATCATTTCTTCTCATCTTTGCTTACAAACTGGCCAGTCCTTTTGTGAGCTCATTTCTTTTTCTGTATCACCATGTCAGATGTAGCCAACAGGACATGCTAGTAATGCTGTTTCCTAATCTCTTTGCCTAAGATCACAAAGTCACTCAGTATATTACCTGCTTTGTATGTTACTATGCTATTTCAAATCCTGAAGATGATGCTGTGAAAGTGCCACACTCAATATGCCAGCAAATCTGGAAAAGTCAGCAGTGGCCACAGGACTGGAAAAGGTCAGTTTTCATTCCAATTCCAAAGAAAGGCAATGCCAAAGAATGCTCAAACTACCGCACAATTGCACTCACTCATCTCACACACTAGTAAAGTAATGCTCAAAATTCTCCAAGCCAGGCTTCAGCAATACGTGAACCGTGAACTCCCTGATGTTCAAGCTGGTTTTAGAAAAGGCAGAGGAACCAGAGATCAAATTGCCAACATCCACTGGATCATGGAAAAAGCAAGAGAGTTCCAGAAAAACATCTATTTCTGCTTTATTGACTATGCCAAAGCCTTTGACTGTGTGGATCACAATAAACTGTGGAAAATTCTCAAAGTGATGGGAATACCAGACCACCTGACCTGCCTCTTGAGAAATCTGTATGCAGGTCAGGAAGCAACGGTTAGAACTGGACATGGAACAACAGACTGGTTCCAAATAGGAAAAGGAGTACGTCAAGGCTGTATATTGTCACCCTGCTTATTTAACTTCTATGCAGAGTACATCATGGGAAACGCTGGGCTGGAAGAAGCACAAGCTGGAATCAAGATTGCCGGGAGAAATATCAATCACCTCAGATATGCAGATGACACCACCCTTATGGCAGAAAGTGAAGAGGAACTAAAAAGCCTCCTGACGAAAGTGAAAGTGGAGAGTGAAAAAGTTGACTTAAACTCAACATTCAGAAAACTAAGATCATGGCATTCGGTCCCATCACTTCCTGGGAAATAAACGGGGAAACAGTGGAAACAGTGTCAGACTTTATTTTGGGGGGCTCCAAAATCACTGCAGATGGTGACTGCAGCCATGAAATTAAAAGACGCTTACTCCTTGGAAGAAAAGTTATGACCAACCTAGATAGCATATTCAAAAGCAGAGACATTACTTTGCCGACTAAGGTCCGTCTAGTCAAGGCTATGGTTTTTCCAGTGGTCATGTATGGATGTGAGAGTTGGATGGTGAAGAAAGCTGCGCACCAAAGAATCGATGTGTTTGAACTGTGGTGTTGGAGAAGACTCTTGAGAGTCCCTTGGACTCCAAGGAGATCAGCCCTGGGATTTCTTTGGAGGGAATGATGCTAAAGCTGAAACTCCAGTACTTTGGCCACTTCATGTAAAGAGTTGACTCATTGGAAAAGACTGTGATGCTGGGAGGGATTGGGGGCAGGAGGAGAAGGGGACGACCGAGGATGAGATGGCTGGATGGCATCACTCTCAATGGACGTGAGTCTGAGTGAACTCTGGGAGTTAGTGATGGACAGGGAGGCCTGGCGTGCTGTGATTCATGGGGTTGCAAAGAGTCGGACACGACTGAGTGACTGAACTGAATTGAACTGTAGCTATGCTTCACCACTGCACAGTGCTTTGTGATCCTTCTGGCCTCTGAACAACAGTTTTTTGTTATCCACCATTCTGCCACCAAGTCAGCAGGGCATAAGTTAAAGATTTAGTTACAGCAGCATCTGCTTTGAGGTAACAATCTCTAAACCTCTATGACTGAAAAAAAGTTATTTTTGTTCATGTTACCTAGTTTTACATTGGCTATGGGTTCAGTTCAATCACTCAGTCGGGTCTGACTCTTTGAGACCCCCTGCACTACCGCATGCCAGGCTTCCCTGTCCGTCACCAACTCCCAGAGCTTACTCAAACTCGTGTCCATTGAGTCAGTGACGCCGTCCAACCGTCTCATCCTCTGTTGCCCCCTTCTCCTCTTGCCTTCAATCTTTCCCAGCATCAGGGTCTTTTCCAATGAGCCAGTTCTTCTCATCAGGTGGCCAAAGTATTGGAGTTTCAGCATCAGCATTAGTCTTTCTAATGAATATTCAGGACTGATTTCCTTCAGGATGGACTGGTTGGATCTCCTTTCAGTCCAAGGGCCTCTCAAGAATCTTCTCCAACACCACAGTTCAAAAGCATTGCTTCTTTGGTACCCAGCTTTCTTTATAGTCCAACTCTCATATCCATACATGACTACTGGAAAAACCATAGCTTTGATTAGACGGACCTTTGTTGGCAAAGTAATGTCTCTGCTTTTTAATATGTTGTCTGGTCTATGCATTAGCTGAAGCTTTATTCCCTGTGTCTTCTTCCAGAATGAAGAGAGTAGCCCCTGTCTGGGACATGCCATGCTGTGGAAAATGGAGAAGGGTGATGGCAGAACCATGTGATGATTCTGGTCATAGGGTTTATACATCTGGGGGTCATACGGTTTAAACATCTTCAAATATATTAATTTATGCTGGATTTCTTTTCTAAGTAATTAATTTATATTTCAACCAGGAATACTTAAGACTCTCATCATTCTATACTCTTGAAACGCTTGGTATTGTCAAACTTAGTTTAACACAATTGCCAGTCAGGTGGGTACTTAGTGAGGCTTGCATTTGTATTTCTCTGTTTACATACTGCATATGTCTGTAGACCATTCATATCTCCTCCTCTGTGAAATACCTAAATATCTCTTTAAGACATTTTGCTATTGGATTATTTTAATTTTTGTACTGATTTTTAGGGAGCATTTAAAACTATGCATACACTTCCATTTTTCCATTATTAGTTATATGTGTTTCAGATATAGTCTCCTGTGATGTCTTTTTACTTTCAAAATAGTGTCTCTGACAAACAGAAAACTTGAATGTAGACAAGTCCTTCAATATTTTCATTTGTAGGTAGTGTTTTTCCTATCTCACATAAATAATCCTTTTTTACACCAAAATCTTAAATGTATTATTAAATTTTTTCATGAGAATTTTGAAGTTTTGCTTTGATAATGAAGTCTTTAATTCACCTGGAATTTATTTCCGTGTACAATGTGACTAGCCTATAATTTACCCTCTTTGTACTGTTCTTCTCAGATTATTTTTTATTTCAAGTCTATATAAGATTCATAAAAAAATTGTTAAGGAATATTTCCTCTTTTTCTATTCACTGGAAAATTTTCTGTAAATTTTGAATTATATGTACCCTGAAAGTTCATTAGAAAGTCTTTTCTTTTAAAAGTTTATCAGAAAGTTCATCAGAAAGTTTCTTTTCTTTTAAAAAAGTCTTTATTGTTGATTTATTTCATATAATCATAGAACTATTTAGTTGTAGTTCTTTTGAGTCACTTTGATAAAATTGAAAAAAATAGAATTCTTTAAGTTTTAAAATTTAGTGGAATAAAGTCATTCATGATAGTCTCTTATTTATTCTTTAATTTCTTTTCCACCTATAGTTATATCATTTCAATCCTTTTATTTATTATCTCCCCATTTTGCTTTTTCTTAATCAATCTTCCTAGCAATATATCTATTTTATTAATCTTTTCAAATAATAACTTCTGACTTAGATGGTGATCTGTCTTTGTTTTTTGTTATTTCCTATGATACCACATCTCTATATATTTTTTAAATATTAAAATTATTCATAGGCCATTGGGATGGGCAAGGCTGTGATACAACCACTTTTAAGATTGAAGGCAGGAGAAGGGGATGATAGAGGATGAAATGGTTGAATGGCATCACCAACTCAATGAACATGAGTTTGAGCAAACTTTGAGAGACAGTGAACAACGGACAAGCCTGGCGTGCTGTAGTCCATGGGGTTACAAAGAGTCAGATATGACTTAGCAACTAAACAATAAGAAAATCCTTAAAATGCTACCAAAAAGCTACTAGAGCTCATAAATGAATTTGGTAAAGTTATGGGATACAAAGTTAATATACAGAAATCTGTTGCATTTTTATGCACTAACAATAAAATATGAGAAAGACAAATTAAAGAATCAATCCCATTTACCATTGCATCAAAAAAGAAAAAACACCTAGGAGTAAACCTGCCTAAGGAGGCAAATGACCTGTACTTCAAAAACTATAAGATGCTGATAATATTGAAGATGGAAAGATATACCATGTTCTTGGATTGAAAAAATCAATATTGTTAAAATGACCATACTATCCAGGTCACATTGCCCCATGGGAGTGTCTGGGCCCCGATGGGGCAGCAGTGTGGGCCCATGGTGGCAAGGACACTGTTTAGGCTGTCGCAGTCATCACAGGCCAGGCTGTACTCAAGTCAGCACACCTTTCCTTCAGGGTGGCTGGAACAAAACTCCAAATACTAAGTAGACATTTCTGCAGAAAGATATAGATGGACAACAGGCACAGGAAAAGATGCTCAACATCACTAATTATTAAAGAAATGCCTGTGGTGGATTCATGTCAATCTATGCCAAAACCAATACAGAATTGTAAAGTAAAAATTAAAAATAAATAAATAAATTAAAAAAAAATAAAGAAATGCAAGTCAAAACAACAGTAAGGTATCACCTCATGTTGGTCAGAATGGCCATCATCAAAAAGTCTACAAATGATACATGCTGGAGAGGGTGTAGAGAAAAGGGAACTCTCCCATGCTATTGTAATGAGAAGGTAAATTGGTTCAGCCAGTATGGAGAAGAGTATGGAGGTTCCTTAAGAAACTAAAAACTGTTACCCTATGATCCAGGAATCCCACTCCTGGACATATATTCAGAAAGGATGAAAACTCTAACCCCAAAAGATACATGCACACCAATTTTCAAGGCGGCAATATTCACAAGAGCCAAGACATGGAAGCAATTTATTTGTCCATCAGAAGATAAGTGGACAAAGTAGATGTGGTATATACATATAATGGAATATTATTCAGCCATATAAAAAATGAAATAATTCCATTTGCAGCAACATGGATGAACCTAGAGATTATCATACAAAGTAAAGTAACCCACAGTGAAAGACAAATATCACATGATATCACTCACAGGTGGAAGGTAATGTTTTAAAAAAGATACAAATAAATTTATTTACAAAACAGACTTATTGAAAATAAACTGACAGTTATCAAAGTAGGGGAGGGATAAATTAGGAGTTTGAGATTAACAAATACACACCACCATAAATAAAATTAAAAGATGCTTACTCCTTAAAAGGAAAGTTATGACCAACCTAGATAGCATATTCAAAAGCAGAGACATTACTTTGCCAACAAAGGTCCATCTAATCAAGGCTATGGTTTTTCCTGTGGTCATGTATGGATGTGAGAGTTGGATGGTGAAGAAAGCTGAGCACTGAAGAATTGATGCTTTTGAACTGTGGTGTTGGAGAAGACTCTTTAGAGTCCCTTGGATGGCAAGGAGATCCAACCAGTCCATTCTGAAGGAGATCAGTCCTGGTTGGTCATTGGAAGGACTGATGCTAAAGCTGAAACTCCAATAGTTTGGCCACCTCATGAGAAGAGTTGACTCATTGGAAAAGACTCTGATGCTGGGAGGGATTGGGGGCAGGAGGATAAGGGGACAACAGAGGATGAGATGGTTGGATGGCATCACTGACTCAATGGACATGAGTTTGAGTAAATTCTGGGAGTTGGTGATGGACAGGGAGGCCTGGTGTGCTGCAATTCAAGGGGTCACAAAGAGTCAGACACGACTGAGTGACTGAACTGAACTGGACTGAACTGATACATAAAATAAACAGTAAGGACCTACTGTATAGCACAGGGAACCATATTCAATATCTTATAAAACCTATGATGAGCAAGAATATATATATGTACATATAACTGAATACTGTGCTGTTCATCTGAAACTATCACAATATTGTATAAACCAACTACACTTTGATGAAAAAACAGAATTCTAGTGAATGTGGCAAAACAAACAGAAAACTTATGGTTTGAAATTACATATTTTCATGGCTTTAAGAAAAACGTTTAGTCAAAAATAAAATGAAAATATTTTCAGTTCAGTTCAGTCATTCAGTCATGTTAGACTTTAGTTCTGTATGTATAATAAAGCACTAGAAAGCACTGGAGGAAAATACCTAGAACAGTTAAAGTTTGGTGACAGATTTACAACTTTCTTATACCCGTAATAAAATAGGACTCCTCTGGGGCCTCAGTGGCATTTTGTGGCACATCACAACATCAATAAACTCATATAAAGAGCCAATGATTAAAAAAAAGTCTAACATTTTATTATATAGTATTAGCATTGATTCAAATAAATAGGTACTTAATTTTCAACACAAGGTACACAAGACTGTGAACTCAATGTTACAGAAAGTGTTTTTCCAATAAGGAATTATTTAGGGCAATAGTGGATTCCCTGGAAGAAAATATCTATAGAAGCTGAATTACTCTAAGAAGGTGTATAAGATCTGTTTTTCATTCCAATCCCAAAGAAAGGCAATGCCAAAGAATGCTCAAACTACCACTCAATTGCACTCATCTCACACACTAGTAAAGTAATGCTCAAAATTCTCCAAGTCAGACTTAAACAGTGCTGTGAACTGTTGAACTTCCAGATGTTCAAGCGGGATTTAGAAAAAGCAGAGGAACCAGAAATCAAATTGCCAAAATCTGCTGGATCACTGAAAGAGCAAGAGAGTTCCAGAAAAACATCTACTTCTGCTTTATTGACTACACCAAGGCCTTTGACTGTGTGGATCACAATAAACTGTGGAAAATTCTTCAAAAGAAGGGCATAACAGACCACCTGACCTGCCTCCTGAGAAATCTGTATGCAGGTCAAGAAGCAACAGTTAGAACTGGACATGGAACAACAGACTGGTTCTAAATTAGGAAAGGAGTATATCAAGGCTGTATATTGTCACCCTGCTTATTTAACTTATATATAGAGTACATCATGAGAAACGCTGGGCTGGAGGAAGCACAGGCTGGAATCAAGATTGCTGAGAGAAATATCAATAACTTCAGATATGCAGATGACACCACCCTTATGGCAGAGAGTGAAGAAAAACTAAAGAGTCTCTTGATGAAAGTGAAAAAGGAGAGTGAAAAAGTGTTGGCTTAAAGCTCAACATTCAGAAAACAAAGATCATGGCATTCGGTCCCACCACTTCATGGGAAATAGATGGGGAAACAATGGAAACAGTGGCTGACTTTATTTTTGGGGATCCCCTCCCAAATCACTGCAGATGGTGACTGCAGCCATGAAATTAAAAGATGCTTGCTCCTTGGAAGAAAACTTATGACCAACCTACACAGCATATTTAAAAGTAGAGAAATTACTTTGCCAACAAAGTTCATCTTGGCAAAGCTGTGGTTTTTCCAGTAGTCATGTATGGATATGAGAGTTGGACTATAAAGAAAGCTGAGTGCCAAAGAATTGATGTTTTTCAATTGTGGTGTTGAAGACTCAAGTCCTTGAACAGCATGGAGATCCAACCAGTCCATCCTAAAGGAAATCAGTCCTGAATATTCATTGGAAGGACTGATGCTGAAGCTGAAGTTCCAATACTTAGGCCACCTGATGTGAAGAACTGGCTCATTGGAAAAGACTCTGATGCTGGGAAAGATTGAAGGCAGGAGGAGAAGGGGACGACAGAGGATGAGATGGTTGGTTGGCATCACCGACTCAATGGACATGAGTTTGAGTAAACCCTGGGAGTTGGTGATGGACAGGGAGGCCTGGCGTGCTGCAGTTCATGGGGTCGCAAAGCGTCAGACACGACTAGGCAACTGAACTGAACTGTAGTTTCACATAATTAATTTCATAATTTTTGCCATCATTACCTATAATTTCCTGAATATATTCTTCCAATTGGCTGGTTAAGTTTTTAATTTATTCTAAGAAGTTATATCTATGAAATAATAGTTTGGATATACTAACAATCTTTCTGGTATAAATTTACATAAACAATTAACTACTGAAATTGTAAAAATATTCACTCTACCAGTTTCCACTCCCAGTAATGTCAAACTATGTAACTTTTTCATTTGTTCTGACAAAAGACAAAAATCAGGCAAAATACTTTTAAAAATTTTATTCTGAAGGTACTGTAAAGCCAACAAGATAATGAAGAATTCCTGTTCCACAGTGCAGGAGAGGGAGATGGTCAGAGGTGAAACTGAAGTTTAGAGCTCCATTTCCCTTGGTATAGTTTTCTAATTTTGGAATAAGCACCTGAGAGGATAAGTGAAACTTTGACATTTTCATGAGGCTCTAAGAAGAAGATTTTAGTCCAGAGCCCTGCAAAGTGATGAACAGACACACTGAATACTCCTGTTTTGGGATGAGACCATAAAGGGATATATCCTAAGGAATAGGGTAAGTCAGAATAGCTAAATTCTTGTAGCTCAGCCTTGAATTATCTTAATCCTTGAAATAGAATTAAAGGAATACCAATTTATTAGTCTTTGGTATCCAAGAATGCCTGTGCACTCAGATCTTGCTGAAGTTCTCAAATGCCTTTCTACATGTGTAATATATCTCAGGCACTATATTATTCCTATAAACAATTTAAAGCTACAACTTCTAGCACATAATTTAAAAACAGCTCCATGATGAACAAGAGAATATGAGAAAAATCCAGCAGACACTACAACAGTAAAAATTAATCTGTAGGAGCTTCAGAAATAGATATAACCAAATAAAAGCTTTAAAATAAATCTGCTTCTCACATTCAAGAAGATAAAAGACAGATTAAGAAGTTTGGCAGAGAAAGAAAAACTCAATGAAATCTTTAAACCTGAAAATAAGAACTGAAATTAGCAATCAATAGATGCGTTTAATAGTAGAATATACACAATCTGAGAGATTAATAACTTGGAATATTCTTAGTAAGCCCAGTAAAAATGAAATGATAATAACAGAAAAGATGATAACAGAGGTAGAAGATGCAGTGAGAAGGTATAAGATTTTAATAGAGTCCTAAAAATGGAGGAGAAAAATGATAGACCTGAAGTACAAAGAAAAGAGAGATATAATCAGACTGAAGTGAATTTTGAAGTGATAGTAGGTGAGAATTTTCTAAAACCAGAGAAAGACATCAAGCTATCTACTCAAGAATCACTATAAATCCCAGGAAGAATATCCAAAAAAGAAATCCACACTGAGGCAGTAAATAGTAAAACTCCTAAAACCCCCAAATGGAAAAAAAAAATGAAAAGTTATAGAAACTATTACCATTAAAAGAGTGATAATCAGACACATAGCTGACTGCTCAGCAGAAACAATGAATATCACCTAAGAATGGAACAGTATCTTTATAAAGTGTTATAAAAACTTTTTTAATTTATTTTAATTGGAGGCAGATTACATTATTGTAGTGGTTTTTCCCATACATTGACATGAATCAGCCATGAGTGTACATGTGTTCCCCATCCTGAACCCCCCTCCCATCTTCCTCCCCATCCCATCCCTCTGGGTCATCCAGTGCACCAGCCCTGAGCACCCTGTATCATGCCTTGAACCTGGACTGGTAATCTGTTTTACATATGATAATATACATGTTTCAATGCTATTCTCTCAGATCATCCCACTCTCACCTTCTCCCACAGAATCTAAAAGACTGTTCTATATATCTGTGTCTATTTTGCTGTCTCACATATAGGGTTATTGTTACCATCTTTCTAAATTCCATATATATGCGTTAGTATACGGTATTGGTGTTTTTCTTTCTGGCTTACTTCACTCTGTATAATCAGCTCCAGTTTCATCCACCTCATTAGAACTGATTCAAATGTATTCTTTTTAATGGCTGAGTAATACTCCATTGTGTATATGTACCACAGCTTTCTTATCCATTCGTCTGCTGATGGACATCTAGGTTGCTTCCATGTCCTCGCTATTATAAACAGTACTGCAATGAACATCGGGGTACACGTGTCTCTTTCAATTCTGGTTTCCTCCGTGTGTATGCCCAGCAGTGGGATTGCTGGGTCATAAGGCAGTTCTATTTGTAGTTTTTTAAGGAATCTCCACACTGTTCTCCATAGTGGCTGAACTAGTTTGCATTCCCACCAACAGTGTAAGAGGGTTCCCTTTTCTCCACACCCTTTCCCGCATTTATTGTTTGTAGATTTTTGGATAGCAGCCATTCTGACTGGCATGAGATGATACCTCACTGTGGTTTTGATTTGCATTTCTCTGATAATGAGTGATGTTGAGCATCTTTTCATGTGTTTGTTAGCCATCTGTATGTCTTCTTTGGAGAAATGTCTGTTTAGTTCCTTGGCCCATTTTTTGATTGGGTCACTTTTTTTTTTCTCGAATTGAGCTGCAGGAGTTGCTTGTATATTTTTGAGATTAATTCTCTCAGTTGCTTTGTTTGCTGTTATTTTCTCCCATTCTGAAGGCTGTCTTTTCACCTTGCTTATAGTTTACTTTGTTGTGTAAAAGCTTTTAAGTTCAATTAGGTCCCATTTGTTTTTTTTTTTTGCTTTTATTTCCATTACTCTAGGAGGTGGGTCATAGAGGGTCCTGCTGTGATCTATGTCAGAGAGTGTTTTGCCTATGTTCTCCTCTAGGGGCTTTATAGTTTCTGGTCTTGTGTTTAGATCTTTAATCCATTTTGAGTTTATTTTTGTGTACAGTGTTAGAAAGTGTTCTAGTTTCATTCTTTTACAAGTGGTTGACCAGTTTTTCCAACACCTCTTGTTAAAGAGATTGTCTTTTCTCCATTGTATATTTTTGCCTCCTTTGTCAAAGATACGGTGTCCATAGGTGCGTGGATTTATCTCTGGGCTTTCTATTTTGTTCCATTGATCTATATTTCTGTCTTTGTGCCAGTACCATACTGTCTTGATGACTGTAGCATCGTAGTATAACCTGAAGTGAGGCAGGTTGATTCCTCCAGTTCCATTCTTCTTTCTCAAGATTGCTTTGGCTATTCGAGGTTTTTTGTATTTCCATACAAATTGTGAAATTATTTGTTCTAGTTCTGTGAAAAATACCGTTGGTAGCTTGATAGGGCTTGCGTTGAATCTATAGATTGCTTTGGGTAGTACACTCATTTTCACTATATTGATTCTTCCAATCCAGGAACTTGGTAAATTTCTCCATTTATTTGTGTCATCTTTGATTTCTTTCATCAGTGTTTTATAGTTTTCTATACATAGGTGTTTTGTTTCTTTAGGTAGATATATTCCTAAGTATTTATTCTTTTCGTTGCAATGGTGAATGGAATTGTTTCCTTAATTTCTCTTTCTGTTTTCTCATTGTTAGTGTATAGGAATGCAAGGGATTTCTGTGTGTTAATTTTATATCCTGCAATTTTACTATATTAATTGATTAGCTCTAGTAATTTTCTGGTAGAATCTTTAGGGTTTTCTATGTAGCAGATCATGTAATCTGCAAACAGTGAGAGTTTTATTTCTTCTTCTCCAATTTGGATTACTTTTATTTCTTTTTCTGCTCTGATTGCTGTGGCCAAAACTTCCAAAACTATGTTGAGTAGCAGTGGTGAGAGTGGGCACCCTTGCCTTGTTCCTGACCTTAGGGGAAATGCTTTCAATTTTTCACCATTGAGGATAATGTTTGCTGTGGGTTTGTCATATATAGCTTTTATTATGTTGAGGTATGTCCCTTCTATGCCTGCTTTCTGGAGAGTTTTTTATTATAAATGGATGTTGAATTTTGTCAAAGAGTTTTTATTATAAATGGATGTGAATTTTGCATCTATTGAGATAATCATATGGTTGTTATCTTTCAATTTGTTAATGTGGTGTATTACATTGGTTGATTTGTGGATATTAAAGAATCCTTGCATTCCTGGGATAAAGCCCACTTGGTCATGATGTATGATCTTTTTAATATGTTTTTGTATTCTGTTTGCTAGAGTTTTGTTAAAGATTTTTGCATCTATATTCATCAGTGATATTGGCATGTAGTTTTCTTTTTTTGTGGCATCTTTGTCTGATTTTGGTATTAGGGTGATGGTGGCCTCATAGAATGAGTTAGGAAGTTTACCTCCCTCTGCAATTTTCTGGAAGAGTTTGAGTAGGATAGGTGTTAGCTCCTCTAAATTTTTGGTAGAATTCAGCTGAGAAGCTGTCTGGTCTAGGGTTTTTGTTTGCTGGAAGGTTTCTGATTACAGTTTTGATTTCTGTGCTTGTGATGGGTCTGTTAAGATTTTCTGTTTCTTCCTGGTTCACTTTTGGAAAGTTATGCTTTTCTAAGAATTTGTCCATTTCTTCCAAGTTGTTCACTTTATTGGTATATAGTTGCTGATCGTAGTCTCTTATAATCCTTTGCGTTTCTGTGTTGTCTGTTGTGATCTCTCCATTTTCATTTCTAATTTTGTTGATTTGATTCTTCTCCCTTTGTTTCTTGATGAGTCTGGCTAATGGTTTGTCAATTTCATTTGTCTTCCCAAAGAACCAGCTTTTAGCTTTGTTGATTTTTGCTATGGTCTCTTTTGTTTCTTTTACATTTATTTCTGCCCTAATTTTTAAGATTTCTTTCCTTCTGCTAACCCTGGGGTTCTTCATTTCTTCCTTTTCTAGTTGCTTTAGGTGTAGAGTTAGGTTATTTATTTGAGTGTTTTCTTGTTTCTTGAGGTAAGCCTGTATTGCTATGAATCTTCCCCTTAGCACTGCTTTACAGTGTCCCATAGGTTTTGGGTTGTTGTGTTTTTATTTTCATTCATTTCTATGCATATTTTGATTTCTTCTATGATTTGTTGGTTATTCAGAAGCATGTTATTTAGCCTCCTTATGTTGGAATTAATATATATATATATATATATATTTCCCCTGTAACTGACATCTAATCTTACTGCATTTTGGTCAGAAAAGATACTTGGAATGATTTCAATTTTTTTTGAATTTACCAAGGCTAGACTTATGGCCCAGGATGTGATCTATCCTGGAGAAGGTTCCATGTGCACTTGAGAAAAAGGTGAAACTCCTTGTTTTGGGGTGAAATATCCTGTAGATATCAATTAGGTGTAACTGGTCCATTGTGTCATTTAAAGTTTGTGTCTCCTTGTTAATTTCCTGTTTAGTTGATCTATCCATAGGTGTGACTGGGTATTAAAGTCTCCCACTATTATTGTGTTATTGTTAATTTCCCCTTTCATACTTGTTAGCATTTGCCTTACATATTGCAGTGTTCCTATGTTGGGTGCATACATATTTATAATTGTTATATCTTCTTCTTGGATTGATCCTTTGATGATTATGTAGTGTCCTTCTTTGTCTCTTTTCACAGCCTTTATTTCAAAGGCCATTTTATCTGATATGTGTATTGCTACTCCTGCTTTTTTTGGGTCTCCATTTGTGTAAAATATCTTTTTCTAGCCCTTCACTTTCAGTCAGTATGTGTCCCTTGTTTTGAGGTGGGTCCCTTGTAGACAGCATATATAGGGGTCTTGTTTTTATATCCATTCAGACAGTCTTTGTCTTTTAGTTGGGGCATTCAACCCACTTACATTTAAGGTAATTATTGATAAGTATGATCCCATTGCCATTTACTTTGTTGTTTGGGGTTTGAGTTTATACACCCTTTCTATGTTTCCTGTCTAGAGAAGATACTTTAACATTTGTTGAAGAGCTGGTTTGGTGGTCCTGAATTCTCTCAGCTTTTGCTTGTCTGTAAAGCTTTTGAATTCTTCTTCATATTTGAATGAGATTCTTGCTGGGTAGAGTAATCTGGGCTGTAGGTTTTTCTCTTTCATCACTCTAAGTATGTGCTGCCATTCCCTTCTGGCCTGAAGAGTTTCTATTGAAAGATCAGCTGGTATCCTTATGGGAATCCCCTTGTTGTTTTTCTCTTGCTGCTTTTAATATTTGTTCTTTGTGTTTGATTTTTGTTAATTTGATTAATATGTATCTTGGGGTGTTTCACTTTGGGTTTATCCTGTTTGAGACTCTCTGGGTTTCTTGGACTTGGGTGACTATTTCCTTTCCCATTTTAGGAAACTTTTCAACTATTATCTCCTTGAGTATTTTCTCTTGGCCTTTCTTTTTGTCTTCTTCTTCTGGGACTCCTATGATTTGAAAGTTGGGGGGTTTCACATTGTCCCAGAGGTCCCTGAGGTTGTCCTCATTTCTTTTAATTATTTTTTCTTTTTTCCTCTCTGCTTCATTTATTTCTACCATTCTATCTTCTACTCCACTTATCCTATCTTCTGCCTCAGTTATTCTACTGTTGATTCCCTCCAGAGTGTTTTTGATCTCATTTACTGCATTATTCATTATTGATTGACTCCTTTTTATTTCTTCTAGGTCCTTGTTAAACATTTCTTGCATCTTCTCAATCTTTGTCTCCAGGCTATTTATCTGTAACTCCATTTTGTTTTCAAGATTTTGGATCCTTTTTACTATCATTATTCTGAATCCTTTTTCAGGTAGACTCCCTATCTCTTTCTCTTTGGTCTGGTTTTGAAGGCATTTATCATGTTCCTTTACCTGCTGAGTATTTCTCTGCCTTTTGATCTTGTTTAAATTGCTGTGTTTGGGGTAACCTTTCTGTATTCTGGCAGTTCATGGTTTCTCTTTATTGTGGAGGTTCCTCCCTGTGGATGGGGTTGGATGAATGGCTTATCAAGGCTTCCTGCTTAGGAAAGCTTACGTCAGTGTTCTGGTGGTTGGAGCTGAATTTCTTCTCTCTGGAGTGCAATGAAGTATCCAGTAGTGAGTTTTGAGATGTCTATGGGTTTGGTGTGACTTTGGGCAGTCTGTATATTAAAGCTCAGGGCTATGTTCCTGCATTGCTGGAGAATTTGCATGGTATGTCTTGCTCTGGAACTTGTTGGATCTTGAGTGGTGCTTGGTTTTGGTGTAGGTATGGAGGCTTTTGGATGATCGCTTATCAATTAAGGTTCCCTGGAGTCAGGAGCTCTCTGGTGTTTTCAGGTTTTGGGTATAAGCCTCCTGCCTCTGGTTTTCAGTCTTATTCTTGCAGTAGCCTCAAGACTTCTCCAACCATATAGCATCAATGATAAAACATCTAGGTTAATGGTGAAAAGATTCTCCACAGTGAAGGACACCCAGGGGTTCACAGAGTTACATGGAGAAGAGAAGAGGGATAGGGAGATAGAGGTGACCAGGAGGAGAAGAGGGGGAATCAAAAGAGGCGAGAGCAATCTAGCCAGTAAACAATTTCCTATGTGCTCTCCACAGTCTGGAACCCTCAGAGAGGTTCACGGAGTTACATAGAGAAGAGAAGAGGGAGGAAGGAGATAGAGGTGAGCAGGAGAAAAGGGGGAATCCAAAGGAGAGAGATTGATCTAGGCATTACTCAGTTCCCTAAGTGTTCTCCACAGCCCAGAACACACGAAGAGATTCACAGAGTTGGGTAGAGAAGAGAAGGTGGCGGGGGAGATAGACATTACCTGGGGGAGAAAAAGGAGAGTCAAAAGGGGGAGAGAGTAATCAAGCCAGTAATCACACTCCTAAGTAAAAATGTGAAAGTGCTGCACTCAATATGCCAGCAAATCTGGAAAACTCAGCAGTGGCCACAGGACTGGAAAAGGTCTGTTTTCATTCCAATCCCAAAGAAAGGCAATGCCAAAGAATGCTCAAACTACCACTCAATTGCACTCATCTTACATGCTAGTAAAGTAATGCTCAAAATTCTCCAAGCCAGGCTTCAGCAATACGTGAACTGTGAACTTCCTGATGTTCAAGCTGGTTTTAGAAAAGGCAGAGGAACCAGAGATCAAATTGCCAACATCCACTGGATCATGGAAAAAGCAAGAGAGTTCCAGAAAAACATCTATTTCTGCTTTATTGACTATGCCAAAGCCTTTGACTGTGTGGATCACAATAAACTGTGGGGAATTCTGAAAGAGATGGGAATACCAGACCACCTGACCTGCCTCTTGAGAAATCTGTATGCAGGTCAGGAAGCAACGGTTAGAACTGGACATGGAACAACAGACTGGTTCCAAATAGGAAAAGGAGTACGTCAAGGCTGTATATTGTCACCCTTCCTATTTAACTTCTATGCAGAGTACATCATGAGAAACACTGGGCTGGAAGAAACACAAGCTGGAATCAAGATTGCCAGGAGAAATATCAATAACCTCAGATATGCAGATGACACCACCCTTATGGCAGAAAGTGAAGAGGAGCTAAAAAGCCTCTTGATGAAAGTGAAAGAGGAGAGCGAAAAAGTTGGCTTAAAGCTCAACATTCAGAAAACGAAGATCATGGCATCTGGTCCCATCACTTCATGGGAAATAGATGGGGAAACAGTGGAAACAGTGTCAGACTTTATTTTGGGGGGCTCCAAAATCACTGCAGATGGTCACTGCAGCCATGAAATTCAAAGATGCTTACTCCTTGGAAGAAAAGTTATGACCAACCTAGACAGCACATTCAAAAGCAGAGACATTACTTTGCCGACTAAGGTCCGTCTAGTCAAGGCTATGGTTTTTCCTGTGGTCATGTATGGATGTAAGAGTTGGACTGTGAAGAAGGCTGAGTGCCGAAAAATTGATGCTTTTGAACTGTGGTGTTGGAGAAGACTCTTGAGAGTCCCTTGGACTGCAAGGAGATCCAACCAGTCCATTCTGAAGGAGATCAACCCTGGGATTTCTTTGGAGGGAATGATGCTGTAGCTGAAACTCCAGTATATTGGCCACCTCATGTGAAGAGTTGACTCATTGGAAAAGACTCTGATGTTGGGAGGGATTGGGGGCAGGAGGAGAAACGGACGACCGAGGATGAGATGGCTGGATGGCATCATGGACTCAATGGACATGAGTCTGAGTGAACTCCAGGAGATGGTGATGAACAGGGAGGCCTAGTGTGCTGCGATTCATGGGGTCGCAAAGAGTCGGACACGACTGAGCGACTGAACTGAACTGAAGTAAAAATGGGTACTGAAGATTGGATTGTTAAAAGTACAAAATTGATAACAAATACCATAAAGCAAAGATTAAAAATCTAGAGTAGAGTTTAGACTCTCAAAAATACAATATTAAAAAAAAAGTATAAGAAATATATATGAAGTTTGCTTTTAAAATAGGGTTTGTTTTTTTTTTAGCAAGGTAATAGTAGGTTATAAAAATGAAACTTAAAGGAATAATAGAGGACTTTATAAAAAGAAAAAAATTAAAAATGATAATAGTAAAAATATTTCTAGGAATTTCTCTGGAGCTGTTGTGGGTAGTGTGGGGTCAGTTCGGGCTCAGTTCAGTTTCAGATAGTTCCTTGTTCCAGCTTATATTTCTCAAGACCTATAGGCCCCTTCCAATGTATCTGGTGTTAACTACAGGGATTTTTCTGTTGCACCTGTCACTTCCAAATTGGTTCCCTCTGTTTGGCCTCTTCTGTTTGCAGGTCTCTTCAGTGTCTAATTTCCACCCTGACACAAGGGGGCAAAGGTGAGCTTTTGTTTAGACTCACTTGTTCAGTCATGCTGTGGGGAGGAAGGAAGACTGTAAACAAATATCACTGGTGTGTGCGGGGAGTGCTCACAGTGTCTGGGCCACACTGGGTTTGCCCCCACTCATGGCATGTGTGCTTTCCCAGTCTACACTGCTCTGGCTCCAGGTTGCTCTGCAGGGAACAGGCCCTGGGTTGTGTGCACTTCCCAGGTCTAAGCCACTCAGGTTCAAGTTCTTGGGTACTCCACAAAGGCACAGACTCGGTTGGGCCTGTGTTTTGTGCCCTTCCCTGGTCCGAGCAGTTCAGGCGACCAGGTGCTTTGGAAGCACACTCTCTGCAGGTGGCGAGTACATCTTATCACTTCCCCATCCCAGCCACTCGGATTCCTGGGTTGCAGTGAGTGTGCCCATCTCCAGTGCGCCATGTGTCTCTTCTGTGGAGCTGATCTCTGGCTTCAGCCTTCCTGGCAGATGTCATTCGTCTCCTTTTGAAGACAATGGGCTGCTTTTCTGGGTGCCTGATGTCCTCTGCCAGAGTTCAGAAGTTGTTTTGTGGAATTTGCTCAGCGTTCAAATGTTCTTTCGATGAATTTGTGGGGGAGAAAGTGGTCTCCCCGTCCTATTCCTCTGCCATCTTAGGGCTATCCCTAGAACAACTGTCAACCTCATATCTTCTGAAATTGATAGTGAAAAAAATCTTTTCAGATTGACAAAATAATTTCCCAGAAAGAGACACACTAAAATAAATATTAAAGGATGTTCTTCAGGTACAATGAAAAGTTTCCATCTCAGATGGAAACTTAGAAATGCAGGAAGTCATTAAAAGCAATGGAAAGCCTAAGTATTAGGGAGCCTGGCTCCATGTTTTGATGTTTGAATGCTAAAGGTTTTTAAACTACCCCTTCTCCCTCTTGACTTTCTGCTCCATATCTGAAAAGGTTAAGAAAAAAGTCTGGGTATTTAAAGGTTTTTAAACTACCCCTTCTCCCTCTTGACTTTCTGCTCCATATCTGAACAGGTTAAGAAAAAAGTCTGGGTATTCCCTCTGGTACCAGCGTGAGATTTGAATGATTTAGGCCCCTACTTACACACAAACCCTCATGTTAGCCCACCCTCTAACCACTATAAAAACTCCATGCTAGTCTACCTTACCTGCCTCCTGCGAAACCTGTATGCAGGTCAAGAAGCAACAGTTAGAACTGGATATGGAACAACAGAATGGTTCAAAACTGAGAAAGGAGTATGTCATGGCTGTATATTGTCACCCTGCTTATTTATCTTACATGCAGAGTACATCCTGCTAAATGCCAAGCTGGATGAAGCACAAACTGGAATCAAGATTGCCGGGAGAAATATCAATAACCTCGAATATGCAGATGACACCACACTTTTGGCAGAAAGCAAAGAGGAACTAAATAGCTTCTAGATGAAAGTCAAAGAGGAGAGTGAAAAGGCTGGCTTAAAATTCAACATTGAAAAAACTAAGATCATGGCATCTGGTCCCATCACTTCATGGCAAATAGATGGGCAAACAATGGAAACAGTGAGAGACTTCATTTTCTTGGGCAGCCATGAAATTAAAAGATGCTTGTTCCTTGAAAGATAAGATATGACCCAACTTAGACAGCATATTAAAAATCAGAGGTATTACTTTGCCAACAAAGGTCCATATAGTCAGAGCTTTGGTTTTTCTGTAGTCATGTACGGATATGAGAGTTGGACTATAAAGCTGAGTGCCGAAGAATTGATGCTTTTGAACTGTGGTGTTGGAGAAGACTCTTGAGAGCCTCTTGGATTGCAAGGAGATCCAATCAATCCATCCTAAAGGAAATCAGTCCTGAATATTCACTGGAAGGATTGATGCTGAAGCTGAAGCTCCAATAATTTGGCCACCTGATGTGAAGAACCAGCTTATTAACAAAGACCCTGATGCTGGGAAAGATTGAACACAGGAGGAGTATGGGATGACAGAGGATGAGATGGTTGGATGGCATCAACAACTCAGTGGACATGAGTTTGAGCAAGTTCTGGGACATGGTGAAGGACAGGAAAGCCTGGCGTGCTGCAGTCCATGGGGTTGCAAAGAGTTGGAAACGACTGAGCTACTGAACAATAACAAGTGTCATCTTCCTATTCTCCCAAATTTTTGAGACCATCTTAGGAGATCTGCCCTGCTCTCCTCAGTCAGCGTCATTACATAAGTAATAAACATTTTCAAACCCTGTTTAGATGTGTATGGCATCATCAGTACTGAAAACTAAACAAATTTTTGACTGAGTGGTTATTCTAGTTTTGAAAACTGACTGTAATAGCTAAATAAATGAGTAAAAAAGATTATTGGCTATGTAAGAGAGTCATAATCAGGTTTTGTTTGGCTTGTAATATATACATAAATAAGATACATACCAAATAATAGCATTTATACTTAAAAGGAAGATACATAAAATTAAATCAATCTAAGTAAAATGAGGGTGAATGAAATTATTTAATGTCTTTGATCTACTTTCATTTTCTGGGTAGAGTGTGAAAGAACCAATTGATAACTAGATTTTCATAAGCCAAGAATATATGCTATAGTAAGTAAGCCAACCACTTAATAGTAAGGGTGTATAACTTTGTGGGAAATAGAAGGGAAATAGAATAATAAAAATTTATCAATATAAATGAAGTTGAGAATGAAGAGGAGAGAAAAAAGCAGACAGAATAGAAAGCTCATAATAGAATGGTAGATTTAAACTGAAATAGCAGTAAGTATACTAAATATAAAGAGCATAATATTCCAATTAAAAAATAAACATTATCAGATTGCATTAAAAACACTACTCTTTTTGAGAGAATATCTAAAATCTACTGACATAAAAAGACTGCAAGTAAAAAAAAGTTCCATTAAATAAAAGTTTGTATAACCATAATATCAGAAAACAGAGCTTAAGAAAAAAGTAAGAATATTTTATGGAAAATTCTGTATTGTTTTTGTGTCTAATAACATAGCTTTGTGGGAGGAGAAGGGGACAACAGAGGATGAGATGGTTGGATGGCATCACCCACTTGATGGACATGAGTTTGAGTAAGCTCCAGGAGCTGGTGATGAACAGGGAAGCCTGGTATGCTGCAGTCCATGGGGTCGCAAAGAGCCAGACTCCACTGAACAACTGAACTGAACTGAACATAGCCTTCAAAGGCTATGTGAAACTGACAGCAAAAAGGGATAGATAAACACACAGTTATAGTGAAAGGTTATAATATACTTCTATTTATAATAAAAGCAAACAGAAAATCAGTTTGGATAAAGTGGAAAGACATGAAGAGTAAATGACCTAATTAACATGTATAGAATCAGACAGACAAAAATTGAATAATACACATTCTTTTTACATACACATGGAATATTTCAAAAATGTATCATATTATGAACCAAGTAAGGTTCTACAAATTTCAAGCAACAAAAAGTCATGCAAAGTATATTCTAGGGTCACAATGCAATTATATTAGAAATCAGTATCAGATATTTCCCTGGAATATTTCTGTTAATTTAGAAATTAAGAAATATATGCTTAAGTAAATTAGGGCTCAATGAAGAGAATATATTGAAGATTATAACATATTTTAACTGAAGATAAGAAAATTACTATGTATCAAAATACGTAGGATATGGTGCCATGCTTAAAGAAAATTTAAAGCTTTAAAAAGTATGAATTGAAAAGGAAAAAGAGCTAAAAGCGAGTTATGCATCTATCTTAAAAAGTTAAAAAACAATAAAATAAAATCCAAAGAAAATAGAGGGAAGGAAGAAATAAAGTTAACAGCAGAAAATGATATAAAAAATAAATAACAGAAAAGATCAACAAAATTCAGATATTGTTTCTTTTATGATATTAGTAAAATTTTTAAAACCTTATATTGATATTAATGAAAGAAAAAGAGAAAGGCATGAAAAAATCAGTACCAGCAACAAAACAGGGACATTGTTATGATCAGTATGGATTATATAAATCTGGAAAAGTTTACAGTAAGGTAATATGGACACCTTTTTGCCAATTTTGAAAATGTTTAAGTAATGGAAATTTCTAACAATATAATTTTCCAAAATTAACACAAAAAGAAGTAAAAAAACTTGAACAGCCCTATTTTCTTTAATATAATTTCTTATTTTTAATAGTGAATTCAACCAAACAATAAACAAATCCAATGCAATCCTAGAAATAAATCCAAATTCTTCCAGAGAATAGAAAAAAAGGAGTACTCCCTATCTTCTTTCATAAAACAGAATACTTTGATAATAAAACTTGACAAGGATATTAAGATAAAAGGAAAATTACAGGTAATTATATTCATATCCATAGATGTAAAAATGTTAAACTTAGCAAACTGAAACCAGTAATATATATTTACTAGTTTATATAGAATTTAAGATTGATATAATATTAAAACAGTGATTAGTGTTATTCATTACATTTGCATAAAAAAGAAAAATAATATGGTGTATATAAATGGAGACAAAGCAGTTGATAAAATTCAGCAACCATTCATATATAATTAAAAACCTTTATCAAACTAAGACAAGAAGGGAACCTCCATAATTCAATACAGGGAATGTATAAAAACAAATGAACAAAAACAAATGGAAAAAAACAAAAAAAAACACCCCTATACCAGAAAGTCATATTTAACAGTAAAATGCCAGAAGCTTTTACTCAGAAATCTGGAATAGAAAAAGAATGAAAGCAGTCACTAATTTATCTAACATTGTACTGGAAATACAGTGCAGCAAGGCAAGAAGAAGAAATATAAGGAACAAGGAATAAAAAAGAAATAAAATCATCATTCACACAAAAAAAATGCATACATAGGAAATGAAAAAAATGTACAGATAAAATTTAAAATGTGTATGTGAGTTAGGGAATTGATGAGTACAACGACAATATAACCTTTTTTAAAAAATACATTTCTTTATATCAGCAACAAACATTTAAAAAAAAAACCTTTTAATTAGCATATAAATTACACATGTGTAGTTGCTCAGTCCTATCCAGTTCTTTGAGACCACATGGACTGCAGCCCACCAGAGCCCTCTGTCCACGGGATTTCCCAGGCAAGAATACTGCAGTGGATTGCCATTCCCTTCTCTAGGGGTTCTTCCTGACCCAGGGATGGAATCCAGGTCTCCTTCATTGTAGGTAGACTTTCTACCATCTGAACCACCAGAGAAGCCCTTATAAATTATATATTTATATGTAAGTATATTTAGATTTAATAAAATATGTTAAATTCCTAGTAATAAAGTTAACTAAAAAATATGAGCAAGATCTTTACAAAAAAGTATATAAAAAAGAAAGACATTATAATGTATTATGGAGAGAAAGATCTAAATAAATGGAGAATATATTTTATTCATGGGCTGGACAACTCTATATTATAGATTATATCATTTTTCTCAGCCTGATGTATAGGTTCAATGCAACCCAAGCCAAAATAGTTATTTTAGTGTTTGTGGTGGCTTGAAACCAACCATTTTGGAAATATTTAACTTATGGAAATTGACAAATACTAACAAATCAGAGATTTTTTCCCCCCCTAGAGACCCCATTAGCCTGCACACTACTGAGCTTCTTCTAAAATTGATACAGAAATGAACAACAACAACAAAGAACCGACCAATTAAAACAGATTTGAAGAATAAGAACAAAGTGGGAAGACAAACTTTACCAGGTATCATGACTTATTATAAAGCAACAAGAATTAAGGCAATACAGTAATAGTACTGGCAAAGAATAGACAAATAGAACAATGGAATAGAATAGAGATCTCAGGCACAGACCTCTGCATATTAGGGCATAATTTATGAAAAGATGGTACTACAGAGCTGTGAAGAAAGAATAGTGTTTTCCATAAATGGTGATGTAAATAGAAAATTGCACCCTATCTAACAGCTTCTTCAAAAATTAAGTTCCAGGTGGATTATAGATTTAAATATGTCAGACTAAACAACAAAGTTGCTGGAAAATAATATAGAAATATATTTTCATGACCTTAAGATAGGAAATACCTTTCCTTTCTGCTTCATATAATTTTGTATTTTTAGAACCACATTCATATTTTCATATTTAATCATACGTAATAAAATGTCTTACATGATGCCACTTCCAAGTTTATACCTCTAGCCTAGATTTTCACCCAACTCCAGAACTATTCTTTTTTTTTTTTCCTGTATTTGATTCCTTGATTTATTGTTATTGGTTACTAAATACTTTTTAAAAAATTTATTTATTAATTGAAGAATAATTGCTTTACAGAATTTTGTTTTCTGTCAAACCTCAACATGAATCAGCCATAGGTATACATATATCCCCTCCCTTTTGAACCTCCCCCCCATCTCCTTCCCCATCCCACCCCTCCAGGTTGATACAGAGCCCCTGTTTGAGTTTCCTGATCCATACAGGAAATTCCCATTGGCTATCTATTTTACATATGGTAATGTAAGTCTCCATGTTACTCTTTCCATACATCTCACTCTCTCTTCCTAGACTTATAGATATGGAAACAGGAAATACTTCTTAAAACAACAAAAAGCACTTATTTTAAGCAATAAAAATGATTATATTAAATTAAGAACTTCTTATTAAGTGATAACCAACTCGTATCTTAGCAACAAAAGTAGTATCTAGAATATATAGAGAAAATAAATATGAAAAAGCAAAATGACCAAATAGAAAAGGGCAAGAAATCTGAGCAGATACTTTATAGGAGAGGATATCCAAATGTCCAAAAACATATCGGAAGGTGTTCATTTTCATTAAGAATCAGGACCATGCAAATTAAAGCTATAACATGATATCACTACACATATCACCAGAATGACTGAAATTTAAAATGACTGATAAGTATAAATTAGGATTTGAAGCAATCATATAACAGAAATTGGTAAAACTATGAAAATAGTTTTCATCATCACCAGTTTCAACATCTTGTAAAGCTTAATCAACAATTCTATTTTTTCACTACATATCCTACAGAAATGTGTGCATATACATCCCAAGGGACATGTACAAGAATGTTCAAATCAGTATTAATGTTAATAGTTGAAAACTGGAAGATGTATAAATATCTATCAACAACAGAATAAATAATGGCATATGCAGCAATATAATACTATGCAGCAATGAAAATGAAAAAAACTAGAGCTACATCCAACATCATGGATGAATCTCATAAGCAAAAACTAAAACAGCCAGGCACAAATAATACATAATACACAGTTCCATTCACAAATAATTTAAATCATCATCAAAACTAACTTGATGGTATTGAGGAGTGCATCTAAATATACAAAAACTAAGGAAGAGCATAGAAACTAGTATAGCAACAGTTAAGATAGTGGTTCTTTGTGGGGCAGCAGAGGGTAGAGATTGGTAGGCAAATGCAGAGTTTATGGTAATATCATTTTTTTTTCTTGATTTGGTGGTAGTTACATGGGTGTTTTTTTTTTTTGACAAGTCATTAAACTCTATATCTTGTTTTATGTACATTTTTGTATGTATGTTTTATTTCCCAGTTTTAAAAAGGTTAAGAAATATTCATCTCTGTATCATCTAAAACCATTTAATGAGTCATATGAATCCTATTTGTTGAAAGCAGCCAAAATCTTTTAGTTGACTCACTTTTTATGTATTTATTTTCCATAACTGTAATTGTTTATCATAATATAGAAGGTACATAATAAATACTGAAATAAACATACATCTTTTAAAATAAAAAAACTAATCATTTATAAATCACTTAAAATTATCTTACATACCACCAGTGGTAATTTAGGAAGCCCTACAGCAGGGTTAGATTGCCTCTGCTTTAATTTATCTGTTCCCCCAACCTTATTATCATCAAGGATCAGACTCATGAAGTGCTGCCACAAAGAATGAACCCGTGCCTGTTGGTCCAGGGCTCTGACCCCCCTGACTTAAGACTCATAGGGATAGACCATCTCTACTACGTCTAAAGCCTGGCTCTAACTCTGGTCCAAAGATCTCAGCCAAATCTTAATCTATTCTTAAAACTAGATAAGAAATACTAGGTGGGTTACTAGGGGAGATCACAAAGATAAACCCATCAGGCAGGAGGAAATGATATAAGTCATTGTCTTTGAAAGTTGATTAGCATTACTTTCAGTTTGTTTTCCATAACAAAAAGCAAAACAAAACACACTTCTAGTTTTGGGGTAGTTCCAGATAGCACTTCATAAGAATCCTTTGGAAATTCCAAGTTATTTGGAGAAACCTTGAAAAATTTACTGAGGTCAAGTTATTGTTAATAGCACAAATGCTTATATTTACCCTCTATCTCAATGATCTTTGCTTGCTTTGTGTCTTAAAATCACCATCTAAACCAATATGCTCAAATTTCAAGGTTGAGCCTTGATGTATTGATAGTTGCTTTACACTAGTTCTTGAAATGGATTAACATTTAGTAGATTTACTCTGTATGCTACCATTTGTCTCCTATCTCAGTAGGATCTTTTCCTAGTCACCAAAGATATAGCTTTTGGGGAGATGCAAATAGTCATTTGGGAGCTGATTTTCCCTTTCCCTCTGTGTCTGTCCCTGTGCCTCTGCCTCTGTCTCATCCACACACAGATTATCATTTACAATTACAAAACTAACAAGATGCTATTTTCTTTAGCATACAAATCAGGAACATAGAAAACATATGTACAAGCAACTTGAAAAGTGACCACCCTAATTGTGTCACTTACCTAGACAACAATTCCATATTTTTATGCCAACCTATAATTTACTAATTGATAAATACATTTGCATTTGTATATATGTATGTATGAATTTGTCATATGTATGTATGAATGCATACATACACTGTTATGCTTAATTAAAATATTAGCAATATTTTCCCCATTCCCCAGAAAGAGGTATTATTATTTTCCTTATTCTATAGGCAAGGGTTAGGGAATGTAAGTAATGTTCCAAGTAGTAGATGGTGTACAGCAAAGCCAAGACTGAAACCTGGTCTTCTGAGTGCCAACATCATGCTTTTTTCCAAAGTGCGTTCTTTTAAGACTTGGCACAATGTTGAATACATAATAGGTACACACAGTAATTGGTTGAAAATTTAAAACTACTTAAACATTCACTTTGAAATAAGAACAAACAGAATCTATATAGGGCAGGCTGATCTGTGTAATTGACTAGCTCTAGAAAGTATGTATTACTGTCATAGTTTGGGTTCCCACTAAGCAGAGACAGAGACAAGGCCTTGGGTTAAGGAGATGAGTTCAGGAAGGAAGAGGGAGGAAACAGGGCGAGTGAGAGATGCGAAGAAGAAAGACCAATATCAAATGCATGGCTGTGGAAACTAGGGACCTGACTTGCCAGAGCACATGAAAACTGTTCAGAATGCCTCAAAGATGGGAGGTTTAAGCATTCACAGACTTTTCATCCTCTGGCTAGGAAGTGGCAATCCACTCCAGTATTCTTGCCTGGAAAATCCCATGGACAAAGGAGCCTGGCAGGAGACAGTCCATGGGGTCTCAAAGAGTCGGACACAACTGAAGTGACTTAGTACCCAGAACAAAACTGTGTGTATGTTTTCAGTCATGTCCAACTCTTTGTGACCCCATGGACTGTCACCTGCCAGGCTCCTCTGTCCATGGAATTCTCCAGGCAAGAATACTGGTGTGGGTTGCCATTTCTGTCTCCAAAAATCTCTGTATATTGAACAAACTCCAAACTCCACTCCTCACTCTGAAATTTTAAGACCTCTGTGATCTTATCCCAAATGAACTGCCAACCAATTACTGTTTTACTCTACATCAAGAATCCTAGAATCCAATGAAACAGAACTCATCACTGTTCTCTTTAAAATTCCAATTCTGTTTCCTTACTTTTTTCACCCATGTTCCTTCTAGTTCCTCTACTGAGCATGTTCACCTCACTTCCACAGTTTTCTGGTGCTTTTATGGGAAGGTTTTAGGAGACAATTCACAAACTTCAAAATTATGCAAAATCCAAACATTTGCATGGCTTGATAAGGAAAGTAAATTAAAAGAACTCCCTTGCAGTGGTCAGAAATACATTTTACTCTGTTTTAAGTTCAGAATGTTGGCAAAATGTCAAGTCTGTTCATAACAAACTTTTCCTCTCCTTAAGACTTATTTCTCTTGCTTTTCCAGAGAAGTACTTTTCAGAAGGAATTCTGAAATTCTCTCGGACACTCACCTCCTGCTCAGCCTTCCTATACTATTCCGCAGAAAACAATCAAGCTTCTTCTCTCTGTTTCCGAGGGGCTAGTAGTTGGAGAAGGCAATGGCACCCCACTCCAGTACTCTTGCCTGGAAAATCCCATGGATGGGGGAGCCTGGTAGGCTGCAGTCCATGGGGTGGCTAAGAGTCGGACATGACTAAGAGACTTTACTTTCACTTTTCAGTTTCATGCATTGGAGAAGGAAATGGCAACCCACTCCAGTGTTCTTGCCTGAAGAATCCCAGGGACAGGGGAGCCTGGTGGGCTGCCACCTATGGGGTCGCACAGAGTTTGACACGACTGAAGTGATTTAGCAGTAGCAGTAGGAGATTGTTGCTTCTTTCTCCTTTCTTGTGTGAGACTTTGTATTCCTGATTTCCTCTCTGCCTCCCTCCTCTCCAGTCTCAGCCATCATTTGATTCTGTACAGAAAACACTGTCAGACATCAGTGGCCATCTGTAGGAAACATTTTTAAATTGTATTTCTCTACCCTGTTTTTTCTAGCCTATGTTTAAACAAATATATGGACATAATAACGTGATTAGATGTCAGAGGCATCCTCTAACATAATGTGCATGTGTACACAAACACACTTTCTGTTTAGAACTTTTAAGTTACTAGCTACTTGTGGACTCACATTTTTACTTTTGATCTGCTCTCTTCAGATTAGCTAATTCGTGACCCGTGAAACCACTCTGAGCAGGGTTGCCAGAGGGAGTCATCTCAATATCATCATTGCACTTCCAGACAAAAATCAGCCGGTTTGTCCAGGATGAGGTTGAAATGAAGTGACATAAATGCAAGTGCCTGGTGCAATACAAGAACATGGTGTTGCTCACAAGCTGTTTCTGCTCCTCTCTACACTTGCCCTCCATCAGCCTCCACATTACCTCATTTCTATGATATGTAGGGGTATAGGGTGGGTACCATCCTCCTCACAAGGATCTGGAAAGGACTAACAAGATAACAGAAGTATCCAACACAGAGCTTGGCCCTGATTACTCAGTAAATATTTGTTCCTGTTCTCCTTCAACTCGTGAGCTAATTTTGGCCAAGAACCTCTAGGCAAATATGTAATCAAGGCCTTTAGAACTTGTCTATACATCCAATTTCTTCTGTTGGAAAGCAGTATGTCATCTTGGAGCCTAGTCATTTATCCTCCTCATCTCATACCTGCACCAAAGAACTGATGCTTTTGAACTGTGGTGCTGGAGAAGACTCATGAGAGTCCCTTGGACTGCAAGGAGATCAATCTTCTAAAGGAAATCAGACCTGAATATTCACTGGAAGGACTGATGCTGAAGCTGAAGCTCTAATACTTTGGCCACCTGATGCAAAGAACTGACTCATTAGAAAAGACCCTGATGCTGGGAAAGATTGAAGGCAGGAGGAGAAGGGGGTGGCAGAGGATGAGATGGTTAGATAGCATCAATGACTCAATGGACATGAGTTTGAGCAAACTCCATGAGATAGTGAAGGATAGGGAAGCCTGGCATGCTGCAGTCCATGGGGTTGCAAAGAGTGAGGCACAACTGAGCAACTGTACAACAAATTGAACAACATCTCATACCTAGTAACTATTCCAGATTTAGAAAACAAAAAGTTGGTGATGATCCTTTAGTCATTTGATATGCAAAGTATGTTTGGTGGAACCACAGCATCAGCATCATTTGGGAAATTGTTAGAAATGCAGACTGTTGGCCCCACCTCAAACCTGCTGAAACAGAATCTGCATTTTCACAACATCCTTGAGTAGATGCACATGAAAGTCTGAGTTGCATCACTCTGGCTAAAACTCTATAACACCTAAAACTGTAAAACAACCCAAATGCTACTTATTCAACTGTAAAATGAAAAAAAATCATATGTTAGACTTGAGTAGACAAAACCTACTTTCTTGCTTTAATGTCTTTTTTGTATCAAGGGTAAATACTGCTGACACTAATGCCTTATAGAACTGTTCATAATTTGGGGGAGAAGGTGATGTGGGTTAGTGGTGGTTGAGATCACAGGCTTAGCTGTCATACAGATATGAGTTTAAATCCCCTAGTTCTATTGACTAGCTGCATGAATTGGGGTAGTTCCTCATTTATAATATGGAATTGACAATAATACTCACAGATCTTTGCAAAAATTAAAGTTATGATTATCAAGTAGGCAGCATACACTAAGCACTCAGAGAGGATGGAGGCAGTATCTATGAAATGATGTGAAGGGAAGGCCTTCTGAATATTCAGATTTCAAAACATGGATCTAATTGAACTACTGTGCTGCTCCACTGCTGATGTACAGAGGACCTCCGTCCAGGGAGAATATGATTAGGGACTTCAGCCTTCACAGGAGAATGAAATATACTTCAATAGTTTCTATTTTATTCTTCATTAATATCTGTTCTTTTTCAAGCTCCTTCAGTTGCTTTTAAAATTCTTCATTCATATGCTTAGTTTATTTATTAATCCTTCTTTAATGAAAGCACTTAATTTATGAATTTTACTCTGTATGAATTTGTTGCTGCATCTCACAAATTTTGAAATGTATTAATTTCATTAACAGTGGAAGTTTTCAGTTCTTTTTGAGAAATATATTTTTTAAATAGAGTGTTTAGTTTTCTTGCGGTTTGATACTGCTTCAGTTCAGTTCAGTCGCTCAGTCGTGTCTGACTCTTTGCGACCCCATAAATCACAGCACACCAGGCCTCCCTGTCCATCACCAACTCCCGGAAGTGAAGTGACGTGAAGTCGCTCAGTCCAACTCTTTGCGATCCCATGAACTGTAGCCTACTGGGCTCCTCCGTCCATGGGATTTTCCAGGCAAGAATACTGGAGTGGATTGCCATTTCCTTCTCCAGGGTAACTTCCCGACCCAGGGATTAAACCTGGCTCTCCCCCATTGTAGGCAGATGCTTTACCGTCTGAGCTACAAGGGAAGCCAACTTCCGGAATTCACCCCAAGCTCATGTGTATCCTGTCGGTGATGCCATCCAGCCATCTCATCCTCTGTCATCCCCTTCTCCTCCTGCCCCCAATCCCCCCCAGCATCGGGATCTTTTCCAATGAGTCAACTCTTCGCATGAGGTGGCCAAAGTACTGGAGTTTCAGCTTTAGCATCATTCCTTCCAATGAACACCTAGGACTGATCTCCTTTAGGATGGACTGTTTGGATCTCCTTGCAGTCCTAGGGGACTTTCAAGAGTCTTCTCCAACACCACAGTTCAAAAGCATCAATTCTTCAGCACTCAGCCTTCTTCACAGTCCCAACACTCACATCCATACATGACCACTGGAAAAACCATAGCCTTGACTAGACAGACCTTAGTCGGCCAAGTAATGTCTCTGCTTTTGAATATGCTATCTAGGTTGGTCATAACTTTTCTTCCAAGGAGTAAGCGTCTTTTAATTTCATGGCTGCAGTCACCATCTGCAGTGATTTAGGAGCCCAAAAAATAAAGTCTGACACTGTTTCCACTGTTTCCCCATCTATTTGCCATGAACTGATGGGACCGGATGCCGTGATCATCGTTTTCTGAATGTTGAGCTTTAAGCCAACTTTTTCACTTTCCTCTTTCACTTTCATCAAGAGGCTTTTTAGTTCCTCTTCACTTTCTGCCATAAGGGTGGTATCATCTGCATATCTGAGGTTATTGATATTTCTCCAGGCAATCTTGATTCCAGCTTGTGTTTCTTCCAGCCCAGCATTTCTCATGATGTACTCTGCATAGAAGTTAAATAAGCAGGGTGACAATATACAGCCTTGACGTACTCCTTTTCCTATTTGGAACCAGTCTGTTGTTCCATGTCCAGTTCTAACTGTTGCTTCCCGACCTGTATATAGGTTTCTCAAGAGGCAAGTCAAGTGGTCTGCTATTCCCATCTGTGTTAGTAGAGTGTAAAAATCCATATAGATTTAAACACAAAGTTATCAGTGACAGTGTTATTTCCTCTATATTTGTTTCATCAAAGTCTCAAAAAAAGGTATACTAAAGACTTCTACTATGATTGTGATTTTTTAATGTGGAATTTTTAAGTTTACTGATTTATGTATTTTATATTGAGTGCACAATGGTATCACTATATCACTGTTACAGTTTCTCTGTAATGTACATTTTATCAATGTAAAATACACGTCTCTTTTTTTTGCTGTTTTGTCTGTTATTACTACCCATTTTTTCATATTCCAGATTTTTCTTTGCCTTTCCTGTAATTTATAGCTTTTCTTTATCTTTCTACTTTAGATATGTCTCATAAATATCAAGCAGTTTTATTATATTTTGAGACCCAATCTGAAATATTTGTTGTTTAATGGTGGAGCATAACCCAAACTTGCTGAAGTAACTGGTAGCATTTGGTCTAGCTTCTATCATCTTATTTTGTATTTCTTATGATAACTCTTTTATATAGATTTACCATATTGCTTAGATTTGGGTGACATGATCTTTATATTTAGATTATAATAATTATTATTTTTGATATTTGTATTACATTTCAAAACCATATTAAACATCATTCATTCACTAAAATAGTCATTGAGTACCTACTATGTATCACATAGTTAGGACAAATTCTGCCCTAAACAAAACAGACATGGTCCTTGTTTCTGGGGGATTTTTCTTAGAAGGTGAAAAGAACAATAGACAACAAATATACAGGAAAAGGTTCAGCCAGTGATAATTACTACATAGAGAAAGAAGGGCTACATACTTCACATTGGGAGGTTAGGCAAGGTCTCTCTGAAGGGCGAACATCAATTTGATGAGAAACAGCCAATAGGGTGAAGATCAGTAATGGTTCTCCTGAGACTGGGGAAAGGAAAGCCCTAGTGTAAAGACCCTGAGATGGAAAAGTTGGTGGGTTTTTTAAAATTTATTTCTTAATTGGAGTATAATCACTTTACAATGTTGTGTTTATTTCTGCTGTACAACAATGTGAAATCAGCCATAAGTATATATATATCCCCTCCCCCTCCCAGCCCACCCCATCCCACCCACATAGTGATCACAGAACACGAGCTGAGCTCCCTGTGTTATACAGCAGCTTCCCATTAGTTATCTGTTTCACACATGGTGGTATATTATGTCAATGCTAGTCTCTCAATTTGTCCCACCTTCTGAGTTGGTTAGTTTTGAAAAACTGAAAGGAGCTGGTGCATATTAAAAGAGTGAGAAAGTGATAAAAGGTGGCAGTTACCAGATAAAGTAGGACTTCATAAATCACAGGAGTATGGCTTTTAAGTGTGATGCAAAGCTCTTGTGGGTTTTAAATTGTGGGGTTTGTTTCTGGGTCTGTTTTTGCTGTGGGGAAGGAGTAACATAATACAATTTTCTATTGTAAAAGCTCCCACTTCTGCTGTGTGGGAAACTATTCTAGGAGAAACAAGAGCATCAGTAGTACAGGTGATGGAGACAGAGAGAAGTCATCAAATTTAGGGCATGTTTTGGATATTGAGATCATAGGACCTGCTGATGGTTTGAATTTACAGTAGGTGAGTGGTAAGAACAAGAGGAGTATCACATATTATAATTAGATTTTTATTTTTAGCAATTGGGTAGATAATGGTGTATGTTTACTGAAATGGAAATGCCTGGTGGGGGGACAGGTTTGACAGACAGTGACGAATTATGAATTCTGTTTTGACTACTTTAAATTTGACATTCCCATTGAGTACTGATGGATGATGTCCAAGAGTCAGTTGGGTATACAAATTTAGAGTTCTGGAGAAAATTCAAAGCAGCAATAGAGATAGGTTTCATTGTATAAAATTGAAGAAAGAAGGTACTTAGGCCAAAGTCCTGGGGCACTCCAACAGCAGGAGGTTATGCAATTCTATTTGCAGGATATAACATAAATTCTGGGTTTCTGCTCTATTGGTCAATCTTTTCCACCTTTCTAGGTCTGAAACAGTTTTTTTCCTCCTAATTTACACTTCTTTGTTAATTTCAATAGAAATTTGGAAAGGAGGAACATTAAATACTTAGGTCCAAATAATCATCTTGAACTGGAAGTCAGTTGTAGAACAGTTAATTCTTCAGACTCAGAAAGTAAACTGAATGACTGTTATCCATACAGTTAGTGTATTAAATTGAAAGTTTCTTGAAGAAAAGCAGTTTTTTTCCCCATTATCTACACAATTCCGTATCCAAGGACAAGGAAGTCTTTCGAACACAGTTGTCTGGTTCAATCAACTATTAGTTGAATGACTATGAACTACTTCTCTTCAATAACTTTTTCTCTTCTTTAATAATAACAATAAGACAGTAATAATGGTCTAATATTACTACTAATATTAGTAATGTTTAACATACTACTAGTAAAAAATAATAGAATCAGTTAAAGGTATTTTTCTTCTTTGGCTTGAATACAACAATGTCTGTAAAACATTTAGCTTAGTGCTTGGCACAGGGTAAGAGTTAATAGACAGTAATTCTCTGAGCTCCACCCTGGGCCCCAGCTATTCTGGCAGAGGCCCTCTGTGTGACAGCAGAGTGTTGATGTGGTCAAAGAGGGAGCAGGGCCCAGATTCCAAAGTGCCTTGTAAACCAGAGTCAGGAATGTATATTTTATCCTTGTGAGAGAGGAAGCTACTAGAGATTTTTGAGAAGTGAAAAAATTTGGTTTATAGTCAGAAACAGTTTTGTTCACATTTATAGCCAGAGCTTACAGATCAATGCACCACACAGAATGTTTAATAAACACATATAAATATATAGGAACATGCAATGCTACCTGATGTCAGTTTCACCTCTACTTATGTTCTTGACTGTTTTTTATGGAAGTTCCCATGCTGCATGATTAAATGTGGTATTAATGAGGTATTCTCCCACCCCAAACCACTCCTTGAGAGTGTCTCTACTCTTATTACTACTACTGAACAAAATAATGGAGCTTAAAATCTACAACAAAGGTAGTATTTCCAAACAGAAATGTCCATCTTTTGGATAATTAACAGTATTTTGGTATCACCTAGTTTGTTACTTAGCAAAACTTCTCATTAAATTTTCCCTAATAAAAGATCTGATCATTTCTTAGTGAACATCATCCTTTGGGATGAAAAGGGAAAAGAGAATGCCTACAAATCTCTCTGGGTGTCAATAAAGTTCACACGGGAAGTAATTATCCTATTATTCACCATACTCCTAAAGCTCTGTCTGGAAAACTGCATGCAATTTTGGGCTCTTTCTATGTTAAAAAAATAAGATTGCTAATTTGGAAAGAATCCAAAGGGTAGTAATAATGACAAAAGGCTTGGAAAACATGCCATTAAACAGAGTCTAAGAGAATGGAGCAAGTACTGCCATTTGATCAGACAACTGATGAAGGCAGAAAGATTTTAAAATACCATGTGGAAAGAAACCTCCTAAAAAGATTATTTTTCTCAGTCCAGACAAATATTAGCAGTTTAAAAAGGAGAATTAAATTATGAGCCATCCAAAGCTACATGTTCAGTCAGAAAATGTAGTGGAAATGGGGAAAATGGTAAAATAACATCAGAGGACTCAGGATATTGCCATGATCCTTCCGAATATCTCAGGCTTCTTCCAAAGAACTCTTAAATCTAAATGCTGAGCAGGTACTGCTGCACATGAATTGACACAAATGGATAGGATGACAGTTCACTTAATATTAAACCTTTATGGTTATTTGTCTATGCTCAAATAGGAGAAAGGAGATGAACAAACATAAGATGACACTATTTGTGTCCACAGAAAAGCTATGGTTTTGGAGAGGAAATAGTATGTGTACAAATACCAAATAAAGAAGCTGGGGGAGGGGGGACTTCCTGCATATGGAAGCAGCCAGGCTCTAAAGCTCTGAATTTGAATCCTAGTTACCATATTGCCTCAAGATTCATCCCAGGGGTCTGATGGGACAAGAAGTCCAGTCAGAATCACTTCTTTAAAATTCTGCCACAGATACATATACATGAATCACCTTGCTGTATACTTGAAACTAATACAACATTGTAAATCAGCCATTGTTATTCAGTTGCTAAGTCATGTCTGACACTTTTGCACTTCATGGACTATAGCCTGCCAGGCTCCTCTGTCCATGAAATTTTGCAGCCAAGAATACTGGAGTGGGTTGTCATTTCCTTTACCACTGAGTCAACAGGGAAACCAAATCAACTATATTTCAATAAAAATTTTAAAAATAAAATAAAATTCAGCCTCAGAAGATACAGTTAATAGAATCCATGTGTCCTATGGGTCTGACTTCAACATTGTAAAACATTTGAAAGAAGAGTAAACATAATTAATAGATTCCACTTGTCCTATGGGTGTGACTTCAACCTTGTAAATCATTTGAATGAAGAGTTAACATGTAGTCAAATATCTTGCTGTCAACCATTCAGGTGACTATGTAGCCTTTCTTTCTTAGCTTTTCTGTCGTGATGGCTAAGTGTCAAGATGTTAATGTGCACAAAGCTGATACCCAGATTTATCAGCTAAGACATCAGGGCCCTTTACAACCAGGCCTTCAACTTCTTTTCTAACTCTCTTTTCTCCTTCCACCCCTTCCTCTTATGATTCTCCCCAAATTCTAACTGGGAAAATCCATTGTTCTCTAAACATACCCTTGTCCTGTCCTCCTTCTATGACAGCACCAACGGCATGTCTACCCACACATGCTCCCATCTTCCCAATCTCTTTATTCACGTCCTAGTCATCTAGAAAGTCCCTAAGACTCTATGACTTCCTTGAGTCACCACATGGAAGGTGACTCTCACTTAGCCCTATTCTCCCCCAGTTTTGTCTTTATACCTCAAACCTGGATGTAAAGTTTATTTTCATTTCCTGCCCACTAGCCTATAAATCCCAGAGGTCAATATTAAGTAGTACTTAATTTACTATAGTAAATAGTACTATATTTTACTCACTGTTATATTTTTCATACCACCTAGCAAAGTAAGTTTGGGCTTCCCTCATAGCTCAGGGCTTCCCTCATAGCTCAGTCAGTGAAGAATCTGCCTGCAATGCAGGAGACCTGAGTTTGATTCCTGGAGTGGGAAGATCCTCTGGAGAAGGAAATGGCAACCCACCCTAATATTCTTGCCTGGAGAATCCCATGGGTAGAGAAGCCTGGTGTGCTACAGTCCATGGGGTTGCAAGAGGCAGACATGACTTAAGGACTAAACCAACAGCCAACAAAGCAAAGTAAGTGCAACTAAGTCTCCAGTAAATGTCACTGGGTTAAAGTAAGAGTGACAGGAGACAGTCATTAATTGGTAAATAACAAGAGTGAATAAACTTACCCAGTTAGAAGATCCTCTTAAGACTATGTATACTTTTCTAAAATATGTGCTGTCGTGGGAAAATTATAAAGTAATGCATATACATTTTATAAACTGGAAAAGGAAAAATTGAAAAAAAGGAAAATATCACCATTACTCCATCGTTCAGAGGTAGCCACTGATAACATTTTAATTTGTATATTTCCTCCTAGCTTTTTAAGAGAATTTTTACATAGTTGTTATTAAACTCCATATATGTATCTATTTTCCCCCAAAGGTTATTAAAAGCTTTTGATAAGTACTTCTAATTACAGTATCAAATGCTATTGTTAAACCATATTTTACTTAACCATTCCTTAATGTTGGACATTTAAGATGGTTTTCAATTTTTTTCTAATTAAAATAATTCAATGCTGAATACCCCTGAGCAAAAAGAATTGTTTACCCATCTTTTCAGAAAATAGTGTTTAAGGGTCATTTAAGCTATTTTTTTGCTGTAAATAATCTAGCTTGGTCTTTTAATGAGTCCCTGTATTTTTTGTTTTCCTCAGCCCCGCTGAGATAATTTCCTGTCCGTTGAATCTTTGCTGCCCTGTTGACATCAGTTATGTTCTTGGCTTTTCATACTGTCCAGGTCATTTACTCAATCCCTTTCACTGGCTGCCTGGATACGTTCTGACAGATGCTTTCTAATGAAGCTGGACATATTCCATGTTCTCTAGTCACTAGTTCTTAATTGATAGGGATTTAGGGAAGATTTTTAAATGATTAAGTCTTACACTGACAGTCTCTTAGTTACTATAAAATTTAAAAATAGTTTTACTTATTTTATAAATGACTTTATGTTGTAATATTTTAAATATTTAAAAGCACTTTTACATACAGGAATCAAGATTGCTGGGAGAAATATCAATAACCTCAGATATGCAGATGACACCACCCTTATGGCAGAAAGTGAAGAGGAACTAAAAAGCCTCTTGATGAAACTGAAAGAGGAGAGTGAAAAAGTTGGCTTAAAGCTCAACATTCAGAAAACGAAGATCATGGCATCTGGTCCCATCACTTCATGGCAAATATGTGGGGAAAGAGTGGAAACAGTGTCAGACTTTATTTTTGGGGGCTCCAAAATCACTGTAGATGGTGACTGCAGCCATGAAATTAAAAGCACTTACTCCTTGGAAGAAAAGTTATGACCAACCTAGATAGCATATTCAAAAGCAGAGACATTACTTTGCCAACAAAGGTCCGTCTAGTCAAGGCTGTGGTTTTTCCAGTAGTCATGTGTGGATGTGAGAGTTGGACTGTGAAGAAAGCTGAGCACTGAAGAACTGATGCTTTTGAACTGTGGTGCTGGAGAAGACTTTTGAGAGTCCCTTTGACTGCAAGGAGATCCAACCAGTCCATTCTGAAGGAGATCAGTCCTGGGTATTCTTTGGAAGAAATGATGCTGAAGCTGAAACTCCAATACTTTGGCCACCTCATGTGAAGAGTTGACTCATTGGAAACGACCCTGATGCTGGGAGGGATTGGGGGCAGGAGGAGAAAGGGATGACAGAGGATGAGATGGCTGGATGGCATCACCGACTCAATGGACATGAGTTTGAGTGAATTCCAGGAGTTGGTGATGGACAGGGAGGCCTGGCATGCTGCGATTCATGGGGTCGCAAAGAGTCGGACACAACTGAGCGACTGAACTGAACTGAACTTACATGCATTAGTTTTTATAAAAATAATAAGCAAATGTTATTAGTTCTTTACAGACAAGGAATCTAAGGCTCTGAGAAACCAAAAAAATCCCCCCCAAACCAACCATATTAGTTTTCTATTGCTGATATAACAAATTACCACAAACCTAGCAGCTTTAAACATAACAAATTTATTACGTTATAATTCTAGAAGTCTCAGTGGGCTAAAATCAAGGTGTGGCAAGGCTATATTCCTTTCTGGAGGTTCAGGGAAGAATTAGCGTGCTTCCTGTTTCCAGTTGCTAGATGCTGCCCGTATACTTTGGGTCATGGCCTCTTCTTTATCTTTAAAACCAACAGGCTGATTCATTTCTTATATTATAACATATCTGACACCAACTCTCCCACCTCCCTCTTTAGAAGGACCCTTGGGGTTACTTGTGGTTTACTAAAATACTCCAGGATAAGCTCTTTACCTTAAAATTCTTGTCTAAATCACATCTACAAGTTTATTTGTTTTTGTTTGTCATGTAAGCTTACATATTCATAGGTTTTGAGGATTAGAATACAGATATTTCTGAGGGGCAATTAATCCAAATAATACAACTACTCACATCAGAAGCAAAAGCTATAGACTTAATGTGCTATTGCTACATTATATTAAGCAAAGTGAATAGAGAGCCCCACAATTTAACGACCACAAAAGCTACAATCCATACACCTACACAGAAAATCATTCTTAAGCAAGGGCATATTTGTAACACAAAGTGTAGGTTTCATGTGCCATACATTAATGTATTTGCCCAACTTAAAATGTATATTTATTCAATTTGGATAACTCCTTTTCCTATTGTATGGTAAATCTGAAACTGCTGTGTCTCTAAATGTACACAATAAAGGATTTTAAAAAATTACATCCTAATAGTAGTCATGCTTACTGCTCACACGTTGGTGTGGTTTAATTAGTATAATTAGTCTTATGTATATAAGACTGCCCAAAATGTCCCTGACAGCTAAAAAGCAACCAGCCACATAAATGCCTAGTGGACAACTTTGCATGTAACAGCCATGCAACTGGCGATTTATTTTTTTGCATGGCTGTCAGAAAAATGCAAAATCTGGCACTTCAGATTTCACTTTCTGAAATAAAGACCAATTATAATACAATTCTACATTAACTTGGCTTTCATCTGAGAATTTTGCTTTATTGGATGATTGGATAATAAACGTAAGGTTACTTCTTATTGAGTGAATACCACTATGACTAATGTTAAATGGAAATCATTACATAGCTTGTTGTTTATAACGTCTCTTGCTCTGGATCAGTTCAGTTCCGTCGCTCAGTCGTGTCCGACTCTTTGCGACCCCATGAATCGCAGCACGCCAGGCCTCCCTGTCCATCACCAACTCCCAGAGTTCACTCAAACTCACGTCCATCGAGTCGGTGATGCCATCCAGCCATCTCATCCTCTGTCGTCCCCTTCTCCTCCTGCCCCCAATCCCTTCCAGCATCAGAGTCTTTTCCAATGAGTCAACTCTTCGCATGAGATGGCCAAAGTACTGGAATTTCAGCTTTAGCATCATTCCTTCCAAAGAAATCCCAGGGCTGATCTCCTTCGGAATGGACTGGTTGGATCTCCTTGCAGTCCAAGGGACTCTCAAGAGTCTACTCCAACACCACAGTTCAAAAGCATCAATTCTTCGGCACTCAGCTTTCTTCACAGTCCAACACTCACATCCATACATGACCACAGGGAAAACCATAGCCTTGACTAGACAGACCTTTGCTGGCAAAGTAATGTCTCTGCTTTTGAATATGCTGTCTAGGTTGGTCATAACTTTCCTTCCAAGGAGTAAGTGTCTTAATTTCATGGCTGCAATCACCATCTGCAGTGATTTCAGGGCCCCCCCAAAATAAAGTCTGACACTGTTTCCACTGTTTCCCCATCTATTTGCCATGAAGTGATGGGACCGGATGCCATGATCTTCTTTTTCTGAATGTTGAGCTGTAAGCCAACTTTTTCACTCTCCTCTTTCAGTTTCAGCAAGAGGCTTTTTAGTTCCTCTTCACTTTCTGCCATAAGGGTGGTGTCATCTGCATATCTGAGGTTATTGATATTTCTCCCAGAAATCTTGATTCCAGCTTGTGCTTCCTCCAGCCCAGAGTTTCTCATGTATATATATTTTTATATCTGTGTGGGCTTCTCTTTTTGCAATATGAATTCTTGGAAATGGGGATCTTTCCTCTCACATTGTCAGGCCACAAACAGGGGATTACAGTTGCTACATAATTCACTTTGAAGGCACCAACCACCCATAGTTTATGGGAAAGCCAAAAGGAAACATGATGGATAAAGTCTTAAATATAAAGTGACATGAATGATAATTAAAAAGTAATTTTTCATATTAAGTCTGTTGCTTTGTTTTCATATACCAAATTTTGCAAAAAGTATTTTCAAGAGTTCTTATATCTTTACCACTTAAAAACTAATATCTACTGAAACTAACTTAAGATTCACATAATCTTTGTTATATTTATAAAGTCAAATCCTTAACAAAAGGTACAGTTAGTCATAAATAACAGAACATTTGCAAAGTCCCTTCCCTTAAAAAGTTTTGGAGTAATTTCCCTTGAAAAGTTTTGGAGATAGATTTCTAAAGAGAATTTCTCTCTCCCAAGCAACATAGAGAACTCTGGTTGTTTTTTAAAAATTGCTTACAATTGAATATCTAAAAATGAAAATATTTATTTTTTAACTTAATGGAATATCAGAGGAGACTTATTATCAGGTATATACATACCTAGCATAAAGAATATATAGTGATAAAGGGATGTACATGCAACTAAATATGATATTTTCATATTTGGAACAGGTGGACCTTTCAAAAAAAAGATTCCTAATTATTCCTATACTGTTGAAATTATTTTAATTTTGCATTTCAGCAGATATATTTGTATGCTGGAAACAGGTGTTCATCAAAAGACGGTGATAAAGAGACACTGCATTCAGGGCTTGGAGCCTAGCCTGCATGGTGTGATGACAGATAAATTAGAAAAATCCTGCTAAACATCTCTACACTTCAGAAGGAGATTACACCTTTTTAAAAAGGCAAAACATGTGGTTCAATTACTTATTGTCTTGGCATGTGGTTATGATGAAAGACTGAGTCTTAAACATCAATAGAGCTAAACTAACATCCCAGATGGGCTTCAGAAGAGGGGACTCCTGCAGCAATCCACCTGCACAAAAAGCAACTGGGAAAAAAATTAAAGATGCGTTTCTTCCCCTCCCCTGTTTAATTTGTTTCTTTATATTAAATAGCCATTTAATGACTAACATGATCTTTGGGGAAAAAATAAGAGCAAAGAACCTTTATATAAATGTATTTTCTGGGAGATCCAGCATGAGGTAGGTTTATTTGCAGCTCTCTGAGGAATGACATGCAAGTCTCACACGGGTCCTAGAGTGGTAACAGCTAATCACAAAGCTCAGGGGAGGAAAGGCAATGTGGATTTGCACAGTGCATAGGACTACAGAGACAACATGCTGTGTGACCTTAGGTAAACAACAGAACCTCTCTGGGTCTCACATTTTTACATACACAAATTATTGAATTTGTGCTTCCATGTGGTCTCATGCTGCTACAATCTGAATATAATCTTCCCTTCAGTTTGAAAACATACAAAGTAAATGCCACTGGGAGGCAAACAACATGGAAATTTAGTGGAGACCAACATTTCTCCACAAGGCATTTCTACATTCAGACGTGACTAGAATACCCCAACAGTCTTTCAGGTGTTCAGTACTCTGATATAAATTGGTCCAAAATTAGTAGTCAGGTATAGGGATTAAGGAAGAGAAATGAGAGGATAAAGAGGAAAATTATAATCTATTAATTACGTGCATTATACAAATTTCACATTGAACTCAACCCAAAACTCTTCAAAGTAAATATTACTAGTCCATTGTACCTAAAGCTAAAATAATGATCACTAGCACCTATTGAGCCAGAATCAGGCTAAGCATCTTTCATTTAACATTTATTGGCATTCTATTAGGTAAATTCAGAAATAACACCATTTATTTGCCACTACTGTCCTCTCAAATACCAAAATAAATGTAATCTTATGAGGAAGCCTTGAAAATATGCTCTGAACTATGTTAAGGGATTTGCCAAGCTTTATTTAATCTTTCTGACAATTACATGAGTTGATTGGTTGTTATGTCTCTATTTAACAAATGAGGAAACTGAGGCTTAAAGAGGCAGAAAAATTTTCCCAAGATCAAACAATAAATGACAGAACCAAGAAGATGGAGGAAAATCTTATAATCTCTGTGGTGGTGGTGGTTTAGACGCTAAGTCGGGTCCAACTCTTGTGACCCCATGGACTGTAGCCTGCCAGGCGCCTCTCTCCATGGGATTCTCCAGGCAAGAATTCTGGAGTGAGTTGCCATTGCCTTCTCCAGGGGATCTTCCTGACCCAGGAATCAAACCCGGGTCTTCTACCTTGCAGGCAGATTCTTTACCGACTGAGCTATGAGGGAAGATAGTAAACTGCTATTAAAGGCTCAAAGAGATTCACTAATATAAGATCACAAAGTTAAATAGTAATCAACAGAGGTGGGAATCCCAGTTTATCATACTTCCAAGTTCTCCTTTTTAAATTTTTCTGACCAGTGTCAAAACTGAACAGCATCTAGTCATTTTCAATAAATACATGTTCAGTGCTTGTGATATTCAATGTACATTGCCAGGCTTGATAAGATTTAAAGAAGTAAGCATCATTATCCCCAAGCCAATGAGGTTTACTAACACCTTGGGGAAATCAAACAACCATTTATGAAACATTTCAGAAAAACCATAAGAGTGCACAGGTAAGCGTCAAAAGAATCTGTAGGTGCAATATGTGCTGAAGGACAACAGAGAGAGGGAACTCACGTGGAGTGAGACACTGAGACAAATCATGAGAGACTATGAGGATTGGCAGGACTTTTGAAGACTGGGATAGAAAGAGAGCAAGATGACCATTTGACTGGAATAGTCTTGGACATTCCCTGGATGCAAAGACTAAGAACAGAGAAGGAACATGGTAAGGGATTGTCTTAACATGAAAGAGTTGGCGATTCAGTTAGGAAGATATGTTGGGACCAGATTTTAGAATCTGAGTGCAAAATTCGGCATGCAAACATTCAGAATTCCTAAGCAGCAGGGTGATATGATTTACCTCAGATGATGAAGACTACACCATCATTGCTGTCTCTTGGGGAAAAAAAATCTTGAGGGAAGAAAAGAATGAGTTCTTCTTAGTATAAAGACTGGTAATAGAGGAATTTCTGGCCCAATTTTTAAAGGTTCTTTTGTTGCTGTTTTTTAAAATATAATAAATATATGTAGTAAAAAAATTAGAAAATGTGGTATAAAGAGAGCAAAAAACACCCATGACCCTACCACTCAGAGATCATCATTATTCATGCTTGGGTGCATTTCAATTTAGTAATTCAATAAATATTTATTGAGCATCTACTATCTGTCATATATCACTCTAGGTGCAAAGTCTACAGCAGTGAAGAAAAAAACTCCCAAATTACCACCTATATCTTCCATATAGATATGAAATAGATGTGAAATAAGGTACACTTTTTAAAATCTGTTTTTCCTTATTTTTAGGTTGAGCTTAAGAGAATTCCAGAAAAACATCTACTCCTGCTTCACTGACTACACTAAAGCTTTTGGCTGTGTGGATCACAACAAACTGTGGAAAATTATGAAATAGATGGGAATACCAGACCACCTGATCTGCCTCCTGAGAAACCTATATGCAGGTCAAGAAGCAACAGTTAGAACCAGAATGGAACTAATTTAACTGGTTCCAAATTGGGAAAGGAGTATGCCAAGGCTGTATATTGTCACCCTGCTCATTTAATGTATGTGCAGAGTACATCCTATGAAATGCTGGGCTGGATGAAGCACAAGCTGGAATCAAAATTGCCAGGAGAAGTATCAATAACCTCAGATATGCAGATGACACCACCCTTATGGCAGAAAGTGAAGAGGAACTAAAAAGCCTCTTGATGAAAGTGAAAGAGGAGAGTTAAAAAGTTGGCTTAAAACTCAACATTCAAAAAACGAAGATCATGACATCCGGACACATCACTTCATGGCAAATAGATGGCGAAACAATGGAAAAACAGTGACAGACTTAATTTTCTTGGACTCCAAAATCACTGCAGATGGTGACTGCAGCCATGAAATTAAAAGACACTTGCTCCTTGGAAAAAAATTATGACCAAAATAGACAGCATATTAAAAAGCAGAGATAATATGACTTTGCCGACAAAGGTCCATCTAGCCAAAGCTATGGTTTTTTCAGTAGTCATGTATGGATGTGAGAGTTGGACCACAAAGAAAGCTGAGCACCCAAGAATTGATACTTTTGAACTGTGGTGTTGGAGAAGACTCTTGAGAGTCCCTTGGACTACAAGGAGATCAAACCAGTCCATCCTAAAGGAAACCAGTCCTGAACATTCACTGGAAGGACTGATGCTGAAGCTGAAGCTCCAGTACTTTGGCTATCTGATGCAAAGAACTGATTCATTGGAAAAGACCCTGATGCTGGAAAAGATTGAAGGCAGGAAGAAAAGGGAATGACAGAGGATGAGATTGTTGGATGGCATCACCTACTCAATGTATGAGTTTAAGCAAGCTCCAGGAGTTGGTGATGGACAGGGAAGCCTGGTATGCTGCAGTCCATGGGGTCATAAAGAGACGGACATGACTAAGCAACTGAACTAAGAAATTCAAAATTCTATTTATAAGTTTGGAGATGTCAGAAATAATTTATAAGGGAATTTTGGTAATGCTCAATCACATTTGCAGATAATTAAACACCTTCAAACGTTTAACTATTTACACACTTAATATATAGATATGTTTTTAGGTACTTCAGTTACCTGATTCAACAAATCTAACTTTTCTAGGTGCAGAAATAAATTGAAGTTACAAAGTTATAATAGACCCAAATTAATAAATTTGGAATAGACTCTAATACAGCAAGTTAATTTCAATACTTCCAAATATATAAGATACTAAATATGTACATGTAACTTGTAAACACAAAAATATTTCTATATTATAGTTTTGATTCTTTTTGCCCCTTCATACTTAATTATAATTTTCCTGGTTGAAACAAGCATAATAAGGGATAACAATTTCCATGGAAATTAAGTGGGGTTACTGAATCTTTCTAGACTGAAAATTATGAACCCTCTTATTCTGGTAACTGAGATTATTTTTATAACCAGAGTTCTTGGCCTAATATGAGAGCTAGGCCATGCCTGTTGACATCCAGAATGAGTCCTGTTGCTTATTCTGGTTACCAGACTGTGTCCCCCTCTACAGCCATTATTTACAATTTAAAAATTGAATTATAAATTTAACTGCTCTTGTTCACATATCATTGAATTCAAGTTTGACATGCTATCTGCTTTGTTATTTTCTCTATTATTACATTACTTTGTTCATTCTTTATTCTTTTTCATTTCATTTTTTTTTTTTTTTTTGGCATCTTGCACCACGCTTATTTTGTCCTATACTTGTGTCTCTGGTAATCTGGAAAATATTCTGTTTGAATTTTCTAGTGATTAAGTTTAACACACACACACGCACATTTTTTCCCATAGTGAAACAGCATCTAATAACTCCTGAATTAGATGAGAAATAGCACGCTTCACTTCTTCCTTGTCCCTCACTCAACCATTTCCCAACTTTTTTGATATCTGGCATTCTGGGTTCAGATATTAGTATTAGTAGTAGTAATAGCAGTAGTTATAGTAGTAGCATAGTCTATGTACTTAACTATCTCTACATGTTATTGGTGATATAATGGAAACCTGTAGGGCAGGGAGGCAAGATGCATATGCTCCATTAAACATTTTGCCAAGAAGGCCATTTTTAGTTTCTTAATATGTTTGACAAATTACTTTCCAGGAAAGTTGCACTAATACACAACCTCACAAACTATTCAGTGAGGGTACCTATCTCATTACATTCTAAAGAACTTACCATTACTTTAGGAACTTTTATCTATTTGATAGATAGAAATGGCATTTAGTCATTATTTTCATTTTTTTTTTAATCTAAGGGAAAAATTGTAGTTAGGAACTACAATTCCAATGATCTTCTTCTGATGAAGTGCAATTACTCATGAAGGAACCCTCATAAGTTGAATAGGTTTGATTCAGGATCTTGCCTGAAACGTTACTAATTAATTTCCTAAGGGACTATTTTATAATCTTTTCTACCGGGTATTTTCTGGGCATTTAGAGCCAGAATAAAAATGTCCAATGAGTGACAGTTGTTTTTAATACCACGAATCCCTGTACTCACTCTTAGCCATTGAACTCTGGCATTGTGCTATATGAATTCTCATAAAGTAAATAAATTAATCAGTAAATTCATGTTAATAGAAAACCATAGTCACAATAACTAATTTATAAAACTTGTGGTATTGGCAAATATTATGATAAGATATATTAACCCAATAGGGTTCTGCAAACAAGTTCTGATTTGCAGAACTAACCAACACAATACCAATAATGTCACATGAAATATTCACATTAGAAATGTTGACTGAAGTGATTGAAAGTCATTCACTTAAAACTAATAAGTAAGCACACATATTAGTCCTCATAATACTGGATGCTGCTGCTGCTGCTAAGTTGCTTCAGTCATGTCCGACTCTGTGCGACCCCATAGACGGCAGCTCACCAGGCTCCCCTGTCCCTGGGATTCTCCAGGCAAGAACACTAGAGTGGGTTGCCATTTCCTTCTCCAATGCATGAAAGTGAAACGTGAAAGTGAAGTCGCTCAGTCGTGTCTGACTCTTCGCAACCCCAGGGACTGCAGCCCACCAGGCTCCTCCGTCCACGGGATATTCCAGGCAAGAGTACTGGAGTGGGGTGCCATTGCCCTCTCTGTAATACTAGGTAGTCATATCCAATTTAGCAGTGTTCTTTTACATTCTTCATCAACAGAATAAAAATTAGCTACCAACTTCACTGACAAACAGAGTAATGTATATATTTCTATGTGAGTGGTAAAACCAGGAACAGCATTTCAAACAGGAGGGACAGCATGAGCAAACACATGAAGGCCATGGGGACTGAAGTGGACTCAAGCTAGTCTTGTAAGACTTGAGGTGTATATGAGACCTCTTGCAAGGGCAAACTTTATTCTGATAACTTCTACTACAGTATCATGTTTTTAACCTTTAAACTTGGTTTGGACAAGAATTCCAAAGAGAGAAAAGATATCATGGAGTAACTTACCAAGAAACTATTCAGATGTGGTTAAATGAAGGCTGCAACATACTTACCACATGTAAGAAAGTTTCACAGACATTCATTCACTTACTTTAGATGAGGTTGACTACACAACAATTTAGATAATATTTTACAAATATTCTCTGGTAATTAATAAAGCTAATAATAACTAAAATTAATGGCATTTTTGACAGCCACATACATTATCTCATTTTATTTTCAAAACAACTTATGAAGTCATTTTTCTGATTATATCTCTTTTATAGATGAGAACTTAACCAAGGTCATGCAGCTAAAAAGTGAAAGACTCAAGATTTGAACCCACGTTGTTGAATTCCAAAGCCCATGCTTTTAACCATTACTCTGAAGATAACAGTGATAACTTCAGGACATCAAAAAGATATTTTGACATTGAGCCCTAAATGTCTAAACCCTGTCTCTGTGTTTACTTTGTCATCAATTGGAGCTGAACATAGAGTTACTTGTGCTTAAAAAAAAGCTTTCAGTCTTGCTGTTCTCACTCTTCCTTTGCCACTCCATCCAAGATCAAGGTCACTGTGCTGAATTTGTGGCCCTACAATCACTTTCAATTCATGACCACAAATTATAATGTCCAAAACGCAGAAATATTACTGTATGGCCAAAGCTTCTAGAAAGAGAATTCTTGTTCTAATACAAATACCTGTGATAATGGCAGAAGCAAGTAGAAAATTATGGGTAAAATAAATTGCTTTTTTTGTATAAATATTATTTTTTCAAGGTCTTGTCAGTATAAAAGCCCCTTTTTCAAATCACTAGTCACTTCACCCTCTCTTTAATTTTGCCCTTTCAGTCCTTCTCCTACTTAATCAAAAGTCAAAGTTAGAAAACCACCTAAATTAACCCCTTTCCCATGACATTATCATTTCCAGTTTCCAGGAGTTATTAAGCAACCCTAAATCCAGACTGCCAATGATAAAAGAAGAGGAAGAGAAGGCATAGTAAATTAGAGACAACGGATATGAGGGGAAATGTCACTGAAGTGACGAATGCTGCACACTGGCAGACAGATACTGATTTCCTTATTCCATAAAGAGCTCTTCAACCCCACAAGAATAACACTGATGGCCCAATAGAGAGACTAGCAAAGGACATGAACAGGCTGTTCACATCAAAAGAAAATGAAGTGATTTTTATCTTTAATCATTTGAAAAGATATTCAACCTCAGTCATAAGTAAAGAAATGCAAATTAATATAATATAAGATACAGTTCAAGCTTTCAGATTGAGAGGGGGGAAGCAAACCTGGTTATGGGCAAGAAGTTACATTCATACATCATATTTGGAGCACCACTTAATATTTATCCAAAAACTTCTAGAAATATATACTATAGGTGCATCTGGCCCAGAGATACATGCTCAGGGATATTACAGTAACAATTCTAGAAGTCAATTCCTGGAAGCAACCCAAATGTCCTTTAGTTTATACCAAATGTGGTTAAAATACCTCTGGAGGTCCACACAGAGAACTGGTCAATGAGGGGAGCTAAAGAGAGGGACCAGGGTGAGGAGTGGAACAGTGAGCTATTTTCACTATATAGATTGCTGTACTTATTTTTTAAAAAGAATGTATATTAAAAATAAACCCACTAAGACAAACATTTAAAAGATGCTTTTGGAATTTTGGAAGAGAAAACCAAAGCAAAGCAGCTATAAAATTTTCAATTTCTTCCACCAAACAGAAAGTTTCCAAGGATAATGAGGACACAATCAGATAGGACTCTCTGGAAATAAGCCCTAGGATTATATACTAATTTATGTGTGATATCTTCCTAAAAGAAGACAAGTTTAGTTGTTGTCACTTCACCACTGCAGTGTCAGAATTTAACACAGAATGGTAATAGAAATAGTTCAAGTCACTACCACGAGCATTCTTTAAGATGTCTTCCATTGACCAATAATTATTTTTCTATTTTCAAAAAACTAAACTTTCAAAACCTTGGTGAAAGCTGGCTACTATAAGTCCATGACATCTAAAACATCATGTTTGTATCTCTATTACTATGCAACATCAGACTAATGGTCTTATAAATTCCTAGTGTTTGCCAAACACATTACATGGAAGATCACAGTGTTAATTTGGAAAGGGAAACAGTTTCATGGCATCTAAAGGACTGAAAAAATTACCTCTAATCCTTTTGGGAATCAAAGAGGCAATAAAGTGAAATTGAGTGCAGAAAGACTCACATTGTAAATCCATTTACTACCAAGCCTTGTTTACTCAAGGATTTATTCATGCCCGTAACTAGTCACCAAAGCTTAATAGCATGACTTTACCAGAATTTTCTTTAAAGAAGTGTCTGATATTTTTTCACAAATAGTGTTCAGCTGATTAAAGCCTAATTACACACATTGAATTAAAGGTGTGAGTACATAATAAAATGTTCTAGCTAAAAGGAATCTGTGCTGGTGTTTGATTTCCAGCTAGTAATTTGGCTGGAATAAAATGGAAACAAGAAAGCAGAATTGTTTAAAAGGTACAGCTTTATGACAACACGCATTTCTAAAACTGGAAAAAGAAATAGACAAATATATGGCGCACCTTCCAAATGAAACGTGCTGAAATCTAAAACAGCCTTTTTTATTCCCAACATTTATAATAATAATAATAATAATATAAGCCACACTCACAGAGGCCAACAGCCAGAAAAAAACATATTTCCATTTTAACGCCTTTAGATGATCAAAGCATCAGCTTAATATAATCAGCTGAAATCCATTTACCCGCGAGCTTGCCACTGTGCCCAGGGACTGCTTTCCCTTCCAGCCCTATCTATTCTGGAACAGGTGCTATACTAGTAAATTAATTAGTCTGTGGAGAAGCACCTTGTTCTCCATCTCTGCAGGCCTCTTGTGGGTCAGGGCCTTGAAGATTTCACCATCTGGGCAGAGTTTCCCCCAGAGAAACAATCAAAGCCTACAGATTGCAGCCTACAGAGGAAGGTTCAGATGACAATTAACCTTATTAGGTCTCATTTTTTACAGTTTATAGTGTGTCAACATGTTGGCTCCATAAATAATCTGCTACATCAAATAGGTGGAGAGAAATGGTTTCTCCTGTTATTAAAAGTTATAAAGCCTTCCAGAAAAGAAGTATAATATTTAAGGGAAATGGTATCATTTACAAACATCTAAATGTTAGGATTACTGAGTAGGAAGCTAGATTTCAAAGTTTGTGAAAGAAAAAAAAAAAACCCTATCATCCATTTCTTTTAGATGCAAATTCTGAGAGAGAGGAACTTCATTTTTTTCCTTTTCTATGTCTTCCAAATTTTTCTCTCAGGAAAAATATATATGGTTCCTATATATATGGTTTTATAACATCTGGCTAACTTAAATACATGTTTCTTTTCAAAACTTGTATTTTTTCTCCTGTTCCCCCAACCACAGTTATGCATATTTGATCCTGTTGTCTGGAGAATACAAAATAAAACCAGCCGAGACAATTAACATCTATAGTTTGTCACAAAATCAACAAATCTTTAAGCCTACATTTTTAATCAGAGTAAGTTTAATTAAACACTTCACAAATGGCTTTGTGGCCTGGCACACATAAAAAGGCCCACTTTTTTTCAAGTCTTCAGGGCTTCACTGGTGGTTCAGATGGTAAAGAATCTGCCTGAAAAGCAGGAGTCCTGGGTTCAATACTTGGGTTGGGAAGATCCCACAGAGAAGGAAATAACTATCATTCTAGTGTTCTTGCCTGGAGAATTCCATGGACAGAGGAGCCTTGTGGGTGTGGCAGAGTTGAACAGGATTGAGCAACTAACACTTAAGCCTTTAAGCATAATTTAAATAGAGTTTACTAACAGATCATCACAAATTCTTGTGAGAAGACTCTAAGAGTTCTTATTTACAGGTCTATCCCTTTACATTTGATAGGGTACTGGGCCCCACTAGCTCCTTCAATTCTATGACATGATTCCCAGTTAAGATTTTACACTTGGGATAGATACCTTCCCTATTGGCTTCTCCTTCTTTTGCAGCTTCCTTAGACAGCTCCAGTGGGGCCTCACGAGTCACCACTGGGTTAATGATGTGTTTGGAAGCTCGCTGACAGTGCCAGCAGCTTTGTCTTCTCATGTATCCCGTGTTGATTCACGTGTAAGCTGACAATATTTGCAAACTTGAACTGTTTGTCATTAAAGACCAGGAAACTCATTTGATTCTGCCTAAAGATAGTTCTGTGGGATTAGAACTGATGGAAAGGAAAAAAAAAAACCTTCAGAAAATGTAGATTATATAGCTTAAAAAGTAGCAGCAGACTGATATTGCCATTCTATTTAAAACAAATTTCCTTGGGAGTTACTATTGGAATTCAGATATAAAGTATTTAGTTTTGAATTTCTCCAGCCATAGCATAATGCTTATATTTGGGACATGCAAAAATGAAATTGGAGACAATGAAAACTTCATTTGCCTTCTAGTTTTGGTTAGAAGAAAATCTAAAAAATAATGAGCAAGAACAGAAAAATGTCCTTAATGTATATGAGCATTCTTATTCAGTATATGTCCTTCTGTTGTTAAATACATATTTGCCATATCAATTAGTAATATTAGCTTATATCTAACTTATTACAACTATCTTTGGTCATGATATACTATAGTGATTCTATTTTTACAAGTGTAGTTGTGATAGGAAGTTCAGTGTCATTTATAAACAAATATAAAAAGAACTTGAAGCTGGGATGGACAATGAAGTTAAGGTATCTAGGTATCAAAGAAAGCCTCTGACAAAACAGTGCCCTCTAGTGGATATACAAACTCCTGGAGTCAAAGCCATTCTCTCACATGGAATCTGGTCATGAGTTGGAAATCTGGGCACATAAAGACGTCATATTATTACTGGACACTAAGAAAAATAAGTTTACCAGTAGTCATGTATTAATGTGAGAGTTGGACCATAAAGAAGGCTGAGTGTTGAAGAACTGATGCTCTTGAACTGTGGTGTTTCAGAAGACGCTCCAGAGTCCCTTGGACAGCAAGGAGATCAAACCAGTCAGTCCTAAAGGAAATCAACCCTGAATATTCGTTGGAAGGACTGATGCTGAAACTGAAGCTCCAATACTTAGGCCACCTGATGCGAAGAGCCAACTCATTGGAAAAGACCCTGATGCTGGGAAAGATTGAAGGCAGGAGGAGAAGGGGATGACAGAGGATGAGATGGTTGGACGGCATCATCAACTCAATGGGCATGAGTTTGAGCAAGCTCTGGGAGTTGGTGATGGATAGCAAAGCCTGGTGTGCTGCAGTCCATGGGGTCACAAAGAGTCAGACACGACACAGCGAATGAACTGAACTGAAGAAAAAGAAGAGCAACATTTAGGGTAACTGCAAAGACAAGATGAGCATGCTTCATTCATATGGTAAGCACTATTGAGGGCCCACCATGAGCTAGCACCGTGTATGGGATGTATATGCTATGTGTATGGGATACAGAGAGGACTGAACAGAACTCCTGCCCTCAAGCAGCTCACGGACTAACATAATCACATTTGAGAAAAGCAAGTAGTACAGGAGGAAGAGAAATAAAAATCTGGAAAGTGAAGCTGGGTCTCCAAAAGCAAAAAAAGTGGACATTTTCATGTGGCTGTTCTTAAAAATTGATAAACCCAACCAGTCGACCAAGCATGGAAGTAGTTCTTGTGTAGCTATGATTAGTCCACCCCAAAAATGATCTGTCAAAGCTAGCAGAAGACAAAACTAGATAAACTCTGTTCCCTAGAATCCAGGACCTTTTTGTACCACTATCATTTAGAAAGAGTGGAAGATCTTTCTGAAGATCTTTCTGTAAGATATACCAGAAAGGTCAAAGTTTCTGCAGTTGTTTGAGTCCTCAGGAATAGGAAGTTTGGAGGGAAACATTTCAGAGGTCACTATTCCCTAAGACACTTTCCCATGCACTTCCTGGTAGGAATATATTAGAGTCCCATGGTGTGTAGGCACGAGAGGATCAACCCCAAATAGCACTAGTGTGCAAGATCACTACTTGGGCCTTCAAATAAATAAACAATGCAAGGGTGAATATGTCTCTTTCAGCATTAATTGCATTCTATTTTTACCTTAAACCCTAAAATGTACATCATATTAAATGTACCTGATGCTGTGTTGCATACACATATTACCATTGAGTCATAAATGCTGTGGAATTACCAGGCAAATGGAAGCAAAGGAGTTGCTTTGTTAAACAATCAAAAGCACAGATCCAACAGAATCGGAAAAGAAATGACAGATGTAACTGGTGAAGGTTTCTTCTATGATCCTCGATGATAAAAACCTTATTCCCTGGTTTGATTAATCATCCCATTTCCTATGTGATGCCACTGAACCCTAGACATATTTCCATCACAAAATATTTGTTACACTATGATGTACTCTGTTCATATACTTGTCACCTTTCACTAGATAAATTTCTCAAACCTCTTGAAAGTTAGAGACCATGTCTCTACCATTATATCTCCAGTTCCCTATTGTTCCTCGAACAACACTTAGCACAAAATAGTCACTCAATATTTCTAGTTGGGTTACTACTCAAAATATGTAATACTTTGAAAGGAATATATTATATCATTACCCAGATTTCACAGGATAAGAAGTATAAGAAGATAGTTTATAGATAAGAAAATTTCAAATGGAAAGATTATAACTGCTAATAGAACAAAAAATTTTTGAAAGTCCCATTAGAAACATCAAATACACAAAAATAAATGAAAAATAAGAAAACCAATTGCTGGCAGGACTGTGAAGAATCTGGCATATGTAAGAGTGTGCATTACTGTGAGAATGTGGCTCAACTCCAGTCTAGACAAGCACTGTTCAGATTCTTGATCTAGGAATTTTATTGGGGGATATTAACAGTGAAGACTCCAAAAAGAGACATATAGGGGGTGTTCCTCTCAATATCTCTTGGAGTAACAAAACAAAGTAAAAGAATAAAGGAAGGCTTGTAGAAAGAAAAGCTGTAGAGGGAAAATTTTAAATGACAAAGGAGAATCGAAGGAAGAAAACAAGGAAAGGAGAGAGAGCGAGATGAAAACTGGAAATAAAATAAATTGTCAAGAATAAGGAAATAGAAAAGAAAACTGATACTACAACATAAGGAGACACTATACAATCATGTATAGGACTTCCCTGGTGGTCCAGTGGCTTAAGACTCTGCCTGCCAAGGCAGGTTTGATCCCTGGAAGATCCCACATGTCACGGGGCAACTAAGCCACAACTACCAAGCCCACATACCCTAGAGCCTATGCGTCACACCAAGAGAAGCCACCACAATGAGAAACCCACATGTAGCAACTAGAGAGTAGCCCCCGACTTGCTGCAACTAGAGAAAGCAGCAATGAAGACAGAGAGCAGCCCCCAAAATTAATGAAAAGATAAACACATACTGGACAAATATATAAAGGATATATATCATACACATATATGTATGTATGCTTAGTCACTCGGTCATGTCCCACTCTTTGCAACCCCATGGACTATAGCCTGCCAGGCTTCTCTGTCCATAGGATTCTCCAGGCAAGGATTCTCCACTCCACTGGAGTGGGTTGCCATTCTCTTCTCCAGGGGATCTTCCTGACCTAGGGATCAAACTCAGGTCTCCTGCATTGCAGGCAGATTCTTTATCATCTGAGCCACCAGGGAAGCACAAAGCTAATACATATTTATAAATTAATTTATTGGGCATTATTGGTCAGGCATTGTGCTAGGCTATCAGTATAGTTAATACCTAGGACAAGCCTGCCTGGAAGATTACTTTGTACAATGTCTCACAGCTCAAATTTGCAAAAATAAACTTATTTCAAAAAAAGGGAAAAAATCTAAGTATCACCATAAAAATACACTTTATATAGCAAAAGATAATTTTTAGTGATATAAACATTTAGAATTCAAAATTCATTTTTTAAATTCCAACCACCAGAAACAATAAATATTAATAACAGCTTCTGATTTGGCTGGCATCCTACCCAGAGTTAGGGTATGGAGAATGGTCTACTCTCTAAAAAGGACTTTGACAAGGAAAGGTACTCTTACTCTCTTAAATAAACAAATGCATTTGGGGGGAAATTGAGGGAAAGTGTTGACAAGACCTTAGCCTTCATTTCAGAAAGTTTTCCTATATATACCATTGGAGAGAAGCCCTAAATGTCTCCATTAACCTCTGATCATAGCATGAGGTGAAGGGAATCATGCGAACTGAGAATATTTAAATATTCTCTCTGCATAAAAGCTGTTTAGCTGCTGGAATCATTTCCTCTCACTGTCCCTGAGCTAAAGAAGTGGATCGATCAGCAGGGGAGGTGAACAGATGCAGCTGGAGAGGAAGGGAGGCTCGGGGGAATCACATTTGAGCAGCCATGGGGAATTAGATGCCACAGGGGAGAGTTTACAGAAGCAGTTAGAAGAATGGATCCACAGAGGGAAGGGCTCAGCGAGGCAAAAGCAAGAGACAAGATGCACTCAGAGACACTCACAGCTTGTGATACTCCCTAAATACCCACAGAGTATTAGGAAGACACTTACTTCCAAGAGGGACTTAGGTAATTTCTCCTTTTCCGTTTCAGCCTACAGAAAAAATTAATACACACTTCAGCCTTCCATCTGCCCCTTTAAGCCTTCATGGCCTCTGTGATCAAGGCTCACCCAAGACACATATCCATGCTGGCAGTTCTTCTATTGCATCCTCATTTCCCAAAGGGTAAAGGCATTCATCTATATTAGGCCTTAACTATGAAAAAAGGGGGATGCCCACTACTGTTATTCTCTCTAAGTGGTAGCAGGGACTCACTCTCCCCCTCACCTTCCACAGGTGAATGCTACCTCCTGCTTCTTATCACTCAGGAAAATCCAAATGACCAAGAGTCAAGATTCTTGAAAGAATATAATTCCTGGGCAGTAGAGAGACTAGAACACATCTTGTAAATCAGAGTAAATAACAAATTAACGTTCTTCAGAAGACCTTTCAAACAAAACAAAACCAAAAAAACCCCCAAAACAAAAAAACTAGCCATCTGTGAGAAGTTGAATGTTCTGTCTGTACTTTTGGAAGTCACTGTTTATAGAACATATTAAACTTCTTTACTAGTAATGCAAATAAGCAAAAAACACTCACACTTTATAAAGATTTCATTTTATTCCTGGGGATTATCCTAGAAATTGAGGTAAAAATAATCATTTGAATTAATACAGGACTTTATTTACTGTGAATTAACAGGGCCAGGGAGGCTTGGCGTGCTGCAGTCCATGAGGTCACAAAGAATCGGACATGATCGGGCAGCTGAACAACAACAGGTGCTTTATGCTTATTATCTATTTTAATTTTTAAAGTTGGAATTTCAGAGAGTGCTTTTGTATATCATTCCCAAATTCCATTGTCAGAGGTACAGGACACCCTTGAGAACATCTGTTACCTGTACACACATATACATATAAAAATTATTGCTCATAATCACCTAGTCTTGAATCTATGGCTCTTCTAATTTCTGACAGTCCCTTCAGCACCTGGGACAGTGCTGCATTCCACCCCAACACAGGTGTTTGAAAGAATAAATGGTTGCATACTGAGGGGGAGAGCGTCAGTGCAGAGTTCTACATGTTTCAGAAGAACTCCAAAGGTTAGCCCTCAAGATGCAGGCAAAAGGAAAAATCACCCCTCTAAAAAATCTTTAAACAGCAACCATCATTCCCATGTATTAATTATAGGATTTTTTGTAGCCTTATCTCAAGCAATCACAAAAGGCACAATAATCAAACATAAGCAAAAGTTAATTTTCAAGGAACCTTTCTCCATAGAGTTTTATATGTATATGCCATTATGTTACCTTTCTGTCCCTGTGAACCAAGGTTACTAACATTGTTTGCTTTTACAAATAGCAAACGAAAAACCCAAGATGAGAAGAGGAGAAAAGAGAAGGGAATTAGTATTCACTGAACATTTAAAATGTGCCAGATAAAGTACTGATTCTTTTTTCATATTATCTTAATGTTTATAACAACCCTGAAAACTAAGTATTCTTGTTTAGCTGAGGAAACTGAAGCTCAGAACCTTAAGCAACTGATCCAAGAGGCCCAGATGATCTTAAAGCTTCTATTTACCAGGACTAACTATGAGTAAATTTGTAATTTGTTTATTTATATATACACCAAGTGTCTGTCTCTCTCTCTCTCTCACATACACACACACTGAAAGACAAAGGCCAGATGATATGTGGAGATTGGCCTCAGAGCACAGAACAGAAGTTCTTTACTTTTATAATTAAGCTAGATGAGAGCTACAGCAAAATACTGAATTCTGAGAACACCACACAGTGTTCTCTGGATGGCAGAAATAAATACAAAAGAATAGAAATATGGACGTATATCACCTCCAGAAACTGTCAAATGAGAAATCTTGAAGGCTATCTTTAGATGAAGCAACTAAAATATAGAACTCTTAGGTACCTACAGATAGGTTTTAGTCTAGTTGTTTAATGCATAGAACTCTAATAAGATTCATTTCCCTGACTTCTCCAAGTCAGTTACCAAACCTTCTCTTTGCACTATTCTAGAATTTGTGTTAATGTCTACCAAGTTTTACTCTATTTAATTACATAGCAGCCTCTCCTACAAGTTCACAGTCAAAAGCTACACCAATACACCACCCCCGAAAAAAGAAAACACTGGCAAATGCATGCAAAATTATGCATTTGTACATTTTTCTGGGAATGATATTTCATAACTTTCTTCAGACTTTCAATAGGATACGCAACTATAAAAGTAAAGAACTTCTGTTCTATGCTCTGAGGCCAATCTCCACATATCCTCTGGCCCTCAATAGTGTCAGACCAATAATGAGGGGATGGCATTCAACGGGAGTCTACAGGAAAATATGAAGTCCTATCTATGCTCTTTGGCCTCTAAGAATTTCATAGACATTAAGTTCTTTTCTTTTAGAGACAGTTCAGTGTTATGTTGAAAAGAGAAGCTTTGGAACTCTCTGCCCAGGTTCTAATTTAGACTCTACTACTTACTAGTTGCATGATCTTGGCCAATCCACTTAGCTCTCTAAACCTCAGAAAAAAATGTGGCTAATAATAATAATAGGTCCTACTTAATACTGTTGATCTAGTTAGGTAATGAGATAATGTGCTTAAAGTACTTGGCATGTAATAGCACACACCACATGTTAGCTATACGGGTGGCATTGGTGGTGATCATAACCACAGAATTCTCCCAATTACATAAATTCAGATAATATTAGTGCTCTAGTACAGCAAAACCTATGTCTGTTTATTCAACACATATTATTTATTGAGTATCTACAATGGACTGACCTGGTAAGTGGCATGGGATGAAATTCTCAAAATATATAACATTTAAAAATAAAAATGTCATATTTGAGCTTTTGAAGTTTTGTGGCTGAGAACTTTCTCTCAGAGTTGAGTTTATCCTTAGCATTTCCCTTAGTGCTTCTGAGCTATTATGGCAAATAATATCAGCTTTACTGAAATGTCTCTGACAAGGAAGATGTTCTCACAGATGGTTCAGGCCAGTGCATTTGCTTTCCAGTAGGGTCCTTACTGGGGGAAAATGGCTCAGATATGTCCCTAAATTTTGAACTGGCTTCCTTTTGATAAGGCGATGTTTTCAGCTGATTGGACTTTGTAATGTTTTTACTGCTACATGCTTTTTTAAAAAATTGTTCTTTATATGTTGAATTCTAAAACATAATTTTTCTGAGGTGCAGTTGTACTGGCAAACTATATAAACACTAAATAAGTAAATATTCTGACCAGTTTAAACAACTTGATGGCTGCTAATAAGGGCTGTGAGATGATACAGCAAAAGCCTACCAGCTGGATTTTACGTTTTATTAAGTAATTTTGGTAGAGGATTTTAATTTAAACCTGTCTATGTGCTTATTTGTGGAGAATTATATTTGTACAGAGAGTCTACATGAATTTATATAAAATCCATACTGAAGATGGTATGCATGGGGCCTTAAAAAACACAAAAGACTGTTTACAAACAAATTAAAGGCTTAAAATATGCATATATTACAGAGAAGCTCTTGTATAAAAGACTCAGAAAGCCTCAGATTCCTAATAACAAGTCTTGAATGAACGGGACTCGGCTGCTGCCTTCCTCACTGAGTTTTGGCGGGTGTATCAGGCCTTTCTACAGTGCAGTAATAATTGATGGCAGGCTGACACATTGCCCAAGGAGAGCTCTGTCAGGAGGTCTCCTGGGCCTGGGGATCAGTGTGCTTAAAATATTAGGATTTGATAGAGTTAACACTTGCCCTTGAGCAGATGGTTTTGAACACTCTGTCAACACTGCCAGTGATTACTGCAAACAGATTCTTCATCCCAGAGGGATGGGAGTGAAATGCTTTCTAGCTCCCAAGTCTCATCTAAGAGGTGTAAAAAACTTATCATTTCCAGGGTCTTCTCTCAGCTGTGAGAAGTGCAAATGTTTCCCACACACGCAGCCAGAGTCAAGAGCCTTTGCTGAGCCTGGGAATTGGTCGAACAAACTTAACCTAAATCCTTCTATTTTGTGCCTCTGAAATACTTTGGGTTTATGAAATGTCTTTTGATGAACTACCAGAAAAAAGGACTGATCATAGGCCAACACTGAAGCGTTGAATGAGGGGACGAAAGAACGGGAAAGATCCTGTGGGTACTCTGAAAACTTGAGAAGTTCAAAATTTTCAAAATAAAAATGAACACACCTATCAGTAATTTATTTTCAGTCTGGGCAAATTCATTGTGGGGTAGGAAATGACTCTTCAAAGGAAAAGCATTACCCATTCCTGTTGAGTAAACCAGTTTACAGAATTTGGAAATGAAATCATCAATGAAGGGAGATCACGGAAAGTAACTCGCAAGGATCTCCTTCAATAATGAAGGAACCAGTAAGATCAGAAGGTAGTAGCATCATTCAGGAAGGTCTTGCCTAGCAGTGCATTGTAATGAATGCCATCGCTAAATGAAACGGCCTCTGCTCTAAGTAAGAGGGACGACAGAGTTCAGAAGATAGAACCTATACTCAAAAAACCTCTGCTGTGGAAGTAGCTGATATGCGACCTCTTATCTACAGTTATTACAACTTTATTAATAGAAAATCAAGTGCAAACAGAATACTTCAATTCCCATGCTCTAGAAAAGACTGTTTAAGGTGTCTCGTCCTATATATCAGCTGATCTGTCCTGACTGCTTCTCACCCTTACTTCAAGGAGACATGCCTTCCATCACAACTGAGACTGCCAAGACCAAGAAGTAGAGAGAATTTTTTTTTTTTTTTAAGGAACAAGAGGGAAGTGTGTGAGAAACAAAGCTTAAAGATCTACAACTCCAGACCCTGGCTTTCATGCTAAAGGTTTATAACCTCTCGCTTCGTTATATCATCTTGTGTGATGTTCTGAACACCTGCACTATTAAATTCTTTTCTTAGGTTTTTTTTTTTAATAAGAAAAAATTAACAAAGTAAAATTTGTTGACAGTGTTCGCAGTCAACGCAGTGGGTGTTCCACCTATGCGCCGTCACATTTTTCATGCTCATTTCTGCAGGTGCTAAATACATGCTGACAACAACATATGTTACCAATCTTAAATTTTTTTTTTAACTTGTAATTAAGGAGTGCTCACAGCTTGAAGGAAAAAAAATACAGGTGAAAGCTGCCTCTGCCCAAAGATTTTTTCTTTTTTTCTCTCATACCTATTTACATAGTTCTTGAATGTACCATGTATGGAAAAAAAATAAGTTATCAGAATTATGATCTATATAAATAGTATCCATAAGACAAATTTGTAACAGTGCTAAAACCACATAAGCTTACTTCCTCCCCAAAACCCCACTATTCTTTCCTTGTTTTCAAATATTTTTCTTGACTCTCTGAATTTCTCTTGCTCCTTTCAATTATAGTGTTTCTGGGAAATTACACAAACCCTCCAAAAAGTATTTTCATGCTATATGACCCTCAAAGTTGTAGAAACATTCTCTAAGTAGAATACAATTCTTTGATCCTTTCATTACTTTCTGTGAACATGATCACCTCTGCATAGTTAAATAATTAATAGGAAATAATTATAGTTTTAATCCTATGCATTTTAGAGGTAATTTCTTTTTATTGGCCATTAGAGGACTGGCAGCTTCTACATTCCTCCTCTAGGGACCAGTGATGGGGTGACTGATGATGGTTTCATCAACAAGCATTACACTATTCTCTGACAGCGAGTAAGAAAGTTTAGATGTGTTTTCCAAATGTGCAGCTCCTGCTTAATCGCTCAGTCATGTCCAACTCTTTGCAACCCCACGGACTGTAGCCTGGCAGGCCCCTCTGTCCATGAGGATTCTCCAGGCAAGAATACTGGAGTGGGTTGCCATGCCATCCTCCAGGGGATCTTCCCAACCTGGGGATCAACCCCGGATGTCTATCATTGCAGGTGGATTCTTTACCCTCTGAAGTATGAAAATCACCCAGGGGAACTCAATTGCTCTACTTTTGCCCCACCCCCTTCTAAACTCCTGGCAATCAGCCAAGCTCAGTCTACCCTGAGTCTCTGCACCTCCCTTCTTACGATCTTCACAAAAACTGAGACCAGGATGGCTTCTCCTTAAGAAGTCTTTCTTGAAGACCCTATTCAATGCTTCTTCACCATGAACTTGGACATATGACCCTGCTTTGTGTGCTTTGAAGCAGTTGTCACTATTGTAAGTTACTTTTAAAAAGCTAATTTGTTTATTGTTTGTTTCTTAAGTTAAAATGTAAGCCACGTGAGGTCAGGAACTATATATTTGTCTTGTTTGCATGTAGCATAGATCCTAGCATAGAGTAAATGTTCAATAAGTATTTTTTAAATAAGTTAATGATTTGCTTAACAAAGATACTGACATGATATTGAGGCTGTTTCCCTTGGATATTCTGATTCAACAAGACTGAGATGAAGCCAAAAAATCCATAATAAAAGCACTTCAGGTGATTTGGATGATTAGGCACATTTGAGAAAAACTGTTAGTGTCTTGCTATTCACCATGGTCCATGGACCAGCAGCTTCAGCATCACTAGGGAGCTTGTCACAAATACAGATTCTCAGGCCTGTCCCAGACCCATTGAATCAGAACCTGCTTTAGCAAGATCCCTTGGTGCTCTGTGCACTGTTTAAGAAGCCCCTATCCAGGTACATGAACCAAGTCTCCCCTGTCAGTGAGATACAGACATGGAGCAATCACTAGGACACTTTGGCTGGGACTTTCACCTCGACTTGGGGGCAGGAATGGGAACTCTATGACCAAAATTACCAGCTCAGTTCATCACATGTCCCAAACTGAACATGTGATTTCTAGACTAGCAATTCTCATAGTGTGGTTCCCAGAGCAGCAGAAATCACCTAGAAAGTTGTTAGAAATACAAACTCTCTGACCCCATTTCAAACTGCATTAGAAACTCAGAGGGAGGAGTGTCCAATAATCTGACTTTTAACCAGATCTCTGGGTGAAGTTCTGATTCCTACTAAAGTTTGAGAACAATGGTTCTAGACGAGATGTTCCCAGCCCAAGGTATACATTAAAATCACTTGGGGAAGTTTTATAACTCTCAATGCCTAGGTCCATACATCAGACCAATTAAACAAAAATTTCTGAAAATAGCACCTAGATTTCAATAACCCTTAGACATTCTCAAGGCTAGGAACTACAGTTTGAGCCACACTCAGATCTACCTGGCTACTTGGCAGTAGTCACCAACAGAAACAAATACCTGTAAACAAAGTTAGATTAAGACAGTGGTTCTTGGACTTCAGCATGCATGAGAGTCTCAGTTGGAGGGTGTGTTAAAACACAGATTTCCAGGCCCTACTTCCAGAGTTTATGAGTCAGCAGGTCTGAGTGGGGCAGAAAATCTGCAGTTCTAACAAGTCTCCAAGTGATGCCAATGCAGCTGGACCAGAAAATATACTCTGGGTTCTTCTAATATCAGGCTACAGAAGTCATAGGTCATTAAATTGAGCCACGTTAAGTGAATATATCCAATAATTATTATCCTTGTAAATTGTCCCCTCTCCAAAATCTCATAGTCAATAGTTGGAAAAGACAGAGTGAACAGATATTATTTGAGCTTCAGATGGGTATAAGTTTGGATCTTGACTCTGCCTCTTTAATCAATTTGTTTAATCTTCCTTTATTTCTGGCTACTGACCCTAATCCCTATCCAGACATTACTAGCTGTGGTTCTACTAAAGAAGCTACTCACTTCTTTGCAACTCAGTTGTGTCCTAATAACTTTATCACTTCAAGGGTTGCTGTGAGCAATAAATTAGTTAGGCTTAGAGAGATTAAGTAACCTCCCCAAGGATACAAAAATTTCCCCTAATAGTTGGGGAACTAGCATTTAAACCTAAGCAGATCTGATTTCAAACTGTGGTGCTAGAGAAGACTCATGAGAGTCCCTTAGTCAGCAAGATCAAACTAGGCAATCCTAAAGGAAATCAACCCTGAATATTCACTGGAAGGACTGATGCTGAAGCTCCAATACTTTGGCCATCTGATGAGTAGAGCTGATTCATTGGAAAAGACCTTGATGATGGGAAAGATTGAAGGCAAAAGGTGAAAGCAGCAGCAGAGGGTGAGATGGTTATATGGCATCACCGACTCAACGGACATGAATTTGAGCAAACTCTGGGAGTGAGTGGAGGACAGAGGAGCCCGGCCTGCTGCCGTCCATGGGGGTGTGAAGAGTTGGACATGACTTATTGACTGAACAAAGACAACAAACATCTGACTTCTCCGCATACTAATGAGCTATCAATGGTCAAACACAATGGCCTTCTTCTAGGTTCTCATTCTCACTGGTACTTTCTGGTTCATTAATGGCACCTAACTACTCTCTCCCTAAAAGTTTCTTCTCTGGTTTTTGTTTTTTCTTTCCACAGCATTATCCTGTTCTTCCTCTTACCATTTTGATTCTTTATTATATCTCCAAACCAGTATTCTAAACTTTGACCTGTTTCCTAAACTTTTCAATTTCATGCTGAGCATCTCTACTTTGATTTGACCGGACACTCGAAAGCAATATGCCTCACCCCAGCTTCCCTCATTGATCTTTACTGTAGTACCACAATCTCCCCAGGCACTCAAATTCAAAACTGCATATTTAGTTGGTTTGGAGTTCCTATTAGTTATTCTCACTCTTTTCATAAACCACACAAGGGACTTCTAAAAGCCATTTCTCACCAGTCCAATGTGGCCAATGGAAATTATGTAAATTATGAAAAAATTACATTTTCTTCTTTTTATCTGAATTATATGAAAAATAAGCCATAATCTTTCTTTAATTTAGACCTTTGGGTAATTAATGTCCTGTGCTCTATTTGTTGTTGTTAAGAGAAACCATATAGGGGACTATCTTCTCACATGTGCTTGTCTTACCCAAAAAAGCCACTTGTAGCCACTCACATAGTCACCAAATGTATGCGCTTGAGTAAGTAAGTATTGAGTGCTCAGGGACATTAGTTGGTAATAGCAGCTGGGAGACTTAAACCCGTAATCCAGTTGCACCACAACAGAATGTATCATGTATATTCACCCACTATTCTTTAAAATAATTTGTTTCAAATTGTTTGAAATTTTTGACAAATTTCACTTAGTGATGAATGAAATGCATCATCTTTAAGGTCCAAGAGCATCAAGATATACCTTTAAATATCAGAATTTAAACCATATCATTTAATGATATGAGTTAACTAAATGCTGCTGCTGCTAAGTCGCTTCAGTCGTATCCAACTCTGTGCGACCCCATAGACAGCAGCCCACCAGGCTCCTCCGTCCCTGGGATTCTCCAGGCAAGAACACTGGAGTGGGTTGCCATTTCCTTCTCCAATGCATGAAAGTGAAGAGTGAAAGTGAAGTCGCTCAGTTGTGTCCGACCCTTAGCGACCCCATGGTCTGCAGCCTATCAGGCTCCTCCACCCATGGGACTTTCCAGGCAAGAACACTGGAGTGGGTTGCCATTGCTTTCCTAAACTCAGTAAGCCCAAAGTTAGGACCCAGGATCTAACCTCCCTTCCCTTGTGAAATGAAGGTGTTAGTTGTTCAATCATGTCTGACTCAGTGCAACCCCTACCAGGAGCCCCTGTCCATGGGATTCTCCAGACAAGAATACTGGAGTGGTTTGTCATTTCCTTCTCCAGGGGATCTTCCCAACCTAGGGATCAAAACCAGGTCTTCTGCATTACAGACAAACTCATTACTATCTGAGTCACCAGGGAAGCCCTCCCTTCCCTTAACTGATACTTAAAATCATAGAGCTCTCTAGATAAGCTATTTACTACTATGAGTGAGCTTCTCCTAATATTTAGCAATAACCATACTGTACTGTGACTCAGATGATAAAGAATCTACCTGCAATGTGGGAGACCTGGGTTTGATTCCTGGGTGGGGAAGATCCTCTGGAGGAGGGCATGGCAACCCACTCAAGTATTCTTGCCTGGAGAATCCCCATGGACAGAGGAGCCTGGCAGGCTATCGTCTATCAGGTCGCAAAGAGCCGAACACAACTGAGCAACTAAGCACAGCAAAATAATACACCATCAGAGAGAGCCCTGAAGTCTTGAGAGAAATTGATTTCTAAAAACAGTTCCATGCTCAGATTGACACCTTCTGAAATTTGTGGCCAAAAAGCAGCTTTTTTCAATCACTTGTTCTGGTGTGGTCACAGATTCAAGGAGACCAGCTGTACAATTAAACTGACTCTGCTGGCCTGCAACACAGCATTCTACTGGGAAGTAAGGATACAGAGTACTCATGAAGTATAATTCACCAATAGTATAAAACTGGTTTTTAGGAGCCCAAACTGAATCACTTGGAATTTTGCCAAACTCAAAAAGGGAAAAAAAGCCATAACAATCTTTCTGCTAAGAATAATTATGTGAAATGTTCCCAGTGGGGTTGCCACCTTATTAAGTACCCAATTGTGATCCACGGCTGTGAGGGACTAGCTAAAAACATGATGAATGCTTTGTATAAGATCTATAGAAAGGACAAGCAAAGTTAAAGGATATATTATTTGGAAACATAAATGCAGCTGAAGTTCAGGGGTTCCATATGAAAGCACATCTTTAGTGCAATTATTGGGCATTACCATACTTCCATAATGTTGAAGAATGGCCATCACTATCTAATTTCATTCCTTCTATTATATGTATTTATGTCTAGATCTACTCTGAAGGGCAATATAGAGAAATGATGCTACAAATTTATTTTATTATTATTTAAGGAATCAAATGTCAATCACATCTTTTACAAGACACAATCTTTTTAAAAAAATTTAATTCATGCCATTCTGCAAGAATAAGCTAGTATTTAGTCACTTCAAAGGGTTAAAATACAGATGCTGTGAATGAAATGCATAATCCTTAAGGCCTTAGAGCATTAAGACATATCTGCTCCTTAGGGTCCATCTTTGTCCATAATCAATTTCTTCCCTTGGAGAACATTAATTGTCTCTAATGATAGCTTTCCATCAATACATCCTTGATCTTAAAAGGCCTGTACAGCTTTTTCCTTTATTCAATCAAATCATCTCTACAATTGCCCCCCTTTAGTAAGATAATACCTTTTAAGCCTTGTATTTTAATATAAAAAATAAGAGGTAGCTGCAAATTCTAATGGAAGTGCTAACATTTGAGAACCAGGATGATGGCTTCCATTATCCTAAATAATGTTTGAAGATTATAGAAAGCGCTGTGTTTCAAAAGGTGGAAACTAATCCACCACTTTCAAATTATTTCTTGTATAAAAAATCTGTTCTTACATTAGGATTTTTTTTTTGCCCCAATGATGGCTCTGTATATTTAAATATTTGAATATGAAAGATAATTTTTCAGTGCTAAAAAGGCAAATAATTGCTATTTATAAGGACAAAATGCTGAATAATTCAAGGAATTGATAACTTTAAACACCAAAGCCTTTTATTTTGTTGTTTCTCTGATAAGCCAACCTCATGCTCTTCACTCAAATCACCGCAACTCTAATCAGCAGTTGCTAAAATCATTTAATTTCATGATGTCAAAAAAAAAAAAAAAAAAGACTTCAGGCTCTTTGCGACCCACTAACAATATCTTGCTTTTCCCCACCCTGTTGACTTCTTCAAACATGCTTTTCGAAAAGTGTGGAAATTCAGTATGCATATCTATTTGCCATTCTACTGATTTGTTGCCTTTCACATAGAGGACTGCTCTTGCACTGCTTTATGTAGGTCACCCAGGACAAACCTGTGTTTCTGTTCATGGCCCCACAACAGCTTCTGCAGAGACCGCCCTAATATTTATAATAGGTAAGGAACCTTGAGAAGAGACACTGATATGACAAAAGCTATCTACACTACAGAATTATTTGGGCAATTTCTATATTCAGTAGGAACACAGCAAAATTTCTGTGCTGCATATCAAGTATCATTCTTATCACCGCAAGGTTAGGAAGCCCTTCTCGCCAGTCCTGGCTTACATGTATGTTTTCACTCTTACTTACAAAAAATCTGCCAGCATTCTAGGAGATAGATGAAGAGACTCTGTGGAATGTAATTAACTGCAAAGCCCAGGTGATTAAAAAGCCGATTAAAGAAAATCACAGATGCAACACAGAAAAGAACTTACTTACTGGAAAAAAAAAAAAAAAAAGGTGAAGGGGAAGTAAACAGAAAAATTACTAATTTGTTTAGGGTTTCTCTGGAAATATATGAAATTCTAGGTGCCAAATCTATGTTTTGAATTAAAATGCAAGCAATATTTCATAAATACATTGGCTTCAAAATGAACAATAAAAGAAATATTAGAATTCTGTATGGAAGGAAAATGTGTATATGTAGGTAGATAATATCGCCCTAACAAATATCAAACCTAAACAAAACACAGACAAAGTGAGACCAGTTAACAACCAAGATAAGAGATGAAAATTGCCACTGAAGCAGATCAACTTTATTCAATGCCCTGATAAGCACCTATTTGCTCTTCCCCATTATGCTTTCTTAGTATTTATAAATTATCATTTAATTATGCTGGCAAGTGGTAATTGTCAAATAAAGCTCAGATAGGCATAAGCCCTCAGGCTGCACATGACAGAGAAATATCTGTTAAAGCTGGGCTGATTCACACGCTTAGGAAATAATTTCCTTTCTTCTTTTTATCCTTGCCAACAAATTATATGAACTGGCACTTTGTGCTTTGTAGGCATTTTGAAGTCTATGCAGATTACAGAAAAGAAAAATTAGTTGTTTCAATATCTACCATTCCTAAATTATTCTGCTGATTTAAGACATCACGTACGGAGAGAACAAAAGAGTGCAAAGATCAAGAAATTCAAACCTTCCTCTACTTAGAGTTTTTGCTCAGGGTCATTTTCAATTGAGGAAATCAAGATTTGGAGAATTATTTTACATATTGTATAATGGATTTTACATAAAGTAGGAACTGGAACATGACATTCATCCCATTAAGAGAGATACAGAAATCTCTTTTTCCTTAAGTCTCTTACTACTTAGGTTTAATTAGTACCCATCCACCCCACCTCTTTTGTATGGAGTATTATAATTTCTTTTCCACAGCTAGTTGCAGCTCTCTAGCTGTGGAGCATAAACATAAATAGAGGATTATAATGGATACAAAAAGATAAGTTGAACACCAAGAAGCAATTTAATTTACATCTAATATTTAGACACAATGTTGCATTTTGGTTATATATGTAGAGCCACTTGTGAATTATTTTTATTTGCAAGGCTGAGCAGAGAAAGCACAAAGAACTATTTGTTCCTCTATCTTTTGCTTGGAGGGGGTGAGTGGTGGGAATGGGGGAGAGAAAGCAAAACTGTAAAAAAAAAAAAAAAAAAAAAAACGTCTAAGGAAGCTCAAGTTCCTGCAGTGAGCAAAGTCAGTACCACCTCTTGTCTCAGCATTTCTCCTCTCTCTTCTTGCACCCCAGCCACTTATGGCTACTTTGGGGCCTTGAAGGAGGCATATTCTCTCCTGCCTCAGAGTGTTTGCACATGTTTTTCCCTCTGCTTGGAAAGTTTTTTTACAACTTCAACCCCACTTTCTTTACCTCTGATCCTTTCAATCTACTGAAGTCCTACCCATTCTGCAGATCCTAATTCAAACAACTTTTCCTTAGAAAAGCTTTCTCTGATCCCTACTGCCAGCTCCAGAATAGATCACTGGTGTTATTATATTCCCTCATAGCCCTTATTACAGTTTAATAAAAGAAGAAGAATACAAATAAAATGCATTTATGATGGGCCAGGCTAATAGATATTCCAACCCAAACCTCACAGCAACCTTGTGGAGGGAGATGAGGAGGAGTGGAGACATTAAATCACTTGCCCAAGATTCCACAGCTACAAAGTGGTGGAGTCAGGACTCAACCCATGTCTGGATCCAGAGTGTGTGCTGTTAGCCACTTATTATTGCCATATTTATTTGCACAATTACCTAGCCACTATTTGTCAACTCTCACCTCCCATACACTAGTTAGGAAGTACCATGAAGCCAGCAATCATGTTTTATTTGTTCAAGCCTGACCTATAATAGGAACTTAATAATTATTGAATCAATGACTGAATACTTAGCGCAATACAAAGACATGGTTTGGAAGCTGAAGAATGATGAATCTCTCTGTTATTTTAGCTGCCAATGCAGTTCCTCCATATTTGCAGACCTGTCTACTTCGTTAATCCTGCGAGGGCTTAGCCTAACAGACAGAACTTCATGTATCTTTGCTTCAGTGAGTAAGCTGCTTCTATTTTTTTTAATGGTTTAATTCCTTTTATTATAAGGCTTTAAGTAAAAACCAAAATGTTTAAGTGTCATTGATACTTCAAAGAATATAAATTCTTTAAAGAAACAATGCCATTGCCATAGATGTTTTAAGACTGAGTAGATCCTGATGTTAGTAGCATATATTTTAATACTGACTCAAAAACACTCCAAATGCATAGAAACACTGGTACATTTGGCATATTATGCAGCCAGAATATACAGGTACAATCTGTGTATTATTAACACTTATTCAGAGTCAACAAAATGTTAACAATGTTTCAGGAAAATGCATAGCTCATATATGAATATGCAGTCTAGCCTTGAATAATGCAATTCTTTACACATGAAATGAGCACTACTCATGAAAATTTAGCCATTTTCCTGGTTTTTCATTGCTTGTGCATATTTTTACAGCATTTTAGTCCACGATGTGGGCTATTCAGTAAGTGATGCAAATTTTCTTTTTAAAAAGGAAATAAAATCCTTTTTAGTAATCAAAAAAAAAAAAAAAACCACCATAGCCAGACTGGCACTTCGGCAACTGAACATAACCTCAATTCAGGCAGCCCTTTTTAAATAAGAGATGTTCCCACATAGGCTCTTAATTGAGAATTCCAAAGCTAAACTGCACTCATATCTTGGTATTCATAAATGGTTTTCAGCTACTTATTTATTTCCATCAACATTACTCTAACCCAGTGAAACACTCAGCTAAAACGAAGTCGCCATTTTCAAAGAATATTTTGCATCTTCTGTATTATTTCGTTTCTGCAACTTTAGTCTATTCAGTACATTGTTGTAGCATTGACGCATTTTCCATTATAAATAGAAACTTAGCTTTTTAAAAATATAAAGCATGTACTTCTCATTTCCATAAAAACAAAACACAAAAGAATAAAAATCTCTTCTGTTTTTAAAGGTGAAGAAACCAAGGCATGGAAAACTAAATGCCTTACTCAAAAAATAAAAATTAAGATATTGGCCAATAATAAGTCATTTTGCTTTAAAAAACAGTTCTTTTTATACAATGACACACATTCGCACGTTTTATCTGGAAGGGCAGTGCAAATACACTATCACTAAGGCCTTCAACACAAACTAAATTCTTTTTTCTCTAAAATTCTGACATTTATAAACTGCGTATAATCTCCTCCTCTCTCCACTTCTCCCTCCTCTTTCTTCTTCTTTTTCTGTACCGTGGCTAGCAGGTAATATTCTGGATGACCTGAAAGCCTATGACACTGGCAAGTCTCTTCTGATGCTTCAGAAACATTGTTGAGTATAGTTTGAGAATTAAGCATAGTGAGTATATTCCAGGGCTCTGCATCCTGGCCACCATATGTGGATATGAGCTACTTCTTTTCTACTAGCCTGAGGGTTCTAAGACCTTGTAAATCAAAGTCCCCACTGTTATATAACAGACAAAAAATCAGTGGTTCCTTACAAATCACTAAATAGGATATTGGGGAGAAAGTGTAAGAGAATAAAACTAACGTTTAAAGGGGGACAGAGTAAATCCACAGACATTTCAATCTACTTTTCTAACCAATGTCCTGTATATTTATCGAAATGTTATCAAGCTCTAAATATACATAATTTATGCAACTGCAACTCCTCAGTTAACTTCAAAGCTTTTAATACGTAGCATAACCATCTGTACACTAGAAACTAAATATCTGTTGGGTGGTTTTTTGAGTAAGAAAAATATTCCAGCATCACCCAATAGAAATATAGAAATACAATGTGAACATGGTATATAATTCTAAATGTTCTAGTAGCCACATTATAAAAGTAAATAGAAACAGGTGGAATTGAGTTTGATAATACACTTCATATAACCAATGTATCCAAAGTAGTATCATTTCAACATGTAATGACTATAACAAATAATTGAGAAATTTGATGATATTTCCTTTTGTACTGTCTTCAAGATCTAATGTGCATTTTACACCTCAGTTTAAACTAATCACATTTCAAATGATTGGTAACCATGTACAGAATACTTGAAATGTTGGAAAGATTCCCTAGAGAAGGGCATGGCAACCTACTCCAATATTCTTGCCAGGAGAATCCCATGGACAGATGACCCTGGCAGTCTACAGTCCATGGGATCACAGAGTTGGACACAACTGAGCAACTAACACAGGCATACCACCATGTAAGGCTGCTGCTGCTGCTAAGTCGCTTCAGTAATGTCGGATTCTGTGTGACCCCAGAGACGGCAGCTCACCAGGATCCCCCATCCCTGGGATTCTCCAGGCAAGAACACTGGAGTGGGTTGCCATTTCCTTCTCCAATGCATGAAAGTGAAAAGTGAAAGTCAAGTCGCTCAGTCGTGTCCAACTCTTTGTGACCCCATTGACTGCAGCCTACCAGGCTCCTCCGTCCATGGGATTTTCCAGTCAAGAGTACTGGAGCAGGGTGCCATTGCCTTCTCCGCCATGTAAGGCTGCTGCTGCTACTGCTGCTAAGCCGCTTCAGTCGTGTCCGACACTGTGCGACCCCATAGACGGCAGCCCACCAGGCTCCCCGTCCCTCGGATTCTCCAGGCAAGAACACTGGAGTGGGTTGCCGTTTCCTTCTCCAATGCATGAAAGTGAAAAGTGAAAGTGAAGTCACTGAGTCGTGTCCAACTCTCAGTGACCCCAGGCTAGTAGTTACCATATCCGATAGCACAGACACTCTGTACCCTGTTAACTGAATGAGATTTCTTCTTTTCTCTTGTGCTCTAAGTTAATAATGTATTGGCATAGCAAATGATATGAAAATAATGTATTTTCCAATATATGAAACAAAGCCTTTGGCAATAAGTATGTTTGAGGTGGGTCTTGTACTTCCCTAACCCTGTAAAAAAGAAACATTCCTAACTGGATATGTGAGTTGAATTATCTTCATCAAGTCTACACAATAGTGATTAGAAATGATTATCAGCACTGCTTCTGAATTTTCCAGTGAGTTTTGTACTGGAAATTAAGATAAACATAGAAAATATGTGAAGTAAGCCTTATAATTGGGGCTCTTAGGGTGAAAACATGAGTCTATAACTGTCAGCATCTATGTTCTTCTGCCTTATTTAACTTAAACTCCACAAAGCCTTCTGTGATGGGCCATGTCTGGTCTCTTAATCCCTCAATTTTGAAATACTGTAATTATTGTTAATCTCTCTCCCTTTAACCTTATACTTTATCAGTTACAAAATCTTACAATTCTGCCTCCAAAGTGAATCTCATCTTTATTTCCAACTCTGCGCTGCCCTAAACTTAGAGCTTTATTCATCTGACCCTTCTTGGACTGTGGTCACCCACAGGCTCCCCGTCTGCCACCATCATAGCATAGTGCTAATGAGAGAGGCCCTGCTGAAATGAAGTTTGAAAAACACCACTCCTTAATCTCTTTCATCTTCAAAATAAAACTTGAATTCCACTTTGTTAAATGTTTCTAGATCCATCTATCAATTCAATAAACATTTTATTATAGTTTTTGCTGTATACCAAATACTAAGCTACACAACAGAGATTTTTAAAAACTTTTCTTGAATATTTCCTAAATTGGTAAGTGATACAATATAACGTGATAAATGCTATAACCAACATATGCACAATGTGTTTTTGAAAGGTCAGAGGAAACAAAAATTTTGCCTGTAAATAGGGAAAAATAGGAAAGATACTACAGAGGAGGTGATATCTGAGCAGATATCTTGAAGAATTAATATTAATTTGCCAGGTAGAGAAGAAGGGAATAATGTTCCTGCCATATAAAACTGACTATTCAAAGGGCTTAAAAGTACATGACAGGGGAATGGAAAACAGACTAGATTACTGAAGAAAAGGATGGTATTTAAAATACTTAACAACTAGTGGATGTGTATGCTGACCAATCAGAATTAAAAATGGTCTTACCTATGCATGCCAGCATAGTCAAGAAACAAAATCAATGAATGTGCTTGGCACAAAAAGAGTGGCAGGAAGGTTGAGGTCAATAACAGGTTAGTAGGGCTAATAATGTGATAATAATGTGGGATAATAATGTGAACTTCTTTTAGTAGATAGGCGGGAACCATCGAAAGGTTTTAGACAAGTGAAAGTCATGTTAGCAACTATATTTTAGAAAGATCAACCAAGCAACTTATTGGATTTGGAAGAAAAGAAATAAAAGGCTGAGATGAGTTAGATGATTGTATTAGCTCAGATAAGAGATGAAATGTAGCTGAACTGAAATCATAGCTATGAAAATAGAGATAAAATATCAAATTCAAGGCATATTAGGAGATAAAAATTCACAGGATTTGATGAACAATTGAACATGAGGAATGAGAGACTGATGGAGAGATAAATCATGCATTTGAGGTTTTTAGTGTGGAAAACTGATGTGCAGAGATGCCATCAAATCAAACAGAGAATATTAAAAAGGAGGCAAGGTTTCATTTTGTACATATAGCATTTAAAATATCTGAAGAACACAGTTGGGTATGTCCAGAAGATAGTTTTAAATAGGAGACTAGAATCTAGGAGAGAGAAATATACAGCTCATTATTTGATGGTTGAAATAAAGAACATAAATGATTTTCTTAGGGTAAGAAAAGAAACAACAAAAGAAAATGACTGAGGATAGGATCCTAGCGAAGGAATTAGAAGAAAAAAAAATCTGTGTCCTGCCTTGTATTTATAGACTTCAGTCTTCTTCATTAGATCTTGAGATCCTGAAGGGCAGAAATCACATCTTATTTATCTTTGAGTACCATTAATGTTCACGGAGAGTGTTTACACCTAGTAAGTTTGCATGCACACACACAAAATATTTGCTGAGTTGAAATGAGTTTCGTCCTGGAACTCTTGAGGATAATATATATTTTGTAGGACTTTGATTAGATTGCTCTGCTTAGCTGAATCAGTGCATATGAAAATAGGCTCCTTCTAAGTTCATGAACAATTTTGAATGCTTTTTCTCTGAACTAACGGTCCAATTCACCTTGAAATGGGCCACAAAGCCAGATGTCTCATGAAGACAGTAGTTGGTCATTTAATAGTATATCCATTGAGCAGCTCCTATGGGATTGATAAATAAAATGATTACTCCACCACTTATTTTCATCTCTGTACAGAATGTGATGTTATGAAAAGATTCAGATCCACCTGCTCTGTAACATCTTGGTGTATGGCAGGTACATGGCAAGGTATTTCACCTCCTTGAGTTTGTTTGCTCATCTGTAACACTGCGATAATGTGACCTACCGCTTAGGGTCAGTGATGAGAACTAAATGCCACCATTCAGGTAAAAGCACCAAACTCATTGTTCACTTAGTAGGGTCTTCGTCTTTGGTAAGAACAAAACATAATTTTTCCTTTGGATAAATTACTAGGAAGAAGAAAAGATATTTCCCAGAAAAGTAACTGGAAGATATTAATTAACTATCTCATAAGTAAAATTTACACTAAGAATGGATATTTGCAATGAAATTCTTAAAAACGGGGCATAAAGTTTTAAAGTATAGTAGAAGAAGGCATAAGTCCCTGTGTAAATAATTTCACCAATTTCAGAAAATCATTGAAGTAATTCTCTTTTTAATGATTACTTTGACTGATTTGAGCACAAGTGTTCTTTTTTCTTTTTTTTAAACCACAGCAGAAGAACAGGCTAGAAGCAGAGAATGTAAGGCCTAGGGTAAAATTAAAGCAAATCAATTGAATTCCAAATTTGTATAAGCCAATGTGTTAGATGCCAAGACAAAAATGTAAAGAAAACCTCTGAATTAACCTGAACCACTGTCAAAATCCTGGGCCCCAGGAGAGGAACCATGATTATTGTTTAGTTTTATTGACAGATCTGTGGTGGACTATTTGTCTTGATATCCTTATTTCTGGTGAAGTCAACTCCCCTTTCCTGTTCCTAGAAGGAAAACTAAAAAGTAGTAGTAAACTATATAAATAGCCCAGAATCATTAAAATCTGTGGACATTTGGTAACTTCTAGAGTGTTTTGGTTAATCATTTCAGTAGGAAATAGGCTAAAACCTCTAAAATTGAAGAAAAGTGAAAGTCGCTCAGTCATGTCTGACTCTTCATGACTCTATGGACTTACATAGTCTATGGAATTCTCCAGGAGAGAATATTGGAGAGGGGAGACTGTTTCCTTCTCTAGGGGATCTTCCCAACCCAGGGATGGAACCCAGGTCTCCCACATTGCAGGCGGATTCTTTACCAGCAGAGCCACCAGGGAAGCAAGGTGAAAGTTAAAACCAAGATAATAGCAATCTGGTGTAAGTGACTAACTCACAAGCTAATAAGCACTAGATGCATGCGTGCTGAGTCACTTCAGTCATGTCTGACCCTTGGACTGTAGACTGCTAGGCTCTTTGGTCTACAGGATTCTCCAGGCAAGAATACTAGAGTGTGTTGCCATGTCTTTCTCCAGGGGATCTTCCCTCCCCAAGGATTGAACCCGTGTCACTAATATCTGCTGCATTGGCAGGTGGTTCTTTATGATTAGTGACACCCGGGAAGCCCAAGCACTAGATGGAGGGCTGCAAATAAAGATAATACAGTACCAAGACAATTTGTCCTTCTGCAGTAAAAAATGTGAGTTCCAGTCCCAGCTCTAGCCTTCACAAGCTGATTGATCCTAGACTCTGCCCCTTGATGTCTTTGACTGGCAAGATCACTTAACACTATTAGCAATTTCTATTAATGTACTATTTGTATTAGCACACTATTATGTATGAGGGTTTACCTGGTGCCTCAGATGGTAAAGAATCTACCTGCAGTGGGGGAGACTGAACTTCAATCCTTGGGTCAGGAAGATTCCCTGGAGAAGGAAATGGCAACCCATTCAAGTTTTCTTGCCTGGGAAATCCCTTGGACAGAGGAGCCTGGTGGGTTATAGACCATGGAGTAGCAGAGTCGGACACGACTGAGCAACTAACACTCAGGCAACTTATATATGAACATGCTTTATAAACTGTAAAGCGTTGTGTCAGTGTGAGTTTAGGTCACTGGCAGCGGTGGCATAAGGATTCTGACTCATTGGCAGTTGTGCTGTCCATTTGCACCTTTGTTTGATTAGTAGGAACTTGAAACTGTGCCTCAAAATAGACTGTTCACGAACAAGACAACTTGTTCAAAAGTTCTTAGTTTTTTTAACAGTCCTACAACCAATCCCACAGTTCCAGGAAAGAGAAATATAAGTAAATTTATGGTCCCAAATTTAAAGTCAAGACTAACTATGGGAAGTGACAGGATTATTAGGGAATATAAACTTTCCCCATGATGTAATTATCCAGTATAAAACATCTCTGACATAAGGTTATGTGGATTCCTTCAGGAGATTCAGTTAGGACTGGACAAAGGGTGGTTCCATCCAATGGTTGCCACAGCATGTGTTAAGTAAGATGGAGTCCTGACGCAGGCAGCACCACCCCTCCTGCAAGAGTACAGAGAGTGTTTCCTCCTGTGACTCAGCACCTGTGTTTCTAGTAGGTTGCAAAAGAGATAGTGACCCTCCATACTGGACAGGACATTTCTGGAATCACAGAAGCATCTTAAAGCTTTTCTAATCATTTTATTAAACTGAACAGACAAGTTAGGCAATTGACCTGAGACCAGGCAATTGACCTGAGACCAACAAATCATAAGTAGAACTAGGATCACAAGGAACAAATGAGATTAGAAGACAGAAGACAGAAGACAGAAGACCTTGGTTTGAGCCCAACTTTGCTACATACTAGACGGGTGATCTTAGCTATATCATTTAAATTAGTGGATTCAGTTTTCTCATCCATAAATGGAGTAATACCTGCCTTGCTTCCAGGATTACTCTGATGGGAAATGAGGTAATCTATGTGCAAGTCTATAACCTATTCTATAAATGTCATTTATTGTTACTATTAACATGATTCTTGCCACTAAGACTGAGAATGATGACCCTAACAAGGTTGGGGCCCAATACCAGATGACTCTGAGACTCATATAGACCACCTCACAATAACTGTTATCACTTATTGTATCTTTAACATACAATGACACCAGTAATCTTTCTTAAAACCCTTTGGTTAGACCTTATTTTCTTTATCCAAATGGGAAGACTGATTTCCACAGAGGTTAAACAACTTGTCTATTGTCACACTGATAAGGAGCAAATCCAAGATTTAAAGCCCTTGTTCCTAAGCACTAGATTATATTGCCTCCCTAGATTTGACTGAGGCTGATTGGCATGGCTTCAATACCTCTATCTAGTCTCCTGTGGGTTCCATAATGCCAGCTTTTCCCCAGCAATGTTTCATAAGAAAAGGAGGATGTTTAAAAACTGTCTAGGTTCCCTCCAATTGTTTTCTTGCACAGAACAGCAGGATATGTCTTCTAGTTTTTTAGTTTTGACTGCTGTGGTGGCTACTATTGCTATTGTCATCATCCCAGCTTCCAAATATCATGATTTTGCAAAAGTGGAAACTGAGCCTCAAAGAGGCCAAATAATTTTCCCAAAGTCCACAGCTGGTTGCAAACCTGAGACTGGAATGTTAGCCTTCTCCTACCCTATGTCAGTACTCTTTTGACTATATCACACTGTATTTTGAAGAATATAATAATAATTTTTCAGATTTCAAGTACAATGTAGATTTTTTTATTTGGTATTCACTGATACCATGGCACCATAGCAGTGAGTCAATCATGACTAAAACCTATGAACTTCTGACTCTTAAATATTCGAAGTATTTACCAAAATGATTCATTCCTTGCTAAAGCATAAAGGTTCAACTTTGAAAATTTGAAAAACAGAAAATATCAATTCTAAAAGAGAAGCTAGAATTGAGGTTTACAGACTAATCTTTTACAAAGATGTCCCTAAGAACTGAACTGGAAGGCAACTAAGTTCTTTTCTTATTAACTATAAAACAATTCTTTTTTTTTTTTTTAAAGCAAAATAGTAAATACTTGAACTACTTTTAACACATGGAAAGAGGAAAAGGAGACATAGGTAAAAAACAATTCTCCTTGCTCTGGCTCCATCTTATTTTCATTGTCCTTTGTGTATACTTTCTCCTTGCAGACTACAGTCCTGAGAAGAGTCACCCCACAATAAAGATAATTAGTCCCCAGCAAGTGTTTCTGCTATGTACATGCAATATAAGGAATTTTAGTTCCATTTCACCAAGAATAAAGGAAGACATAAAAAGAAATCACTTCTACAAAAAAGACTATATATGAAGCTATACTCAAGATGTTAGGGAACCAGAGATGAGGGAGACCTGACCCTGCCTCTAGGGTTTTTACTTCTGGTGAAACTGGGTCTTTAAAGTTGTATCAGTGTCAACTAGACAGGACCAGTAACATGGCATTCCAGGCCAAAGAAATATCCATTGTGTGCAGGTAATGAATAGAAGTTTGATGTTACTGGAGTACCAAGAATGGAATGAGCCATTCCCCAAGATGAGATGCATAGTGGCCTGAGAGGTCCCTGAGAACAACTGGAATCTGAAGTAAGATATGAACATGTAGAGCTCTATGGAGAAATGTGGACCAAGAATTTCATTCCTTAAAATACTGACATTTATAAATTACTTACATTTCAAAACTTAGAGCCAATTTAACTCTATAGTAAAGTCATTCTAAGGTATTTGCGTTTTAATATGCTTCCTTCCATGGGAGAAAAAATGGGGCAGCTATAGCTAGATCCTCCATTCTTTTTGGTATAGTAGATCAAAGTTTACAAATTCTCCGCTCTGAATTGCCCTTTCTAAGCAAATTGAATCTTCCAGTGCAGAGCAAACTGTGATTGCAGTCCCAATAATAATCTTATAATAATCCTGGCTTGGGACCCTTAAGCTTTCTAACAGAAAATTGGTGTAGGAGGGTGCAAGGGAGGGAAGCAGCTGTCTCTATGGGCAACCTGCCACAATATAGTGATGCCAATGTCCAGGAACTGAAATATTGCAATTGAAACAATCCCATTAGGCTGCATAATAAATTGTCTGCTGGTGTCCAAAACATAGGCTCAGTCTTTAATAGTAAATAATGTTAACCCAAAGGCAATGTCACTCATCCATCATTTATTGGACATCTACAACACGCAATTCTGTGAAAGTTTTTATCAGTATGAAAAGAAAAATATAGAGGCCCTATAATCTAGAAATTTAACATTCATCCTGGGCCTAAGATAAATCCACAAGCAGCTCTACCTCAAGGCAGATTGTAAGAACAATAATAGAAGTTCTAGCAAATTGCTATGAAGGCTCAGAGATAGGAGAGATTAAATAGACTTAGAAAATTGCTCCAATTTCCATAGGAATAATAAATATGATCAAAAACAGAAAAAAACCCAAGGTTCACAGTTTTCTCCCTGATTAGACTGCCCACTCTAGTTCAAGAAAATTCAGATTAGAAAACCAAGCTTTACTATATGACTCAGAACGTGTACAAAATTTTGTTTGTTAAAATAGATGGAATGTAAATTTCCAAAGACTAGATTCCCTTCAGCTCCTGTTATTTGAAACTAGGGATGGCAAACAGGAATATCTCAGCTGAGCTCAACCACCGTGAGGACCCACAGAGCAAAAGCGAGGATCGCTAAGGTAACCAGACAGCAGAATGTAATTACCCAAACTGGAATTCAGCCAGGCTGTGCAGGCAATATCCACACTCTTTAGAAAATGTCATAGACTCTTTTAATAACCATGGCAATTTTATTCCATAAACATGTATTAGTAGGACATATCAGAACAAGAATAAAATAGTCTTGTTTTCTACACCCACGAATGGATACACAGCCAGAGCAAAGAAGGCAGACTGTAAATCTCAGAGACATGATTATGAACTTGCTAGCTACAATATTCACTCTTGTTTTGAAATGTAATTTTTTTAAATGTAGGAAGGGAGGCATAGTGCTATGTGTATAATAGAATTCAAATGAAGTGTCTTATATAACTGGTGAAGAGTAATGCTTAAATTGTTCATGTTGGTAGTTTAATGAAAACACAGAAATACACTATTTACATTCAAAAGCCTAATGGTAAATTATGAAATGTGTTATCACAGTCTCTGGACAAAAAATACCCTATGTTTCTAAAGTTTTACTTCAAACTTTTTATTATAATATATTAAAGTACAGGTGTTTGTCCATGGAACTAAATTTTTCTATTGTCCCTTACTACCAAAGAAAGGGGCTTCCCTGGTGGTGCAGCGGTAAAAAATCCACCTGCCAATTCAGGAGATTCAGGTCCCATCCCTGGGTCGGGAAGATCCCCTGGAGTAGGAAATAGCAACCCACTCTAGTATTCTTCCCTGGGAAATTCCAAGGACAGAGGAGGCTGATGGGCTACAGTCCATGGGGTCACAAAGAGTTGGAAATGACTGTGAGACTAAGTATGCATGCACACATCCAAAGTAAACAGTTCAGCTGTTGGATTAAATGATTTAATCTAACAAATATTTAATGGGTGCCTACTATGTGCCAAAACAGTCCCTCACTCTCACAGAGATGATAGGCTGGCAAACACATGAAAGGGAAATCAGTGGATTTCCAAGATAGAAATATATGACAGTGAGATGCCTGAGGGCAGAGAGAAAACTACCAAAATGAATAAAGAAGCAAAATCAAGAGTGACTACCAAGACCCCATGTTGGCCGTGTTGGTATTTAACAAGCAATACTTTATTTTGGTAGATGATAATCACAATATTTAGTGAACATTCAGTCTGCATTCAGTACTGTACTAAGTGTACACTTTTTCTTATATTTTAATGGAATGATACCTCAGTATAGATGGAAGAGGGGACATCATGTCTCTTTCCAGACCAGAGCACTGGTTCAGTGCAGCCAGTTCAGGGTTCAACTCTCAGGACTACCAGTTCAGAGCTCTGCTCTTTTGGGCAAGATACTTTAATGTTTCTTTATCTGGAAAATGGTGGCAATTATATCTCTTTAAGGATTAATAGGGTTAAATGAGATAATGCTTGTAAATGTTATAAACAGTATCTAGAAGATGGTAAGCATACAACACAAAACTGTACTTGTTATGATCTCATAAATAATACCTTTCTCTAATGGTATAATATTAACACACCTAATATAGTAAATCATCCTTGAGCCCTATTTAAGTAGCTGGTCCATGGGTTCCTGCCTTTCTTTGTTGCCATCTCCTGCCCTTTTCCCCATTCTGAGTAGCTGTCAAGCTATACTATCACCCAGAATAATAGTAATGGGGAGTCACTGAGCCCCAAGCTTCTGTCCACTCTCTCCTTTTTCTCCCTGCAGGCAAGGAGATGATAGGTTAGATAATTTTTCCTTGTATTTCAACCTTGAAATCATCATAAATTTTATCCTGATAAATTTTTTTCATATATGTACTTATATCTCTTTAACTTCATTTTCTCTTTCCAGCACACTTAATCCTTGCTCATTTCTTCAGAAATAGTTTTCTCCCTTAGCCTCTCAAACCCTCTGTCTATGCACCATTGTGAGCTCAAAGAACAATACTAATTATTATTGATAAGCATTAAAGAATGGTTAACAACACATTTGTGTCAAGGAAAGGTAAACTGTCTCCATCATTAGGCTTGACATCATTAAGGTCTTCACCCTTTTAAAGTCCTTCAAGTACTGAGAAGTCCCCATTTTCTTCCTCATCTTTTTCTAATTAAATCTTTTCCTTAGACCCCAGTGACTAAGATAAATATGAAACTAATTCTAATTGTACTCTATTCTAGTTTTGTTTATTAGTGAAGAATGCAGCTGAAACCTTGCAGTATTTTGACTATATTAGCTCTAATAAACGCAGGCTTTTATTGACATGTTTGTAATCAAATTTTAAAGGAAAAAATTATCTTCTGAATTCTGAACCAATTTGAAAACAAACGTATGAGACTCAACTTTTAAAAAGTTAGGGAATATTTATCATTTCAAGAACAATGCATGATACTAAAAACCATAAAGAGATGCTGACTTAGAACTCACAGTGGTGAACTACACAGTCATGAGGAATTGGGAATTTGCTTTAGTCTCTTCATGTAGAGTGAAATACAGCTTCTTGTCCTGATACTGTAGTCAGTCTCACTCATAAGCAGCTTAAATTATGCAAACCTAATGTGATCTGTGGCAGTAAGTGCAAGACTGTAAGATATCCCTACCTTTGAGAGAGTGCTGGGAATGACAATTTAGAATTACTTCTGTAAGACTGCCAGCTCCCAGCATATATAAGAAGATGTGCTGTTTTTGTCCTTTGCATAGCAGTTGACTTCTGCCATTCATTGCCCAACCAACCCTAGGTTTTAAGGTGACAGGTCATATGTGCTCCAGTACTTATGTAAATAAATAATATTGGGCTCAAAGCCAGTCTGACCTTTTACAAACAATAGACTCTATGGGAGGAGTCTGCCAGGATTCTGAGTGCCAATAAGGTAATCACATATGCATTTTGGTCTTGTTACCTACTTACATCATAGCCTGAAAGGATGATCCTATTAAAGAAGCAGTTTGCAGATTCCATCACCAGAAAATGGTCCACGATAGATGGTCTGTTTTGCATATACATACGTAATTGTCTTCATTTAAAAAATTTGCCAGATACTGACAGAACAGATCATTCAGGATAAGTTATGCTTTCATGTGAATCATTATTTTTCTAGGCTGTAAGTAAAACAAATAGTTTTCTTCTCCACTTTCTAATTAGACAATTGTCTGATCATTTTTCAAAAGGCTTCAACCACGTATGTTCTTAAAGAATACCATACAGACAATGTCTATTGTGAAAGGCAGCAAGCATATATTCTTGTCCTATGTGAGTTTTGTTTTCGCTTGTTCTTTAATTTTTTAACTAAACAATAAATTTTCACATTTTACTCCATTCAAATCTCTTTAAAATTTAGGTTCAAACTTGAGAGTACAAAATATGGGTCCTTCAGAGCAGTTTCAGCATTGTTACCACAGCAGGCATGAAGAATAGAAATCTGACATTAATTTCATCGGCAAACGATACAGCCTTGGAATCGAGGAAAATGACAATGGGTCCCAAACATGAATGCTTAAACATAGCACTTTTAGAAACAATTTTATTTCATGCCTTCCCACCAATTTCTTTTTGTAAATAGCAGCAGAAGTTTTCTTCACAATGATACTCCTGAAAAAGACATCCTTAATTGATGATGATTTGACCGCACCATCCTAAAACTTCTTGGGGAGCTAGTTTGTTTTTTTCTCAGCAATTTGCTCAGTTCCAGGGGAACCAAGATAATTCTGAAACAAATAGTAGTATTAACAAATCTAGAATTCTTCTCCAGAGGGTTCAAATTATGCAAAAAAGGCCATGTTTCTTTTCCAGCTTTTGTGAAATGGTTTGAGTTTTTTCTTCATGGACTTTAGTTTGAAGTGTTTAGTGCAAAAGAGTGGAGAACTCAGTAGCCATGGAATCAGTTTGTGCCACATACAGTTTAGAAACTGTTTACCTCTTTTTTCAAGAACAGTGGTAATGATGCTGCAAGATGCAACGTGTGCCTAGATTGATTAATATTCTAGTGCCAGAAAATAAAATTTAGAAGCTGTTTTGATCTATTTACCCAATAAAACTATAGACTTGGTCACCTCAAAGAGTGACCACTACTTACTGATAGTTTATATGATTTAAGGATAAAAGAAGTATTTATCTGACCCTCATGGAAAGTAATCTTAAACCATAAAATCATAGTTTTATAACTCTCTTAAGAACATTCTCTCTCTCTTTCTCTCTTTAATTTCCTTAAATGCTTGGAATCTTAATGCATTCATTTGCTCAGGCTGCCACAACAAAGTACCTCATACTGGGTGGCATAAACAACAGAAATTTACTTTCTCATAATTTTGGAGGCTAGAAGTAGAAGATCAACATGTCATTAGGGTTGGTTTCTTCTGAGGCCTCCCTCCTAGGCTTGTGGATAGCTGTCTTCTCGTGTCTTCACAGGGTCTTTCCTCTGTATACAAATCTCTTCTTCTTGCAAGGATACCAGTCAGAATGGATTAGGGCCCATTACCTCATTTTAACTTAGTTACCTCTTTAAAGACTGTCTCCAAATACACTCATATTCTGAGGTACTGGAGGTTAGAACTTCAACATATGAATTCTGGGGTGACACACAATGCAACCCGTAACACTTACTATATAAGATCAAGAAAAGGGTGCTGGGGTTGAAGAGACTAGAGCATCAGAGGCCTGTCCTTTCATTTTTCTCCCTTGCCCACACTTCACCACCTCAGGTGCCCCACCAAGCTACCTCTCAGGTACCTTTCTAGAAACTCTAGGATGCCTAGGGGAACCATGCAACAGCTCATTTGCTTCTCAAATATCAGTGGATATTTACCACCCATAGCACTGTGCCACATAGTGTACAGAATAGTTGCAAAAGTAAACTATAGTTGCAAGACTTTCATTCAAATAGCTTATGCCAAATCACATTTTTGTGTATTAACTAAGTGAAAGCTAAGAACTCTAAACACACTGGATCTTTCTTCACCTCCATCAGAGAGGTAGCAGGGCCTGTGGAAGGAACCCAGGAAGTCCAGGCTTAAAGTGAAGAGACCCAGATATGAGCACAGCTTTCTTAAGCTGCCCAACAGGGGGATGCAAGGCTCAAATCAGATAATGAAGATTAGGGACTATTGTAAATGGAAAGTTTTATAAAAGCAGAAGGTGTTATTATATTAAAAATCACTAGACCAGCTTTCAAAAGGCAGCATTGTTTCTTCCTTCTCATTCTCCACCTGCACATTCTATAGGCTAATTGCCTGTATTATTAGAAGTCACCTTACTTAATCAAATTTAAATGTTCAGCCTCTATTTAATTGAAGGCTCTATAGCTCTAACCAAATGTGATAGGTTATTACTTACTTGCTAATTTGGGGGTTGGATTAATCAAGCCTGAATTGGATTTTCTCTTTCCAAAATAATCCCTTTACTTTTCCTCTACCCTGTTTTGAAGTTTTAAGTTCTCAAATATTTAGTTTTTGTACTCAGACTGGACATCCTTCCTTTCAACCCACTCCACAACCTCTCGCTGCCCTTCTCAGAGCCTTATAACCTATGACCCACCTCCAATACAGCATCGTTACCCCAACTGAATAGTTTTCCTAAAATTCACCGCATTACCTAAAACTCTCCACAGAGCAGTCATGTCCTTAGTATGTACTTCCAATGCTTTGAGATTCAGAGCTCCACAGGAGGTCAGACTTTCATGTTTACTCTCTAGCAAACCCCTGTGTCTTTCTCCTAAGCCACCCACAGAAATGTCTATCCCCCCTACCACCATCACCAGCTCCTTTTCTGCTGTGTTCAATTTCCAACTAAAGATAGAAGACTCTTCTTTCCCTTTTCTCCAGTGGCTGCTTTTCTCCCTTTTTGATTTACTAAAATGTTGCTAGGAAAATTGCCATTTTCTTCACAGTTGGGTAAGCAGTGAGTGAGAGACTAGGCAAGGCACTATAGGAGTCAGACATATCCCCTACTGGCTGGAGTTCACAGCCATGTAGTGGGGTGTGGGGTGGGGGGGACAAGGATATAAACAAACAAGGATGATGCAGTATAGGTTGGAAGGAGTGTGTCAAAGAGGTGGAAGCACCAGTGAAGACAGGATTCTTTCTTACTGGGGAATTAGCAACAGGGCCTCAGGGATGAGGAGGCACTGGGACTGGGTCTTGAAGGATTCAGAGAGAAGGGCATTCCATGTAGCGGAAAAGTGAGAGCTCAGAGCTAGCACAAGACTAGCTCCCAACTCATGCAGATGGAAGGAACTGGGCAATAATATACAATGAAGAAGTCAGATCAAGAGGAATTTTGAATGCCAGAGAGGCCCCCTTGGTTATAGGCCTGTTGTGAGTGGCTTTGCCAACCAGAAATTCCAGAAATGTTGTCATACTTCCCTGCCATAACTCAGGAAGAAAGGACCTGAAAGGAGTATCATTTGATGCCTCATCTTAGAAGGAGTGCTAAAAGCAAGTAATCAGTCATTCCCTCGAAAGGAAAAGCAATGTATTTATATTCCTTTGGCTTATTAGAATTTTTTTTTAAAAATTAAAAGTTAAATACCCCATAAGATAATTAAAATTCAATTCCATCTTATGTTAGCTACAGAGTAAAGAACTGATCAGCCTTGGGAATCGTTTCTTAAGAGAAAGTATCACCTAGGCTTCATCTTAGATCATTGGTTTTCTGTTTATAATCTCTATTAAGTGGCACAGCCACTTCGCAGCTCAGCTGTCACCACTAGGCTCCTGGGCCCCACATCTTGCCATTTCTAGCACAAACTTCACCTTCACTCCAATTGCACATTCCCAAGAGTTTAGACTCAATTTCTACTTGACTGTTGGCATACCATTTACCACGTTCAAACCCAAGATCCTTTTTCTACAAATCACTTTCCCCTCCATTTCTTTTTTCAGCACTTCAACCATCCTTCTACAGTCACTAGCTATTTAAAATCTCAAGATTATTTTTGATTCATATTATCCCTGACACCTTATCAAATAAAAAAGCCCATCAACTTTCATCTCAACCTCCTTTTGTCCCTATTTTCAGTCTTTGATTCAGGATCACTGGGGCACTTTTCTCATTGGCTTCCCTGACTCTAATCCAACCTGCCACATTGCTGCCAAACTAATCTTCTTTAATATATCACTTTCATCATGCTGATTCCCTGCTCAATAATCTTAGATAGTTTCCTATTTCAGATGCAACCAAAATACAGTGAAAACCCACTAGGAAATTTCACAGATGCTGTCTTCTCTGAGTGGCAGGTATTATTATCCCAGTCATATTAATGATGAAAATTGAGGCTCTAAAATATAAGTTGCCTGAGGCTAGCAACAGTAGAGCCAGGACTACAACCATTCCTTTGGGTCCTACTCCAGTGCTTTGTCTTAATGGAAGTTTGTCACTCCTATGCTTGATTTTCATAATTTCTATAATCTTTCTTTGCCTCATTTAACCCATTTTATTTTTTCTAATTCCCCAGCACAGCCCTCCCTTTGGCCAGCCTTGGCTCCTCATTGCCTCTCAGTATGCCTACCTCATTCTCGCCTCTCCATGACTTCCCCTGGGCATAGTCTAGCTTTTCGTAGACTCTGGGGCACACCTTAAGCCCTACCAGGGAGTCTCTGGTGATTTTGCTAACAATGTCAATTTTTCTCAGTTGGATACCTATAGGAATTTTGCTCCAGCAGTGTGGCTCACAGCCTGAGGATAAGCATCCATGGAATAGACATGGGGAGAATTCATGGGTTATGGATTCCTATATGGACCAAAGTATATACTAAATTATATGCAACTCACAAGTACTTGCTACTGTTTTTTCCAAAATAAGCAGATACCATTAAGGCTTCCCCTGGTGGCTCAGATGAGAAAGAATTTGCCTGCAGTGAGGGAGACCTGGGTTGGAAAGATCCCCTGCAGAAGGGAATGGCAACCCACTCTGGGATTCTTACCTGGAGAATCAATCCCATGGCCAGAGGAGCCTGGGCTACAGCCCATGGGATTGCAAGCAGTCGGACACAATTGAGTGACTAACATTTTCACTTTCATTTTCATTAGACTAATAAAATACACAATTTGAAATAATTCATATTTGTTTTCTGCTATATGTATTTTTCTAATTTCAAGTACTACACACAGATCAACTGTCAGAGTCTGTAAGATATTTAACATTTAAAAGGAACCTTTAATCTCAATAAGTTTGGAAACCACTGGTCTGAACACCTAAGTGAATACAGTCTTGTTGGTTTCCAATTGTATACATTCTTTAAAGAGATTCTTACGAGATACAGAAGAACTAAAGCATACTTCTAAATCCTACAGGACCTCACCCAAACTGATACATGGTGGGTGTTCAACAAATACTTGTTACAAGCTTCTCTCAGCCAATTAAGTGTAATGGTATAGATGAGAGAAATTCAGGCTTAGTTGCTAAATTGTAGGCTAAAAAAAGCATGAAAAAAATATGATTCCATTCCTTATTGATTGCCCAAACAGTGGAGCTTTCTACCCTTTGTTGCATTCAGGGCCATCTTAAAAGGATTTTGGTGAAAACCCTGGTTGTCACTCTTCATTGAAAAATAAGAGATTATTAGCAGACAGATTTGAGGATGAGAACTATGGATTGAGTAACACTACCTGATCTATAAATACTCAAGTCTCCCACTTCTGTTTGTAAAGCAGAGATCAGAAATAAGCTTTGAAGGAAATCATTTGAATTTCCCATTCCCACACAATATCAAGATCACAGAATGATGGAACTCTTTCAACTTACAGCTCAGTGTTCAAATCTAGTTTTATCACAGGTTCAAATTAAGATCTGGATATGTCACAGAGCCACACAATTGCTACAAGATAGGTAACACTTTACCTCTTTCTGGGTAAAGGATTGAGGGAAAATTCTGGCATAGGTAAGAAAGTTCTGATGGTAAAATAATGGTTCATTATACAACATTATTAATAAAATTGTCCAAAAAATAGTTTTCCAAACAATTGAAATATATTCATTTATAGTTTCAAATTTTGTATGTTAAAAATTTTAATATAAATTATTCTATACTATATTTCATGATGATTTACATGAAACAAATGATAATGAAAATAACTCTTCCTTGCAGCTCATCACATTGGCTATCAATAATGATTTTATACAACTCAGGTATATAACAGGGCTTTTTGTCCATGTATTAAGTGGCCTCAGACTATTACACAGTTAGAGCTGTATAGGATTAAAAGTTGTTTTATCCTAAAATAATTTTAGACTTAATTAAAAGTTACAAAATACTATAGAGAACCTCTACATAGACTCTTCACCCAACTTCTGCAATGCTATTATCTTAAAATAACCACAATGTAATCATTAAAAACAGGAAATTAATATTAGTACAATAAATATCATGCAACCTTATTCAAATTTTACCAGTTTTTCCACTAATGTCCTTTCTCTGTTTTAGGATCCAACCCAGATTCTCACACTGTTTGTTTTGTCTCTTTGGTCTCCTCCAATCTGTGGCAGCTCTTCAGCCTGTACTTGTTTATCATGATCTTATCACTTTTGGTGAGTACTGGTCAACTATTTTGTAGAATGTCTTTAAATTTTTCTGGCTTTTCCAGTGATTATATTGGGACTTTTGGGCATATACATTTTTGGCAAAAACACAGCAGATGTAATGCCATGTCATTTCTTTGGTACATCAGAGACCATGACACAATGTATCTTATTATTGGTGATGTTAACTTTGATCATCTTTTGGGTCATGGAATCCCATCTGCTGGGATATTCCAAGGTCCTACCTCCCCTATGGTAGTTAATAAATATTTCTCTGATTTGTTAATACAGTTTTCCAATTCTTTACTCAGAGTGAGGCATTGGAAGTCACTCCGTGTACTTGCCTCTAGTAAGGTGACTTTGTAATCTGTGGTGGTTAAAATCAGAAAAACTTGTCAGAATTCTTTTCAAAATAAAAGAAGTGGGCTCTGGGCAAAGGTTTATTGTAGATTCATAAGGAAAATTTTTTTTTCTTTTTTTGCTGCTTAGACATCTTCTGTGGTTACATTCATGCTTTTGGTTCTGAGGTTTTCTATATAGAATCTATATTGATAGTACTTCACTTAGGAGGAATCGCTTATCAGACATTATCTTAGTAGCACTTATATATCAGATAAAGATATCCAAAAACTTAGAAGTGGAATTAACACAAATTAATTTACTATGCATATTCCAATTCAATAAGCAAATTTATAGTCCCTTCCCAGTAGTTACACAAGAACTCAAAATAAAAAGAGTTGGGGGGGGGATTAATTCTGCTTACATTTAATAATTAGAAGTAAACAGAATCATATGTGACACGCACAAACCAAAAACTGCCTCATGATGACACGAATGTTAAATTATTCCCTTCATATCTCTACACTTAGGCTCCAAGATTCAAATCACTTAGGCTGAAGAACTAACCAAACAATCAAGTCTTCATATTCCATCTTCCCAATGCATCTGTACCAGAAGAATCTTACTGAAAGGATATTCATGATATTGTCAAACCCATCCCTCTGTGACTAGGCAGGATTTCGCTGCAACAGTTTCTAAAAGGAAGCTGTGTGCCTTATCTCTAAATCTTTCAGAGAACAGTCCTTTCTTATTATGTTTCTCAAATATTTCCTTTTCATTGAAAATATCCATGTAGATTAAACATATTTTTAGCTACATGAGATATATTAAAAAAATACAGTATATGTTTACCATATATTTAAGATCTTTTTATAGGTTTCCACTATTTTAATTTGATGAGGGTGAGATCCAGCCCATTCTTCCTGTTTTATATAATAAGAACCCAAACATTTCTCAAATAGCATGCCCCCCCTCAAAAAAATGTGATTCATGATTCTCTCTTTCTTACTCACAGTTCTTAAAAATGATTGAGTCACTGTTGTTCTCTTGTTTAATCTGATAATTATGCAAGCACTAAATCTTACATTGGAGCAGAAAATGTTAACACACATTGAAAAACCAAAAAGCGTAGAACTATAATCTGTATGATAAAATGCATTACTCTGTTTAAAAGGATTGTTTTACAGATGCAATTAACAATCAGCGATCATACAGTTTAGACCGGTGTTTTGATGCCATCTGTTGGAATAAGTCCTCTCACTCTCTGGAATGAAGCTATAATTTTCAGCTTACAGTTTCATTAAGCAACACACAGTATAACAGTTCCCCAAAGAAGAGAAATCCTAAACACTTTCAGTTTTATAGTCTTCCATAAACATGCAAGTATGTTGCTGAAATTTTTCAAAAGAAAGAGAATTTAGAAAATTAACAACATGACCACAATTACTGTTTTATTTTACAGCCTTAAAATATCACCAACAGTTCAAATAGCCAACAATGGTTATCTAATTTTAGTTTCAATATCTGAAATGTGACTTCCATCCTTTTAGCCCATTGATGATTTTTATTAACTTAAAAACATGCTTGCCCTTTGCCTAAACAAGTTATGTCATAATGGCAGTGATAAAAGTTAACAAATAACCTGTCCATTAGGACACATTCCTGTTTGTTCTTATTAGCTTATTAGATGCCAAACCAAATATTTGGGGTCAGTTAATACACTAGGGGGTGCTAGTTCTCTACATGTACACATTTACAAACCAAAACTTTACCACAATATTTGGGAATTATAAAAGTTGACCTAAAATTCTAATAGAGTATGTAAGTTGCATGCTACACATGAAGAAAACAAAAAAGAAAAAAAAAGAACTCATTAAAATTGCACTATGAATTAAACAGCAAGAGTCCAAGTAGGAGTGCAATTTTACATTCTAAGAGGTAAGATTGATATGGTCTTGTTTCATGGTTCAGACATCAGTTGCTAGTATCAAACAAAATCTGAAATGAAAGTCACAGCTTTTCACAAAGTACAGTATCAGCCCTGGATTTCTTAATGCTATCTATTATATCTATGGTGCTCCAAAAGAAATATAAAGCAAAACCACCAGGGAGAAGAGGTTTCTTTACTAAATTTAGACAACTTATTTGAGATTCTCTTCCTTTGATATACCATTCAAACAGTGCAAATGAGAAGAAGTCACCATTAAGATCTGAACTTATGCTCTATAGTAGGCTGGTAAATTGCCTCATGTAACTAATGGCTCTCTCTGTTATATCTTAGAACATCTGCATGATGAAAGTACTTACACACACACACACACCCCACCACCACCAGTATAAAGAAGAACCGGGTTTAATTTTTGAGAGCAGCATGTGTGATAAGTCGCTTCAGTGATGTCAGACTCTTTGTGACCCTATGGACTGTAGCCCACCAGGCTCCCATATCCATAGGAGTTTGGAGAATACTGGAGTGGTTTGCCATGCCCTTCTCCAGTGGACCTTCTAGACTCAGGGATTGAACCTGTGTCTCTTCCCTCTCCTGTATCGGGAGGAGGGTTCTTTACCACTAGCGCCACCTGGGAAGTTCCTTTTAAGATCAGAATCCAGTCCAACAGGGACACTATCCAAGATTCCACTTCATATGTAGTGGGGAAGGAGTATTTTTTTCTTTGTTCTTTTTGGGTTTAGTTTTCCTTCTTTGAGAAGGCTAGTCAGTAGGACTCCAGATATATCCAGATTCAGGTAAAGCATATTAACCTACAATTTTCCACCTTTGAAGATGAGTTGAATTTCAAGAACCTTTCATCCAAAATAGGGGCCCTGGCATCTCCTTTGCCAATTGTCAGGATCTACTTCAACTTCATTTTGCTTCCTCATTTTCCCATTCCACCAAACATCGTGCATTCATCTCTTCTCCCCATATTTTCTTAGTACAATCAGAAATATTCCAAAACTTTTCTCCCAGACTTCCACATTTCCTTTCTGCTGAATGCACTGTGAGTAGATAGTAGATTCTATAGACTTGTCATATGTTGCTTGCAATGGGATGTATCATACCCTGAAAGAGTTTCTTCAGAACACTCTGATATTATGCTAAAGAATATTTTAAAATTTTAGATAAAGTCATATTTTTGGATTACCTCCCAGCACATCAACCCACAACTATAAGCAGGAATAGGGCTGTGCCTGTTTCATAAACAGAAACTCAAACACAATATTTCACTGGTGATATTCCATCAACACACACAGTCAGGCACAGCACCTGAAATATATAAACTATAAGCCAAGACCCCCAGAGGAGTATTGAAGGATGTTTTGCAGTGATTTTGGAGAATCCTAACCTGAGACCACCATCTATTATTTTATTAATTTATCTCCTCCAAACTGCCTAGTACTAGCACTAGTACTAGTACAGCAAATACACAGATATTTCAAATGTGCATTTAAAAGGGCAATTTCCATGGGCTCATTTTGAGTTGCAACAGAGGTTTATCAGATATATCAAGGTTTTACCCTTTCTTTAAGGATAGAGGCCAAATCTAGTATTGTTTATATCTTAGTATGCAAGATGAAGGCAATAAAATGGTTTTAAAAATAGTAGTAATTATTAATTAGAATTGTTAACTTCTACTGAAAAACAATAAACTTTGTCATTTTGTATGTGGATTATAGAATATTAGAGTTAGAAAGGAACTCAAAGTCATTTTATAACTCCCTATCCCCAATGCATGAATCTTCCTTACTGTCAAAGACAAACAGCATTCTTGTTTCGTCTTACACCCCTCTAATCACAGAACATCACTGTCTTACAGGCGTAATAGTCAGAAAGCTGTGCCTTTTTACTAAGTTGATGCCTATCTTTTTACCATCTCTTTATATTGGTCAGGTTATTCTGTGTATCAGAATTATCTTTGAGTCTGTACTGCCTGTGTTCAATTTCCTATTCAGCCTTTTATTAGCTTCATAACCTCAGATAAGTTAATCCCTTTGTCCTTCAACATAAATTTAGAATTTGACCACTCTTACCTCCATGGTTGTCACTACCGTCTCTAGTTTCCAAATCAGTTTTCCAACCCCACAGATCTATTCTCTACATGACTGCCAAGAGTCATCCTATTCATATTTGGTCAAACTAAGTCACTATTCTGATCAAAATCAGGCGAAGACTCCACATTTAATTCAGAGTCAAAGTTCAAGTCCTCACAATGGCTTACAGTGTCCTCCACGCTGCTCTGTCTGGCTCTGCTGATACCCTCCCACTTTCCCCTCAGTCACTCAAGCAGCTTCAGCCACACAGACCCACTGCTCCTGGACCACAAAAGGCACACTCCTGCACTTAGGTCTCTGCTCTCACTGCTTCCATCGCCTGGAACTCTCCCCTACTCTACAGACCCGCCTGCCAATGTGGCTTCTGCTTCAAGAATTTGCTTAAATCACACTTTCTCACTGGGACCTATTCAGGGTCCTTGATTTAATAAAGATGAAAAAAAAAAAAAAACCTCTTCACTAAGATAAACTTAAGGACAGAGGCTTTTGTATATGTTGTTCACAGCACTTTGCATATAATAGGCATTCAGTAAATGTTTGTCCAGCGAGTAAATGAATTTGAGGGTACAGCACTTAAAACAGTGGCTGCTGCTGCTGCTGCTAAGTCACTTCAGTTGTGTCCAACTCTGTGCAACCCCGTAGATGGCAGCCTATCAGGCTCCTTTGTCCCTGGGATTCTCCAGGCAAGAATACTGGAGTGGGTTGCCATTTCCTTCTCCAATGCATGAAAGTGAAAAGTGAAAGTGAAGTCGCTCAGTCATGCCCGACTCTTACAAACCCCATGGACTGCAGCCTAACAGGCTCCTCTATCCATGGGATTCTCCAGGCAAGTGGCTAGAGGGTGATAAATACTCATATAACTATTATTAGTACGGAGGGAAGACTCTTGAGAGTCCCTTGGACTTCAAGGAGATCCAACAGGTCCATTCTGAAGGAGATCAGCCCTGGGATTTCTTTGGAAGAAATGATGCTAAAGATGAAACTCCAGTACTTTGGCCACCTCATGCGAAGAGTTGACTCATTGGAAAAGACTGAAGCTGGGAGGGATTGGGGGCAGGAGGAGAAGAGGACGACAGATGAGATGGCTGGAAGGCATCACGGACTCGATGGACGTGAGTCTGAGTGAACTCTGGGAGTTGGTGATGGACAAGGAGGCCTGGCGTGCTGCGATTCATGGGGTCGCAAAGAGTCGGACACAACTGAGCAACTGAACTGAACTGAACTGCTCTTAGTGCTGACATTGTTACTTTTTTTTTTTCACTCATTCAATCAATCACCGATTTACTTTTCTTTTTACTTTATAACATTGTATTGGTTTTGCCTTGTTGCCATTCTTATTCTTATCTGAAGACTCAAGTCTGCTTCTAAAGCTATACTTACTAAAAGCCTTTGACCTATAAGGTCAGATCACTTTCAAACCCCTGGACTAATCAAACAAAGTTCAGTGAGTTCAGTTCAGTTGCTCAGTCATGTCCAACTCTTTACGACCTCATGAATCGCAGCACGCCAGGCCTCCTTGTCCATCACCAACTCCCAGAGTTCACTCAGACTCACGTTCATCGAGTCAGTGATGCCACCCAGCCATCTCATCCTCTGTTGTTCCCTTGTCCTCCTGCCCCCAATCCCTCCCAGCATCAGTCTTTTCCAATGAGTCAACTCTTTGCATGAGGTGGCTAAAGTACTGTAGTTTCAGCTTCAGCATCATTTCCTCCAAAGAAATCCAGGACTGATCTCCTTTAGGATGGACTGGTTGGATCTCCTTGCAGTCTAAGGGACTCTCAAGAGTCTTCTCCAACACCACAGTTCAAAAGCATCAATCCTTCGGCGCTCAGCTTTCTTCACAGTCCAACTCCCACATCCGTACATGACCACAGGAAAAACCATAGCCTTGACTAGATGGACCTTTGTTGCCAAAGTAATGTCTCTGCTTTTGAATATGCTGTCTAGGTTGGTCATAACTTTCCTTCCAAGGAGTAAGCGTCTTTTAATTTCATGGCTGCAGTAACCATCAGCAGTGATTTTGGAACCCCAAAAAATAAAGTCTGACACTGTTTCCACTCTTTCCCCATCTATTTCCCATAAAGTGATGGGACCAAATGCCATGATCTTCATTTTCTGAATGTTGAGCTTTAAGCCAACTTTTTCACTCTCTACTTTCACTTTCTTCAAGAGGTTTTTTTAGTTCCTCTTCACTTTCTGTTATAAGGGTGATGTCATCTGCATATCTGAGATTATTGATATTTCTCCTGGCAATCTTGATTCCAGCTTGTGCTTCTTCCAGTCCAGCATTTCTCATGATGTACTCTGCATATAAGTTAAATAAGCAGGGTGACAATATACAGCCTTGATGTACTCCTTTCCCGATTTCGAGCCAGTCTGTTGTTCCATGTCCAGTTCTAACTGTTGCTTCCTGACCTGCATATAGGTTTCTCAAGAGGCAGGTCAGGAGGTCTGGTATTCCCATCTCTTTCAGAATTTTCCACAGTTTATTGTGATCCACATAGTCAAAGTCTTTGGCATGGTCAATAAAGCATAAATAGATGTTTTTCTGGAAATCTCTTGCTTTTTCCATGATCCAGTGGATATTGGCAATTTGATCTCTGGTTCCTCTGCCTTTTCTAAAACCAGCTTAAACATCTGGGAGTTCACAGTTCACATATTGCTGAAGCCTGGCTTGGAGAATTTTGAGCATTAGTTTACTAGCGTGTGAGATGAGTGCAATTGTGTGGTAATTTGAGCATTTTTGGCATTGCCTTTCTTTGGGATTGGAATGAAAACTGACTTTTTCCAGTCCTGTGGCTACTGCTGAGCTTTCCAAATTTGCTGGCATATTGAGTGCAGCACTTTCACAGCATCATCTTTCAGGATTCAAAATAGCTCAACTGGAATTCCATCACTTCCACTAGCTTTGTTTGTAGTGATGCTTTCTAAGGCCCACTTGACTTGACATTCCAGCATGTCTGGCTCCAGGTGAGTGATCACACCATTGCGATTATATTGGTCATGAAGATCTTTTTTGTACAGTTCTTCTGTGTATTCTTGCCACCTCTTCTTAATATCTTCTGCTTCTATTAGGTCCAGACCATTTCTGTCCTTTATCAAGCCCATCTTTGCATGAAATGTTCCCTTGGTGTGTCTAATTTTCTTGAAGAGATCCTAGTCTTTCCCATTCTTTGTTTTCCTCTATTTCTTTGCATTGATTACTGAGGGCTTCCTTATCTCTTCTTGCTATTCTTTGGAACTCTGCATTCAGATGCTTATATCTTTCCTTTTCTCCTTGGCTTTTCGCTTCTCTTTTCACAGCTATTTGTAAGGCCTCCTCAGCCAGCCATCTTGCTCTTTTGCATTTCTTTTCCATGGGGATGGTCTTGATCCTTGTCTCCTGTACAATGTCACGAACCTCATTCCATAGTTCATCAGGCACTCTATCTATCAGATCTAGTCCCTTAAATCTATTTCTCACTTCTACTCTATAATCATAAGGGATTTGATTTAGGTCATACCTGAATGGTCTAGTGGTTTTCCCTACTTTCTTCAATTTCAGTCTGAATTTGGCAATAAGGAGTTCATGATCTGAGCCACAGTCAGCTCCTGGTCTTGATTTTGCTGACTGTATAAAGCTTCTCCATCTTTGGCTGCAAAGAATATAATCAATCTGATTTCAGTGTTGACCATCTGGTGATGTCCATGTGTAGAGTCTTCTCTTGTGTTGTTGGAAGAGGGTGTTTGCTATGACCAGTGCATTTTCTTGGCAAAACTCTATTAGTCTTTGCCCTGCTTCATTCCACATTCCAAGGCCAAATTTGCCTGTTACTCCAGGTGTTTCTTGACTTCCTACTTTTGCATTCCAGTCCCCTATAATGAAAAGGACATCTTTTTTGGGTGCTAGTTCTAAAAGGTCTTGTAGGTCTTCACAGAACCGTTCAACTTCAGCTTCTTCAGCGTTACTGGTTGGGGCATAGACTTGGATTACTGTGATACTGAATGGTTCGTCTTGGAAACGAACAGAGATCATTCTGTCATTTTTGATATTGCATCCAAGTACTGCATTTCAGACTCTTTTGTTGACCATGATGGCTACTCCATTTCTTCTAAGGGATTCCTGCCTGCAGTAGTAGATATAATGGTCATCTGAGTTAAATTCACCCATTCCAGTCAATTTTAGTTCTCTGATTTCTAGAATGTTGACGTTCATTCTTGCCATCTCCTGTTTGACCACTTCCATTTGCCTTGATTCGTGGACCTGACATTCCAGGTTCCTATGCAATATTGCTCTTTACAGCATCAGACCTTGCTTCTATCACCAATAACATCCACAACTGGGTATTGTTTTTGCTTTGGCTCCATCCCTTCATTCTTTCTGGAATTATTTCTCCACTGATCTCCAGGAGCATATTGGGCACCTACTGACCTGGGGAGTTCCTCTTTCAGTATCCTATCATTTTGCCTTTTCATACTGTTCATGGGGGCAGCTCGCAAAGAGTCAGACAAAAAAAGTTGGTACCTTATAAAAAGATCAATCTTTGGAATGTTCCTCCTTTCAGTGTGGGTGAATCCACAAAGCTTACTCTTCTAAAGCACCCTCTCCTAATTCTTCCTGGGGCACATGTCTGGCCACCTTTCTCATTTTCTCTTCATACTCTAGCACTTTCTGGGACAACCCTGAACCCCAGGCCATAGGGTCTAATTTTAAAATACATTATTGCGTTACCATTTGTCAAAGGAGACACAAACAGTATAAATGCAACATGCATGATAATTTGACTGAATTGCTGATTAGTGATACATGTGATTTCTAAACTACCCCCCCAATCCAAACTAACCTTGCCATGTGATAGAGACTAAATAAATATTTACTGAAAACAGAAACAGATCCATAGATATAGTAAATGAAGAGGTGGTTGCCAGAGGGGAGAAAGGTCGGGGGAGGAGTGAAATGGGTAAGGAAGATTAAGAGGTACACATTTCCAGTTATAAAATAAGTCACCAGAATGAAATGCACAGCATGGGGAATATAGTCAATAATATTGTAATAATTTTGTACAGTAACAGATAATAACTACAATTATTATGGTGATCATTTTGCAACATATAGAAATACTGAATCGCTATGTTGTACACTAGAATAAATAGTGTTATAAGATAAATACACTTCAATAATAAATGGATAGATAATAAAAAAATATTTTAAAATGAATGAATCCTCAAAAATGACAAAAAGAAATTAATATCATGATTATCAGAATTACTTCTAAAATTATATATAATTTTAGTCTTAAAATTACTTTTTTATTAAATATATCACAAAATACATTAATTATCATTAAGTAAAATTTAAAGTCAAGCTACAGATGGTAGAGAAAAGCAGGTTTCTGTCTACAAGCACACAGTGATAGTTTTGCCTTGTAGTAAGGAGTCATGGTTCAGGTACTGTTGAAGCCTGAATTGAAGAATTTTGAGCATTACCTAGCTAGCATGTGAAATGAATGCAATTGTACAGTAATTTGAACATTCTTTGGCATTGCCCTTCTTTGGGAGTGGAATAAAAACTGACCTTTTCCAATTCTTTGGCCACTGCTGAGTTTTCCAAATTTGCCGGCATATTGAGTGCAGCACTTTAACATCACTTTAACAGTACATGAACCGAGAACTTCCAGATGTACAAGCTAGATTTAGAAATGGCAGAGGAACCAGAAATCAAATTCTCAACATCAGTTGGATCATAGAAAAAGTAAGAGAATTCCAGAAAAAACATCTGCTTCATTGATTATGCTAAAGCCTTTGACTGTATGGATCACAACAAAACTGTGGAAAATTCTTCAAGATATGGGAATACGAGACCACCTTACCTACCTCCTGAGAAACCTGATGCAGGTCAAGAAGCAACAATTAGAACCAGACAGGGAACAATGGACTGGTTCAAAATTGGGAAAGGAGTACATCAAGACTGGTATATTGTCACCCTGCTTATTTAACTTATATGCAGAGTACATCATGAGAAATGCCAGGCTAGATGAATCACAAGCTAGAATCAAGAGTGCCAGAAGAATATTAACAACTTCAGATATGCAGATGATACTGCACTAATGGCATAAAATGAAGAGGAACTAAAGAACCTCTTAATGAAGGTGAAAGAGGAGACTGAAAAATCTGGCTTAAAACTAGACATTGAAAAAATTGAAGATCATGGCATCCAGTTCCATCTCTTTAAGGCACATAGATGGGGGATAATGGAAACAGTTACAGACTTTATTTTCTTGGGCTCCAAAATCACTGCTGTTGGGGACTGCAGCCATGAAATTAAAAGACACTTGCTCTTTGGAAGAAAAATTATGACAAATCTAGACAGCATGTTAAAAACTGGAGACCTTACTTTGCCAACAAAGGTCTGTATAGTCAATGCTATGGTTTTTCCAGTAGTTACATACAGATATGAGAGTTGAACCATAAAGAAGGCTGAGTACCAAAGAATTGCTTTCAAACTATGGTGCTAGAGAAGACTCTTGAGAGTCATTGGACAGCAAGGAGATCAAACCAGCCAATCCTAAAGGAATCAACCCTGAATACTCATTGGAAGAATTGATACTGAAGCTGAAGTTCCAATACTTTGGCCACCTGATGCAGAGTTGACTCATTGGAAAAGATGCTGATGCTGGGAAAGACAGAGAGCAGGAGGAGAAGGGGGCGACACAGGATGAGATGGTTGGATGGCATCATTGACTCAATAGACGTGAATTTGAGCAAACTCCAGAAGATAGTGAAGGACAGGAAAGCCTGGAGTGCTGCAGTCCATGGGGTCACAAAGAGTCAGACATGACTTAGCGACTGAACAACAAGGAGTCATGGTACTAATTCTCCATGTTTTTACCTTAAATGCGTGATTACTTCTGTTTTAGACATCTAAGGAAAAAAAGATGTTTCACATTACTGGTTCTCTCTTTTACCATAAATTTCATCCTACCTAAAAGAAATAGGTCTGTTTGGCACATTACATGCACACGTAATGTGTGAGTGCTCAGTCGTGTTTGACTCCATGTGACTCCATGGACTATAGTCCACCAGACTCCTCTCTCCATGGATTTCCCCAGCAAGAATATGGAGTGGGTAGCCATTCCCTTCTCCAGGGGTTTTTCCTGACCCAGGAACTGAACCCTTATCTCTTGTGTCTTCTGCATTGGTAGGCAGATTCTTTACTATTCTTTACCACTGTGCCACCTGGGAAGTCCTAATTTGGCACATTAGTGATCAAAATATACCACCTGGAAACTTTTCCTATGTGTCCTCAAAGATTCCCTGGAGGAGGGCATGGCAACCCACTCCAGTATTTGTGCCTGGAAAATCCCCATGGACAGAGGAGCCTGGCAGGCTATGGTCCATACTGCCACAGAGAGTCAGACACGACTGAGCAACTAATAACAGCACTGCTGGTGCTGCTGCTAAGTCACTTCAGTTGTGTCCAACTCTGTGCAACTCCATACACGGCAGCCCACCAGGCTCCCCTGTCCCTGGGATTCTCCAGGCAAGAACACTGGACTGGGTTGCCATTTCCTTCTCCAATGCATGAAAGTGAAAAGTAAAAGTGAAGTCGCTCAGTCGTGTCCAACTCTTAGTGACCCCATGGACTGCAGCCTACCAGGCTCCTCTGCCCATGGGATTTGCCAGCACAGCACAGCACAAATAGAATATTTATAAGATTGAAAAGAACATGATCATCATAAAGATAGGGCTTGCCAGGTCCAGACGGCTTCACAGCTGAATTCTACCAAAAATTTAGAGAAGAGCTAACACCTATCCTACTCAAACTCTTCCAAGAAAATTGCAGAGGGAGGTAAACTTCCAAACTCATTCTATGAGGCCACCATCACTCTAACACCAAAACCTGACAAAGATGCCACAAGGAAAGAAAACTACAGGCCAGTATCACTGATGAACATAGATGCAAAAATCCTTAACAAAATTCTAGCAATCAGAATCCAGTAACACATTAAAAAGATCATACACCATGACCAGGTGGGCTTTATCCCAGGGATGCAAGGATTCTTCAATATCCACAAATCAATTAATGTAATTCACCACATTAACAAATTGAAAAATAAAAGCCATATGATTATCTCAATAGATGCAGAGAAAGCCTTTGACAAAATTCAACATCCATTTATGATAAAAACTCTCCAGAAAGCAGGAATAGAAGGAATATACCGCAACATAATAAAAGCTATATATGACAAACCCACAGCAAACATTATCCTCAATGGTGAAAAATTGACAGCATTTCCCCTAAACTCAGGAACAAGATAAGGGTGCCCACTTTCACCACTACTATTCAACATAGTTCTGGAAGTTTTGGCCGCAGCAATCAGAGCAGAAAAAGAAATAAAAGAAATCCAAATGGGAAAAGAAGAAGTAAAACTCTCACTGTTTGCAGATGACATGATCCTCTACACAGAAAACCCTAAAGACTCCACCAGAAAATTACTAGAGCTAATCAATGAATATAGTAAAGTTGTGGGATATAAAATCAACACACAGAAATCCCTTGCATTCCTATACACTAATAATGAGAAAGCAGAAAAAGAAATTAAGGAAACAATTCCATTCACCGTTGCAATGAAAAGAATAAAATACTTAGGAATATATCTACCTAAAGAAACTAAAGACCTATATATAGAAAACTATAAAACACTGATGAGAGAAATCAAAGAGGACACTAATAGATGGAGAAATATATCATGTTCATGGATCAGAAGAATCAATATAGTGAAAATGAGTATACTACCCAAAGCAATCTATAGATTCAATGGAATCCCTATCAAGCTACCAGCAGTATTTTTCACAGAATTAGAACAAATAATTTCACAATTTGTATGGAAATACAAAAAAAACTTGAATAGCCAAAGCAATCTTGAGAAAGAAGAATGGAACGGGAGGAATCAACCTGCCTGACTTCAGGCTCTACTACAAAGCCACAGTCATCAAGACAGTATGGTACTGGCACAAAGACAGAAATATAGATCAATGGAACAAAATAGAAAGCCAGAGATAAATCCACACACCTATGGACACCTTATCTTCCACAAAGGAGGCAAAAATATACAATAGATTAAAGACAATCTTTTTAACAAGTGGTGCTGGGAAAACTGGTCAACCACTTGTAAAAGAATGAAACTAGAACACTTTCTAACACCATTCACAAAAATAAACTCAAAATGGATTAAAGATCTAAATGGAAGACCAGAAACGATCAAACTCCTAGAGGAGAACATAGGCAAAACACTCTCCAACATAAATCACAGCAGGATCCTCTATGATCCACCTCCCAGAATATTGGAAATAAAAGCAAAAATAAACAAATGGGATCTAATTAAAATTAAAAGCTTCTGCACAACAAAGGAAACTATAAGCAAAGTGAAAAGACAGCCTTCAGAATGGGAGAAAATAGCAAAGGAAGCAACTGACAAAAACAACTAATCTCAAAAATATACAAGCAACTCCTACAGCTCAATTCCAGAGAAATAAATGACCCAATAAAAAAATGGGCCAAAGAACTAAATAGACATTTCTCCAAAGAAGACATACGGATGGCTACAGACACCTGAAAAGATGCTCAACATCACTCATTATTAGAGAAATGCAAATAAAAACCACAATGAGGTACCACTTCACACCAGTCAGAATGGCTGCGATCCAAAAGCCTGCAAGCATAAATGCTGGAGAGGGTGTGGAGAAAAGGGAACCCTCTTACACTGTTGGTGGGAATGCAACTAGTACAGCCACTATGGAGAACAGTGTGGAGATTCCTTAAAAAACTGCAAATAGAACTGCCTTATGACCCAGCAATCCCACTGCTGGGCATACACACCAAGGAAACCAGAATTGAAAGAGACACGTGTACCCCAATGTTCATTGCAGCACTGTTTATAGTAGCCAGGACATGGAAGCAACCTAGATGTCCATCAGCAGACAAATGGTTAAGAAAGCTGTGGTTCATATACACAATGGAGTATTAGTCAGTCATTAAAAAGAATACATTTGATTCAGTTCTAATGAGGTGGGTAAAACTGGAGCCGATTATACAGAGTGAAGTAAGCCAGAAAGAAAAACACCAATACAGTATACTAAGACATATATATGGAATTTAGAAAGATGGTAATGATAACCCTGTATGCAAGACAGCAAAAGAGACACAGATGTACAGAACAGACTTTTGGACTCTGTGGGAGAGGGAGAGGGTGGGATGATTTGGGAGAATGGCATTGAAACATGTATACTATCATGTAAGAAACGAATCACTAGTCTAGGTTCGATACAGGATACAGGATGCTTGGGGCTGGTGCACTGGGGTGACCCAGAGAGATGATATGGGGAGGGTGGTGGGAGGGGAGTTCAGGGTTGGGAACTCACGTACACCCGTGGTGGATTCATGTCAATGTATGGCAAAACCAATATAGTATTGTAAAGTAAAAAAAATTAAATTAAAAAAAATAAAGACAGGGCATGAAAACAATAGAATATGAAGACAGTGAAGAATTGGTGGTGGGGAATGTTTCTGGGGAAAAAACAAGTCATATAGGGAAATAACTACCTTCAGATATTTGATTTTTTTTTTCACAATGTATTACCAATAATGTTTAATGTTAGACATGCAAAGAGGCAGACCCATAATCTAAAAAAGGCATCAAATAGAAGTATAGCCACAAACAACCATGATGTTAACATTAGTATATAAGAACTATATAATATAAATATGATTAAGGAAACTGTAGAAGATGGATGCAATGACTAAAGTGATGAGGAATATCAAGAGAGATTTGAAAATTCTGACTACTAGATAGAACTAGTGACTAGATGGAAATTCTAGGAGTGGAAAATATAATATTAAATTATAAAATTTATAGGATTAATGGCAGATTGGACTCTGCAAAAGAACAGTGACTATGAAGACAGTTTCATAATACAGAGGAAAATGGTAAATACAAATACTGAATTGAAACTACAAGATAATCAGTTCAGTTCAGTTCAGTCACTCAGTCATTTCTGACTCTCTGCCACCTCATGGGACTGCAGCATGCCAGGCCTCCCTGTCCATCCCCATCTTCCAAAGCCCACTCAAACTCGTGTCCATCACGTTGGTGATGCCATCCGACCATCTCATCCTCCGTCGTTCCCTTCACCTCCCACCCTTAATCTTGCCCAGCACCAGGGTCCCTCCAAATGAGTCAGTTCTTCGCATCGGGTGGCCAAAGCACTGGAGACCCAGCTTCAGCATCAGTCCTTCCAATGAAAACTCAGGACTGACTTCCCCATCCTTCAGATATTTGAAAACATCATTTGTTAAAAAAAAAAAAAAGATACAACAAAAACAAATTTAATGTAACATTAGTCAGAAATAAGTCCAATGGGAAGAAGTTACAAGACAGAAAATTATAGCTCAATACTAGAAAGATCTATAAAGTAATTAATATAGGCCAAATACAAAATTGGGTGGCTTAGAGAGGTCAAAAGTTTTCTGTCACTGGAGAAGTTGAACTAAAGGCCAGAGTTTTAGTTTGCATTAGCTTACCAGGGCCACCATAATAAGATACCACAGACTGGGTGGCTTAAACAACAGAAATTTATTTTCTCACAGTTCTGGAACCTAGAAGTCCAAGTTCAAGGTGTCAACAGGACTGGTTTCTTCTGAGGCCTTTTGACATCTTCTCGCTGTGTCCTCACATGGCCTTTCCTATGTGCATGCACAATCCTGGTGTGCCTCTATGTCTCAGACTCTTCTTCTTATAAAGATACCAGTCAGATTGGACAAGAACCTACTCTAATGGCCTCATATTAACTTAATACCTTCTTTAATGGCCCTGTCTCCAAGTACAATCACATTTTGAGGTGCTGGTAGTTAAGACTTCAACATACAAATGGAGGAAGCACTATTGAGTCCATAATATCACCCCTTTCAACATGTAAAAGAGACACTGTAGCAGGTGGTGGGGAAGGGGTTTTGCTAGATATTACCAAGGATCTACCTTCTAACTCTTAGTTCAGAAACCTATGGTACATAAACACAGTAAAATCTCATTTATTCAAAGTCTGATTCTCTTTCAGCAAGTGATTTGCCATTTACAATAGGACTGCTTCATTATCCCAGGTAAATAGCATCAGTTAAGTGTAAGACAGTCTGATTTAAACTACTGTTTGTTTTGTACAATTAGTATTAACATATAATTTCAGTGATATTATTTGAAAATTATTACTAAGTATATATTCATGATAAATAATTTTTAAACACAGGAAAATAGTTGTCCACTATTCTGTCACTTTGCCAACAAAGATCCATATAGTCAAAGCTATGGTTTTTCCAGTAGTCATGTATGGATATGAGAGTTGGACCATAAAGAAGGCTGAGGGCCAAAGAATTGACGCTTTCAAACTGTGGTATTGGAGAAAACTCTTGAGAGTCCCTTGGACTGCAAGGAGATTGAACCAGTCAATCCTAAAGGAAATCAACCCTGAATACTCATTGGAAAGACTGATGCTAAAGCTCCAATACTTTGGCCACCTGATGCAAAGAGCTGGCTCATTGGAAAAGACCCTGATGCTGGGAAATATTGAAGGCAGGAGGAGAAGGGGACAGACAACAGAGGATGAGATGGTTGGATGGCATCACCGAATCAATGGATATGAATTTGAGCAAACTCTGACAGATAGTGAAGGACAGGGAAGCCTGGCATGCTGCAGTCCCTAGGGCTGCAGAGTTGGACAGGGCTGAATGACTGAACAACAAATTCTGTCACCTATGCCAGTGAAAGTCTTCATTCTGTATTTTCTTCTCATTACCTATAAGCATGCATAACATACTGAGAACAGATAGTGAAAGAATTGAGTACTAAGGAACTCAAAACCTTTTACAAAGGAAGCAGCTACAGGAATTGGGAGGGATTTTAATGAGATGGGATGGAGAAACTCTAGGAATGAATCAAAAGTCTCAAATCTAGATTAACTGGAAGGATGGCAAGTGTTTCAACATTTGATAAATATTTATTAAAATATAAGAACTACAAAAACTGAAAGCAAAACCAATTTAGCAAAGGCAATGTTTATGAGTTGAGCATTGTCACGTAAGCAAATCTGCCTGCCCCCTAAATTCTGCCCTTAAGCTATTGGCTCTTCAGACTTGGCGATAGGATTAGATAAACTGAGGGAGCATCTGAGGGAGCATCTAAAGGTGACAGCCTTCAAGGTGCCATTATCCTGCTGCTCTCCTAATGCTCTGGATGTATTTAGCAGCAACTAAACTCTTCTCTGGTGGCTGAGCTGGTAAAGAGTCCACCTGAAATGTGGGAGACCTGGGTTCAATCCCTGGGTTGGGAAGATCCCCTGAAGAAGGGAACGGCTTCCCACTCCAGTATTTTGGTCTGGAGAATTCCATGGACTATTTAGTCCATGGGGTCACAAAGGGTCAGACACGACTGAGTGACTTTCACATCACAAACTCTCAAAGGGGCTCTCCTGGTATGGCTTAGCATTGAAGAATCTGCCTGCAATGCAGGAGATGTGAGTTCGGTTCTGGGGTTGGGAAGATCTCCTGGACATGAGTATGGCAACCCACTCCTGTATTCTTGCCTGGAAAAATTCCATGGACAGAGGAATTTGGCAGGCTACAGTCCATGGGGTCATAAAGAATCTGACAAGACTAAGTGATGGAACACACACACATGTACATATACACTCACGACTGAACATTAAAATTGTTACATGCCCTAAATATCACTGGCAAGTATCATCTTGTCCTTGCAAAAGTAAAATTTCAAAAACCATATCCCTCAGTCAACAAAACCATGAAGGTCTTCATCTCTATAATGAGAATGAAATCCCCGATTGCTGGACAAAGTATTGCAGGGATCAGATGGGATAATATAAGCTAAAGTTCTTTGTAACCTTGAAGTCAGACTTCTGGGTTCAAATCCTGGCTTTGCAGCTTATTAGCTCTATAGTCTTGGGTGAGTTACCTAACCTTTCAGTGCTTGGTTTTTCATATGCAAATGGGGATAGTAATTGAACCAATGCTCAGAGATTGCTATGAGGAATAAATAACATGATTATATATAAAGTACTTAGCACACCCCCAAACATCTATTAAATTACCAATAAAATATTAGTTATTAATTACCTTAAAATTTAATTTGGGAGCAAGATAGATATAGATGATAGCAATATGCACACTATGTATAAATGTATATACACACACTCAATATATATGTGTGTGTGCACATATACATACACTGTGTACATAAAGCAATAAATGAGAAAAGTCACACGTGTAAACAAAGTCAATGTCTGGGTGGGTGTACTAGATAGAATCTTGTTATTTGACATATGCAAGAAACCATTTTAGGACATGAGCATCTGATGTGGGAAGTAGTTTTGTTTATTTGCCTATCTTTCCTCTAAAGTGAGACATTCTTGAGTGTGAGGGTCATATCTAGTTCACCATTTAATCCTCAGTGACCAGCACATTAGTGATACATACACAGCTCTAGTAAATATTTGTTGAATGAATGCAAGAATAAATGAATGTAAGAAAAGGTAGGAAGTATATATGGGAAACAGAGAACACTGTGTGCCCAGAGCAGGAAATTAACATAATAATAACAGTAGTTACAATGTAATAAATTTTCAAGCAAAAAAGCCTGTATCAGAAACCAAATTTTGACTGTCAGATAAGAAAGGTAAGGAAACAGAAAGGAAAAGGACTGAAACATTTTTTGCAAAGAGATATTTATACTAGAATAAATGATCTCCTGATTCCTATACCCACCACTCTCAACATAATCAGCAGTTCTCTGCATGGCAATTTTGGGCACTCAGGAATCTCCCCACTGAAGAACTCTAGAACTAAGTGTCTATGAAAATCAAGGGCTTCCCATACTTCCTTTTCAACCAAAAGGAACAAGTACAAAACTGTTATATTTAGAAACTTTAGTTAATCCTGTAATATTTAAAGGGGAATCAACTAACACTCCTCCCAGGTGGGCATACGTCTCATTTTATAATGTCTCTTAAAGAGGATCTGCCACAACTTCTAATGCTGATGAAAGTCTTCTTTGCTAGGAAGTGATTCTGTTTCTCCAGTAAAGCACTACTGATCCCCTTGGGATAAAATTTAAGAGCAACCAGTCATTCTATTCTTTGAAAGAGTTCATCTCTTATTTTTTAAACATCTTTTAATATGTGCTCTCTTTTCTTTTCCAAGTTAAATAACATCTGTTCCTTCTATGATTCCTCTGAGGTATTTGTAATATTGCTTTATCCCTCCTATGCCTTTCCAATAACCTCTCCAAATGTTTATGCACCAGGGGATGAGCCATTGTTTATGTCTTATTTCTTCTGACCTTCAGTTTAGGACTCATCTCTTACAATGGGACTACCTCTAAGATACTTTGCAATAATCAGGAAAAGATGCTATTCTCTGGGCAGATGATTTTTAAAATGTTACCCTATGAATTGCCATGTGATCCAATAATCCCACTCCTGAGCATATATCCAAGACAAAAGTATAATTTGAAGAGATACATGTATCCCTATGTTCATAGCAGCACTATTTGCAATAGCCTAGACATGGAAACAACCTAGATGTCCACCAACAGACAAATGGATAAAGATGTGGTATACACACACACACACACACACACAATGAATGTTGCTGGTACTGCTAAGTCACTTCAGTCGTTTCCAATTCTGTGTGACCCCATAGAAGGCAGCCCACCAGGCTCTCCCGTCCCTGGAATTCTCCAGGCAAGAACACTGGAGTGGGTTGCCATTTCCTTCTCCAATGCATGAAAGTGAAAAGTGAAAGGGAAGTTGCTCAGTCGTGTCCGACTCTTCACGACCCCATGGACTGCAGCCTACCAGGCTCCTCTGTCCATGGGATTTTCCAAGCAAGAGTACTGGAGTGGGGGGCCATGGAATGTTGCTCAGCCATAAAAAATAGTGATATAGTGGTATTTGCAGTAACATGGATGGACCTAGAGATTATCATAGTAAGTGACATAAAACAAAAAGAGAAAGACAAATATCATATGTTATCACTTATATGTGGAATCTAAAACTTGACATAAATGAACCATCTGTAAAACAGAAAGACTTGTGGTTGCCAAGGGGAAAGGATGGTGGGGATGGAAGGATTGGGAGTCTGGGATTAGCAGGTGCAAACCAGGATGGATAAACAATAAAGTCCTACTGTATAACATAGGGAACTGTAGTCAATATCCTGTTATAAACCATAAGGGAAAAGAATATGAAAAAGAATATATATATATATGAATCATTTTTCTGTACAGCATAAATTAATACAAGATTGTAAATCAACTATAAATAAAATTTTTTAAAAAATGTTCCCCTCTGGAGAGGCCAATTAGAAGAGGGATCTTGGGAGTGAATAAAAAGGTGCTCCTTGCCTGTTCCTTGGTCAGGCACCTTCATACACTGAACAAACTGAGAAACCACACCTGCAGCCTTGCCTTTGAGACACCTGTATTATACAAAAAATAGGATTTTTTTTGCATAATATCTGGGTATTATAGAGCATGCTTTCATCTTTCTCTCCCCCCACCTCCTTTTTTTAAGTATAACCCAGTGTCCAAGATGGTAGAGTAGGAAGACCCTAAGCTCATCTCCTCCCATGGGCACAATAAAATTAACTATTTATGAAGTATGAGAAAGACAAGAAGACTGGAAGAAAGGATATTCTACAACTAAAGATAAAGATGGAACCACAGTAAGATGGGTAGGAGGAGGAGAGACACGATATGGTCCAGACCCATAATGTGGGATGGGCAACCCACACAATTGCAGAGGTTCTCCCTAAGAAAGAGTTGAAGCTGCGCATTGGGCTACTCAGCCCAGGGCTCCTGCATCAGGAAGAGGAGCCCCCAGGTCATTTGGCTTTGAAGGCCAAATGAAGGCTTTCTTTCAGAAAACCCAGAGGGATGTGGAAAATAGAGCCCTCACTCTTAAAGGGCAGCCACAAAATTTCACACCCTCCAAAACTCAGGGCAGAAGCAGTCATTTGAAAGAAGTCTGAGTAAGACCCATGTGCCGAACTTGGAGAGCCTCGAGAGAGGTAGGAAGCAATTGGAGCTCACCCTGGGGACACAGACAGTATTGGCAGTCATTCTGAAAGCTCATTCTACCACAAAGACACTGGTACTAAGAAGCGCAGTTTTTGAATCCTCCTTGTAGTATATTAGTACCAGGATCTAACCCTGTCCACCAGCCTGTTTAGCACCAGTACTGGCACACCTCAGGGCAAACAACTAGGCAGGCAGATACTTAGTCCTGCCCATCAGCAGGCTGACTCCATCTATGGGATGCTTGGTCCCTGCAGCCAGAGACCCTGGGCCCTGACTGCCGAACAGTAGGACAGCACTAGCCCCAAGATGAGCCTCACCCATTAGTGGGCAAGAATAGCCCAGGGATCCAGTGGGTCCTGACCCTGCCCTTCAGCAGGTAAACAGAAGGTCCAGGACCACCGCAGGCCAACAGTTTGCAATGTCAGGACACAGCTCACCCACCAGCCAATGGGCACCAGCTCCTAGACATCTTGGACCACCCAGCCAGTTGCCCTGTGACTCAACCGCACTTAAGAGCAGGGTGACATGAGCTTTAGGACACTGAAGGCCCTGCAGCCAGCTATGTTAGAAAGCAGATTCACCCATCAGTGGCCAGTGCTCGATCTGAGACTCCTGGCCACACAACAATCCACCCCAGAACCTGGCTCTGCCCACCAGCACTAACCCCAGAACACCCCAGGGCTTTGTAGGCAGCCACCTCACATCAGGCAGGGTAACCAACTAGATCAGGAAATCTTCTTCTGTCTCTGCCATATGAACGTGCACGTGAATACATACCCACGTGCACATGTGTGTGTGCACGCACACACACAAAACTCCCAATACTTTCTTGGTGATCAGTGCTATATTTAAAATGGATAACCAACAAGGACCTGCTACATGTAGCACATGGAACTCTGTCCAGTGTTATGTGGCAGTCTGGATGGGAGGGAAGTTTGGGGGAGGATGGATATATGTATATGCATAGCTGAGTCCCTTCACAGATCGCCTGAAACTATCACAACATTGTTAACTAGCTATACCCCAATACAAAATAAACAGTTAACAAATATGAAATGAATCCAAAGATCACCAAATGCTTTAGGAAAACAAAGACAAGTCAGACAGTAGCAATTAAAAGTGAGATAAGAAAACTATTGCATCCATGAAATAAGACCAATAAAAAGCTCTTGAAATCTTGAAAAACATGACAGCAAAACTTCAACAAGATGTTTAGGAGATATAGTTGAGGAAATCTTCCAGAATGTAGAATAAAAAGACAAAATAATGCAAAAGAGGAGAGAAAACATAAGAAAAGTAGAGAATCAATCCAAGAATCTTAAAATCTGACAGTCAGGAATTCCAGAAAGAGAAATCATAAGAAAGGGAAGGAAACCATCACAAACTAACCACTATAATTTCCCAATCCCTAAAAGACTTGAAGTTACAGATTCCAAACTAGACCACAAAAGTTATATGTCATAACTCATCATTGTGATTATTTTAGAACTTTAGGGATAAAAAGAAGATCCTAAAAGCTTCTAGAGAGGTTATAGCTGATGGATCAGCAATCAGAGTTTAAATTTTTCAATAGGAACTTGAAAAGCTAGAATACAATGAAGCAATGTTATTCAAAATACTGAGGATACATTTCTTCCACACCAGAGTTCTACACCTACCCAAGTGTCAAGGTAGATTATAAACATTTTCAGACCTGAAGGATTTAAAAATATTTATCCCTTTTACTCACTTTCTCAAGAAACTACTAGAAACCACCACAATAAGAAAATAAAGGAGAAAAACTAGACATGGGAGTCAAACCAAGCAAGAGAAGCAAAGTAAATTTCTAGAACTAAGGCAGTGGGAAATCCCAGACAATGCTTATGTATCAGCCTAGAAAGCAACTAGTTTGGGCTGGAGCAAAAATGGAGGGGTTCTGGAGGAATGTCCCCAGTCAAAATGAAACTGATAAATTACCTAACATATTGACCATTTGACAGGAATATAGTTCTAACAGACAATTTAAGGAAAAAAATCTAACAAAATATGAGGCAATGATTAAGTCCAATTTTGTTTGTTCTGTCGCTCAGCCATGTCCAACTCTTTGCGACCCAATGGTACATTAGTACTAGCATAACGAGGGCTTCCCAGGTGGCTCAGTGGTAAAGAATCTGGCTGCCAATGCAGGAGACACAGGTTTGATCCCTGGGTTGGGTAAATCCCCTGGAGGAGGAAATGGAAACCCACTCTAGTAACTCTGGCTGGCAAACTCCTATGGAGAGGAGCCTGGGGGTGGGGGAGGGTAAAGTCCATGGGGTTGCAGAGTCAGACACAACCGAACACAAAAGAATCCATTATGAAGAAAATTTACATTACCATAAGGCAAATACCAATTATTCATTTAACCCAAATGTTGTCTCAGGGGAGTGGGAACAGGGTGGGGAACCACAGTTTCACGAGACCTGTGGCTTTTCAAGATGAATCTTATAATAACTATTTGATTCCTTCAACCTGGCATGTGTTTGACCAAAATCAAATTAAAAGACTATGGCTTTGCAGAAAGTATTCACCATGTATGACTTTTTACTGATGTCTAAAATAACTATAGGGCCACTGCTCCATCAACTGCCAGAGCATCAGTTCTCAACTTTTTTTCTCTCTGGACACACAGACAAGTGGTACTTTCACGTGGTATAATTCCATGGATGTTCCCATTATTCTAACTTTAACATAATGTTTCTCGCCTGCCTAAGAAATTATATATCAGAATATAAGTGATGAGGAAATAATATTATAGGATAAATTTGGACAGTGCTTAATGTGTCAAAATTTACTATTTACAGTTATCCCAACTTTAGCCATTTTAAATAAGTAGTTAACATACCACAGGACTGATCTCAATATAATCATGTGTCACAAGCTAAATTTGAGAACTATTGGGTTATAGTAGGATTCCCAAACACAGATGTCAACCAGAGTCAGGCAAGAGAAGAAGTTGTGAGGTAATTAGAATAGGAAAAAGGAATCCAGAATGGCGGTGGTTAAAAGACAAAGAAGGGAAAAGCCCTGAAAATAGAACAAAGGAAGGTTCGAGGACCTCAGGTAAAATAAGCAGCCCTCCTGGCTAGCCCAGTTTACATAGGGCAGGTCCAGGGGGAAGAGGAAAAACACATATAAAAAGGGGAGCAAGAATTGAGCTGGGGGCTTCTCATCTCGTCTTTTGGGCCGACTAGGCCTCACACCTTGAAGATGTATTTTCCTTTGCTTTCTAAATAAAACTGAGCTATAACACTGGTCTGTCCATCGCTTCTAATTTTTGCTATGGTGAGACAGAACCGAGGAAATTACACACTCTCCTGACAAAGTAAACCATGTAAACCTCTCACTTTTCCTTTTCCACACTTGATCGAGTCATGGGACGAGAGAACTTCTTTTTTATTGTAAGAGAAGTAACAGAATCTGTGTGGTATTGGAAGATAATTGATTCTTTACCTTAACATCTGGTAGGGGCAAATGGCAGAGGAAAAGGCACTTATTTCCACAAAAAACCACTACTCAGCACCAATCAATTACCATGCTGGACTAGAGGTATATTCTCATCCCATCTCAACTCTACCTTACACATTTACATCCTAATGTGAGTCCCTTGTTATCCAAGATGTAAGTCACCATTGATGTGCATCACGTGATTCATATTTCTAAGACAGTCCTGATTTGCAAAATGACTCTCCCTTTCAACTTATAAACCATGAAAATGTCCTGGAAAATGCAACATTTCAGTGTACAAAGTTCACATTTACTAGGAGCCAGCGTGAGGAACTCCGTCCATGGCAAAGGTCATGAGGAAGGAGGCTTCGGCATATGCAAAGGCGGGATCGAACCTCAGGAAACCCCCTGTTCCTGAGCATCTACCCCCAAAACCAGTCTGTTTTATGCTCTCACCTACACCTCTGACTTTACGGGGGGCTCTCCCCCATCACCACCTCTCTCGGAGAAGGAGTTAACTTGCAGCTCCAGTTAATAAAAATTCCTGGGCGTGACAAGAATGTTTCAACTTACAAACTCCTCTGAAGGTTCTCTAGCCTGCCTGAGTGGGTTCGTCCGGCCACATGTGATTGTTTACAGCCTCCCAACCGTGAGAGGCATGAGATGCTTTAAAACTTTCTAAATACAGACTCTTTTGAGAAGTTAGAAAATTATTGGTATAGTATAGTGGGTTGATTAGAAATTATATTGGGGAAGGGTTTTTCATTTGTTGAGCCAATATTTGCTGCTAAATCTCCATATTCCCTGCCCTTATAATGAATATAACTAGCATATAGGAGAAATAAGTATTAACCTTTAAGATTAATCATGTTAAACCTTAAGCTAAGTAAATTCCTTTCTTGATTGTAACCCACTACACCCTCACCCTATAGGAATGCAACTTTATTTGGAGGGTGGTGCTTGGTTTAAGAAAAAATCACCCCTGGAAAAAATAAGTTTTCTGGTTGACTGACCGTTATCAGAAAGGGCCATAAAATGTCAGCAGGCCTCATGGCCAGAAGATGATGTAAAACCCATAAGACCTTTGTATACATTTATATGAAGCACCTGATTTTGACAAGAGTCAGGTCTGCTGACCCCCGCGTGACTCTGTATTCATCCCTATGTATAACAAAAAGTATATAAGCAAACCTGAAAAATAGAGAAATGGGATCAGTTTCTGGAAAGACTGATTCCCCCGTGTCGTTCTTTCCCCTTCTGGCTGAATTCCCATCTGGTACGTGGGTACTCACCAAGCCTGCTAATTTTGCCTGGGCTTCTAAGATCGGACCAGGGAGGCCTCAGTGCCTCTTCTCCTTCAGGAGAACAGAAAGACGTGTGTGGCCTATGTAGGTCGTGATTGGTATTCCACGTAAACCAAGTTATTCAGCCTCCTTTTCTCCACTAATTTTCCTACTACACTATCCGTTTCTAATCTCTCTCTATATCTGTAATTAAATAAGATTCTTCCTAGGATGCCTACTCTGTCTCCCCTTTGAATTACCCTGGATCCACCGGGGCTGGACCCCGGCACACCTTCAAGATGGGTTTTCAAAATTGGAAAATATATACAAATTTTGTATCCAACCATGTACTTAAATCTTCAGTTCAGAAAATCAGATGATCACATTTGTTATCTAATTCAACTGCAGAGGAGTTGAATAACTCTTTCTTATTAGGCAATGTTGTGCTACTTGGACTAAGCTAATGCTCAGTGATTACATGGGGTTGAGATCATAGATGTTAGACTTTGCAGTTCCTTTCAAGGAATTGTTTCCAACATAAGGAGATACTATCACAGAAGAAGTTCAAACAGTATTTCTGCTATGATAGTTCTGATTCTCCAGCCAGATGCCGTCACTCTCTCCCTGACCCTCCTTGGACACCCTTCCCTTATCCTTTGAGCACATGGTTAGAGTGCTCCATAAGACCAATTTTATTTATGCTGTCTTCATCCTGACATGTCTTTATATCAAGGTCTCACCCGTCCTACCAGTCTCAGAGGAGGGGATGTCTGTCCTTATGTCTAAAGATCACAGTCTTTATTTCCTCTGGGTGCCATCCCCACAATCATCCTTCCTCCATATTGAAAGTGCCCCCCCTGTGTCTTCACCCATGTTCAGGGTTCCTGTGCCTTCAGTTCAGTTCAGTCACTCAGTCATGTCCGACTCTTTGTGACCCCATGAATCGCAGCACACCAGGCCTCCCTGTCCATCACCAACTCCCGGAGTTCACTCACTCATGTCCATCGAGTCAGTGATGCCATCCAGCCATCTCATCCTCTGTTGTCCCCTTCTCCTCCTGCCCCCAATCCCTCCCAGCTTCAAACAAAAGTAAATAAAGGTTTCATTCTACCCTATTCCTTCTTCTAGTACTGCTCAATCTCTTCCTTCCCCTTCTCATCCTTTACCTTTCTTTACATTAACCCTCCTAGGATTATGTTAACCCTTCTTGCCTTTCATTTGGCTCCAATTATGACAGTAGTCTGGAGAAGGGAATGGCTACCCACTCCAGTATTCTTGTCTGGAGAATTCCCATGGACAGAGGAGCCTGGCAGGCTACAATCCATGGGGTCACAAAGAATCAGACACGATTGAGTGACTAACACATTTTCATGACTATAGTAATAGAAATAAGTAGCTCTTATTAAACTCACACTCTTATTAAACTTAGTTTTCAAAATACTTTCATAAACATTTGTCTTTTGAACCTCACACTAACCCTGTGAAATAAGTAGGACAATAATTATCTTCCCTTTATAAAAGAAACTGAATTTCTGGGATATTAAGACATTTACCCAAGGTATTACAGTCAGTAGGTGGCACAGGAATTTGAACTGGATTCACTGAGTTGTGGTCTAGTGACTTTCCACTGTTCAATTACTTCTGAGGCTGTCAATTCCAAAGCTACTAGAGATCTTGTCAACACCAATGATATATATATATATATATATATAT